>NC_052944.1:31551011-31914413 GCF_013358895.1 Oreochromis aureus
CATCATGTTAACATTAACATCTGGAACACTGGCAGGTAACACTTTTCTTCTACGAACAACACATTCAGCTCTACATTTATTAGGTGCAATCTAGCACAAGTTTGCAAAAAGTGCAGCCAATGATGGAGCAAAGTTTCATTCATAATAAAATGAATCCATCTCAGTGCAGGCTTTGCATGTGTTTCTACCACGATAGGTGAGATCAATAAGATGCAAAAGTGCTGGGGACTCTGTATGGTTGTGCAGACTGACACAGCTGTTCTCTTGATAAATCTGACAGCTCAGAGATGCATAAAATACACATAAAATGCATGACATGGGCAAAATAGGAGCTACTCTTGTGACTCTACATTCAGTGCATTATGCAGTAAATACCCTTTTGCAAACCTCTACAAATTCAAATATAATAACTCCAAATTTAACACTGGACCTCAGTGCATATCTATATGAATATAACTATATCTGTATCTCTCTCTATAGATATATATATTGCTCATTCCCAGCAAAAATGTAAAAATAGCCCTCTTTGTTTTGATTAATAACTATTTTTTTTCTAATCAATTAGGTCAACTTCTTTACAACCTGGCACTGAAACAAACAGCTGTCCAATCTTCAACCAATGGCTCTGTGGGTATTGCTGGTAAGGCAGTTGATGGGAGAAGAGATGCAAGCTATAAAACTGGATCTTGCACACTTACCAATGTACAATCTGATCCCTGGTGGAGAGTAGACCTGGTAAATGTTTATACAATTGGGACTGTAATGATAACCAATAGAGATGAATTGGAAAACAGGCTGGATGGTGCTGAAATCTGGATCGGAAATTCTACAACAATCAGTGACCCTGAAAGCATCAGGTGAAAGAGCTTGAGATATACCCATAAGTCAGTAATCATCATATCAGTAGGACTTATTCATTTTTATTCCTATACTTTTTCTTTTTGACTGTTTCATACACAGGTGTGCCGTCATCTCCCACATTCCCAGCGGACAAGCATTTTACTTTCCATGTAACTCTATGAAGGGACGCTACGTCACTGTGTTTCTACCAGGAAGTGCAAAGGTCCTGAGTCTCTGTGAGGTTGAAGTGTACTATGGTAAACACCTTTAATTCTGATGCTGATACAGAAGACTGTAATTCACTGAGTCAAAGACCAAATGACGGCATTTATGCCAGGCTGTTGTTGATTACTAAAACCATTATAATGATTCTTTATTTTTTTTATATCAGTAAGGGTTGTCAGAGCCCAACCAAAATAAATTATTGTCTTCTTGGTTTTCCTTCAAGGATACCCATTACCCAATGTGGCACTCAAAGGAGAAGCTACCCAGTCATCTACACTCTCTCTTGCCACGGCGTCCAAAGCCATCGATGGCAGACGGAACTCGTTCTACAGCAATGGGTTCTGTAGCCACACGGCTGAAGACGAGACCAACCCCTGGTGGAGGGTGGACCTGCAGCGAAGCTTTACAGTCACTGCTGTAAAAGTCACCAACAGAGGAGACTGCTGTGCTGAAAGACTGGATGGAGCTGAGATCAGAATAGGAAACTCACTGGAGAACAATGGAAACAATAATCCCAGGTGATGATGACTTTATATCAGGCAGCGTTCATTGTGATTTTTTTCTTTGTTTTATTTTAGAATAAATTGGACAGCAATGTTCCAGCAATTATAATATACATTTTATCCACCACAGGACTAGTTCAGGACTCCATGTTACCTCCTTAACTGGAAGTCTACAATACTAACATAATGCTGCCCCCACCCTTTCTGCTGTCAGGTGTGCTTCCATCTCACATATCAAAGCAGGTAAAACCTACACATTCCAGTGTGACGGAGGCAGCATGGAGGGTCGCTTTGTGAACGTGTTTCTTCCTGGACAGAAGAAGACTCTCACCCTGTGTGAAGTGGAGGTGTATGCTGCCCCAGCAGGTAGAGCTTTAAGTGACTGGATCTGATCTACTGAAAGACATCTGCCTGATACTGTTTCATACTTGTTTGTTCTTTTCATCAATTTAGTTGAACCGCTTCCAAACGTGGCCTTATACAAACAAACAGTACAGTCATCAACTTGGTATGGGCCAGTGTTTGGGCCTTCAAAAGGTGTCGATGGATGCAGAAATGGAGACTTCAACATAGGATGCTGTTCTTGTACTGCAGAAGAGCTGGGTCCCTGGTGGAGAGTAGACTTGTTAGCTGTCTATAAAGTCAGTGCTGTCACCATCATCAACAGACAAGACTGTTGTCCTGAAAGGATTCTTGGGGCAGAGATTCGGATCGGGGACTCGCTGGATCAAAATGGTAACCAAAACCCCAGGTGAGGTATTATTTCTGATAAATGGAACATTTCTCCATAAACATTAAGTTGAATAAGTTTTCTTTATTTAAACAATGAAAAACTAATGTCTGAACATAGTTTTAAATTCTGATCTATCTTTTTCTTTGTTTTTTCTCTAAATCCATCAGTTGTGGTATGATTACATCATTAGCGGGTACATCAACATACACATTCCAGTGTAATGAAATGGAAGGTCGCTACGTCATTGTGATCATACCAGGAAGAAAGACTTTCACAACCCTGTGTGAAGTGGAGGTGTTTGCTTCTCTGTCTGGTAGGGTCTTGGGGTGTTATTTTTAGATATTGTTGTGATTTTGTGTGCTTAAAACATTATTGTAAGATTTGAACTGTTGTTTTGCTTTTTTCTCGTATTTACCATTGTTCATAGAACCAAATGAACTTCATGCACTTTGCTGACCTTTTAGCTTTCAGTGTCCAATTATAATACAGAATATTGCAATGGAACATGTTAAAATGAAAGGAAAACAATAACAACCAAATATGGCTTAAACAAACAGAATCCTAAAACAAAGTACTTCACTACAGTGCCAGAAGCTGTCACTCTTTTACCAACTCCTCCACCTCCTCCTCCGCCTGTGAGCGTGCAGCTTGGTGGCAGGAACGTGACGGTGGTGGGAGAGAGGCTCTGCTGGTCTGATGCTCTGATGTACTGTAGACGTTATTACTGGGACCTGCTCAGCCTTCACAGCCAACAGGAGCAAAGCGAGTTGGAGCAGCTGCTGGGCCTCATTCCTTTCCTCCTCACAGACCACGTCTGGCTGGGACTGCGCAGGTACTGATAGCTATAGATACATTTAGTTGATGTACATCTACAGATCAGTGAATCAGCATGACATAATATAAATGACATGGTACTGCTCTCCAGTTACAAGTGTAAAGTGTAAATGACCAGAAATAAAAGTCAAATGACCTCAAAGAAACAGGAGAAACGACCAAATAAAATAACAAAGGAAAAACAAGATAAACCAGAAAGAAATACAAACAATGTACAAATTTACTGAAAACAACTACAAGCGGGGAAAAGAAGAAATAATTCCTGAAAACACAATGACCACGAAAAACAAAAAATCCAGTCTACAAAATATTTACTCGTTTTCTGATCTTTTACCCAATTGTGTGTCATAGGGCATACATTTTTTTCCACAGTCAGTAAAGAAGAATGATGTAAATTTAAACTGCTGCAACATAATAGGAGGTCAGATGCCCCGCCTCTTAATGATTTGAATTCAGGAAATATTCTCAGAAGATGCAGATCTTTAAGTCAAATGTTTTGTGTTGTTGTGTTAATAATATAGATAAATATCAGTCAATTAGGTTGTGTGAAATGTCAATAGCAGCATTTTCATTCAGTTTACATCTATCCACTACTTTCTGTCTAACAGATCCCTCAGAGGAGACGAGTGGTTCTGGATGTCTGGATATTCCATGAATTTCTTAAATTGGCCACAAGATTTTGTTCCTGACAGTTACTCCAGCACCTGTGGAGGCGTGGCCAGCACAGAGAACTTCCTCTGGCAGGACCAGCCCTGTGAGGAGAACCTCAACTTCATCTGCCAATCAGGTTTTACTTACACCACATTAAGGCTTGTGTGCTTTTATTGTGCATTGCTTTAGTTTAACTTTTCCTCATGTTCTTTCAGGTGCTGACGATGGCGTGCAGAGAGTTTATTTCTCCAGCACCAAGGATCCAACAAGTTCATAGGAAAATCGATGACACAGTATAAACTGTGATGCATAGTTTTGTTTGTTAGAAATAGTTTTCATTTGAAATTGTTTTGCAATTTAATTTAATTTAAACTGTTCTTAGAGACATTCTGTAACTGCATAAAACACCACGTTTGTTTTTTTCATAAGTTGAAGTTATGAATAAATTATTTGTCTTCACATTTTTTCCTGTCCAATTTGTCATATTGCTCATAGTAATTTTAGTAATTGTATTTATGCAAAACACGTGAGCTTGTTCCTTTGCAATATATATAGTAATAAATGCCTATAATCGTGTCTCTAGTTATGGCAAAGACTGTAATGATGAAATGCAGGTTACATTTGATAAAGGCAGGACTGAACTACAAATTCAGTAAAGTAATAAAGTTTGCATTAATAAACAAGTACAGTGGTACATTATCAAATATACCAATATCTATATATATATATAGTTTGGTTTTTAGTTATGGATAAGAATAAAGTTTATAAGCACTTCACACTACCAGGGTTCCTTTTTCAGGGTCAAAATCGAGCACTTTTTAAGCACTTTCAAGGTCCCTTTTCAAGCTTTTCCAGCACATCCCCCCGCCCCGCCCTCACTCAGACCCTCAGTCCCTCAGTAAGACCATGTGAAAATTAAAACAAATCATCCTAGGTGAACTTAAACACCTTTGTTCCCCTTTTGTTAAGACAGAGAAAAACGCACCACACAAAAATACTGCAAAAGGAAACGGTCGCCTTATTATGGAGCCCCACAAGGGACATGGTAGAAAAAAAAATTAAGACAAACTTTTGCGAGATCTCGCAAAAGTAACTCAGGATCTTGCAAAGGTAACTCAGGATCTCAAAAAGTTTTGCGAGATCTCGCAAAAGTCCATACACCTCCAAATCAGCACTGAAACCTTAGAAACAACCACAGCAATGGAGGACACACACCCATTTGAGCGATTCATAGATTTTTACTTTGAGCTTGGACTAAACTATAAAGACATTAAAACTGTGCTTGGCAGTAGACACAGTTTTCATATAAGCGAGAGACATCTGAAGAGAGTTCTTAGTGCAAGGGGACACACTCGTCACAAAGCGTACTCTGACCTGGCCGTCTTGGTTGAATTTATTGACAACCAATTGCAGTACTCTGGGCAGCTTCACGGATACTGATGGATGTACGCTAAATGCAGGGAACATGGACTACGCGTGAGGAAAGAGGATGTGCACTTGGTGTTGAAGGAGCTGGATCCCCGAGGCGTCGCACTGAGGCAAGCAAGACGTTTCAGGCGAAGGAAATATTTTTCAAAAGGGCCGAACTTCATCTGGCACATGGACTCCTACAACAAACTGAAGCCATATGGCATCTGTATCAATGGTAGTATTGATGGTTTCTCGAGAAAAATAATCTGGCTTAATGCGTAGCCTACACAACAAATAGTAATCCGAAAGTGATCAGGGGGTATTACACAGAAGTGGTGCAGCGTTTAAAGGGCTGCCCTAGAGGGGCGATCTTGGAACTGAAAATGGCCATGTTAGAGGCTTTCAGCGTTTCCTTGTGCCCGTGGCTCCTAACAACACCCTTGAGAGTTACTTGGAGGGAGCAAGTACCACCAATCAAAGGATTGAATACTGGTGGCGTTTTCTACGCAGCCAGTGTCTGGAGTTCTGGTTATCCTTATTTGCAGACATCAGAGACAACGGGTACTTTGATGGTGGGTTTCTGGACAAAAACCTCCTTCAGTTTTGTTGCATGGGACTTATTCAGGTGAGTAAATAAATTATGTTTTGTTGCGTGTATGGATGCATGCGTGTGTGAGTGAGAGATATAGGAAACTGAGGAAGTGATAGAGAGGTAGTACACGAAGTATTGTGAGAGATGAGATTTGTGCCAGGTTTAGGGAATGGAGAGACTTGCAGGAAGAAAGAGACAAGACAGGGAGAAGAGGTTGAGAGGAGCAGGGAGTAAATGAAATGAAAATTGTATTAATACTATAATTTAGGCTTAAGCAATTGGCCGCCTTAAGGAAGAGCTCAACAACCAAGACTGCAGTAACATCTATGTTGAAGATGCTGACATAGCATATGAAAAAATTCTTAGTGATAATATTAACTCTTTACAATTTGGAATTATTTTGAGTTATTTTGATTGGAATATCCAAATAACTTTCAAATACAAAATACAATGATCAGTGACATAAAACAAATTGATTATTATGAGGGGAGTAGATGAGCCAAGCCGGTAGTAAGGACTAATGTAAAATATCACAGCATAACAGTAACAGGAGTTAGTGTGTGAAACACTTGTACAGATGACAATAGGTAAAGAACATAATTACAAAAATTCACATGATTGTTTAAAAATAATAAATTGCGTGAATATAAGAAATCTTCCTCTCAGTGACTGAGTTGTCTCATTTCTGTATTCTTTTTAACAGGATGAGTTGGATGACACTGCACAGGTTTGGAATACACACAGGCCATCGACAAACATCAATATCCCCAGTGGTCGACCTAATGTAATGTATACATTACCTGAGCTCTATGGGACAAGAGACTTCCTTTGCCCCACTGAAGAAGAACATGTTGAAATGTGTAAAACTGAGTGTGTTTTTCGACTGACCAAACCATGTGATCCCGATGTATATGAACTGTGCAATATCCTCATGACTGAGTCCCATCTGACTCCACCAACAGACCCATATCAGGCTGTGAACTTGTACATGCATCTAAGAGAGAACATCATGGCATTAGTGTAAATTACATGCACTGCAGCAGAGAACGTTTCTCAAAATTGACCTGTGCTATATGTGACAAAGCTAACTTCTGGATATTAAACAGACTGTAAACTGTAAGCTTTCTAGTACACAGTCATTTATGAGAATATCTTAAATCGAAATATTTATTGTTGTGTTCCAGGAGGGTCAGTGAACTAAAGTATAAAGGGGAGTCTCTGCCTGTTAATGATACTCTGAGTGTTCTTTAGCACAAAAACACTGTAATGTTCTGTCAAATGTGATCAAGTTCTATGTCTATGTGTATTACTTCGAATTACTTTAACTTTCTATTTGGCTTGATACATGGATCAAAACATAAGACACAAGTCTTAATTTAATGTGTTAGGAGTTTTAATGTACAGTGTTTACTCAGATAATGGTGGTTTATGTTGAGTATTTTGTAATAATTTTTAAACTGTGAGTTGGCATTTATTTACACCATCTGTATTTGTTAATGATGGAAATATTTGGGTGTTGATGTTGGCTAGAATACAGTTTAAAATCGAAGAGATAATCTATTATGCTTTGTTGCTTTATATATATTATAACGCCAACTGTCACACTGGCAGGCTACACAAAATGGTACTAAGGGGCATCATAATCTGAGGGGGGGGCACCTTGGCATTTTTCTAAACTCAAGTTTCTCAGTCTAAAAATATAATTATTTCATGTCATTTTTGCTATTTTTTTTTATATTTATTCTGATTCCAGACGAGCTTTCCTTTTTTAATGTTGGTTAAACAAAACTGAAAAAATAAAGAACTAAATAGTGACCTTTTGAACTCTTAGAATTTCAAATAGATATAAACATTCTTTTTTGGTCACTGAATTTATCTGAAGCTTATTTTATCAGTTGAATAATAAATTCTTTGCTGTTCATCAACAGGACAGGTGGGTGCAATTTCATTCGAATGCTATTTTTGCAAAACTCGCCACTTCTGTAAAGGTAGATATGTGTTTTTGAAGTACAGGACAAATAAACTGTGAAATCTAATCAATTTCTTAATTTTTTTTTTTTTTTGACTATGTAGTACAGACAACTAAAAAATTGCAAATGACAAAAGCATAGTGACAACATCTGTGTATGGACTGCCTGTGTTCCCAAGCACTTTAATTTCAGAGAAGGGCAGACAGAAGTGCATAATCTGTCAAAATGTAGCAATTATTTTATAATTAACCATATATACTATTTAATCCAATTTGAAATCCTGGCCTACAATCTCGATTACTCAAGAAACTGTTAAATCTGATAATCGTTGCTTGGTAATTTGTAATTATATAAGACAGTATAAAGAATTGTGGATCATTGAAACGATGGGACGAGGCGTGAGTTTCTCAAAATGGGCTCATTGAGTGCAGCACGGATAAGATCTTGGAGAAGCTTACGGCTGCCGTGAATACTCAGAACAAGACCTCTGAGCGCAAATTGGATCACATCTTGGGAAGTGCACTGTGGTCGTGTGTTCTCAGAATCTGCTCTTTGAGCACAAGAATGACAACATCACGGAGCGTAAGTCAGTCTGATAACATCATGGAGAAGCTCACGGCTCTCCAACAGGAGATTGAGTGACCAGTGTTGGACTGTTAGAACAGCATTGAAATTCATATGAGTTGTTCGCAGTAAAGTTAAAACCACCATCACTTCATGCGGATACCCCTTCGGCACCTGCTGCGGTCTCAAGGCTGGAGCTGAACAAAATACCCTGATAACAGCTGTGTTGAGACTGTTCTTCCCATTCTATGCAAGGCCACCTGGGTTGGCTGGAAGACTGTTTACTTAGCCTGGCAGGGCGAAGGACACTGTCTCAGCTGAACTCTGGACACACACACACATGCACACAGACATATACACACATGCAGATGTACACTCATCCCCCCTCCCCCTCCAAACGCCTTCGACGCTTATTCCCCTCCGATGCTGACGGTGGATCATGGAGACCAGCGCATAGGCTGCAGGCCCAGATGTACTGTCTACATTGGCTGTCTCTCACCCTTTACCCACCCCTGTTGCTTGTCATGTGTTTCTTTGGTGTATTAAGAGTTTTTTTCATGTGCTATGTGCAGAGGTGTTTTTTTCTGTTCTCAAACTGATCTCGCTGTTGGAGCTCAGTCTGGGGGGAGTTATTTTTTTCTCCTTATCTTTCCTCATGTTGTGCTTTTTCCATGTTATACCCCTCTGACCTGTCTTCCCCATGTGATGTTTGTGTAATGTATGTATGGTCGGAAGGGTAAGACGGCGCTGGCACGGCTGGCAGCCTTAACCCAATTTCCCTCGGGATGAATAAAGTATGATCAATCGATCAATCAATCAATCATCTGTATGTCACATTATGGCAAAGTCCTTTCAAAAAAGATAATGATGGCAATATGCTTTTTAACAAAACAACTAGTAAACATTTTGGAAGCTAATCGACGGGAATAGGACTTATTGTTACAAGATGATGTTTTAAGCCACATTTAGCACAGGCCACATCAGCTTTAAGAATGTGTAAACAGAATCTTATCATTAACTTTCAATAACTTTTTTCTCAACCATAAAGTGACATTCTTTACTAATTTTAATGGACCTTTCACTGTAAAATCAAATTTACACATTTTTCTATTCGCTAGCTGTAGTATTCATTAATCCACATTGTTTTAGTGTGAGCTGCCCAATTTTAGTGATATTGACTGTACAAGCCTACCTTTGTCTTGTTTCACATGGAACTTAATGCTTAGTAGCAATGTCTTTATGTAGACTTTATGTAGCTTCATGTAGTTTTTCGACAAGGAAGAGATCTCTACAGCTAATACCTCCCAAAACTAGGCAACTCACAACAAAACATTCTAGATGGATAAACAGCAGGCCAATGTGTGTCACGGCGGGTGACGCCGGTGTGTTGAGAGAACGTACCCAAAAGCAGACAATGAGAGAGAGAGGACACTGAACTTTAAACAAAAACGAGCCTTTATTCTGGCTGATGGCAGGAGTAAAAACAAAACAATGACAATGTGTACAGCAGATTTTGATGTGATCTGTCCCTTTAACGCTAAACCCAAACCTTGTTTTCAACAGAAGTGAAACATGCAGTCATTTTTAAAGTATTTTAAACAATAAAGAGTCCTTGTGAAATCTGAGGTAACATACAACTAAACCATCAGAAAATTCAATTGGTGACTGCTTACTATTCGGCTGAATGTATCAAATGCTTCAATGACAAATGAAAAAAGACAGAATTTATGAACCCAAGGATAATCATACATATAACAATTACAGCTGTAATCATTAGTACACTCATCAAGTTCAAATGATGTCCATTTCAAAGTAATTGCTGGAAAGGACTTTGTCGAACTCGGTGCGAAATTCGGGATAAGAACTGTAAGTGCATGGCACTTCAAGGGTAGCTCCACAGGTGTGAGCAACAGGCCTTCTGTTGAGCCCAGTTTCAGCATTAAAGCACACCAGAATTTTGTCAACACATATCACAGAAGGTCCTGTGCAGAAGCGCAGGATTTTTCAGCTTTTTTTTGACAAAACGCTGAAGATGGTTAAAGGTTGTCTGTTCTCCATGAGACAGCATCAATTTTGTTGTTTCAAATAGCTGCACTAGTCTTTTGCCTGTGGCCTTCTTTGTCTCATACAGAGACAACACACTTTCCTTGTCTGACAGTTTCAGCTGCAGACATGCCATGGGTGTGGAGAAGCAATCCATTATATACTTTGGCTCTTGGAGAATGGCCTTATGAGCCATTGTTTCAATGGCAGGCTGCATGTTGTTCTTAGGTGGTAGGAAGTGGGAACCCATCCTTGTAAAAAGGTCAAGCAGGGCCTCTTCATCGTTTTCATCCATTGTGCCTTGGAGAGCCTTCTCAACAGCTGATCTCTCAACAGGAGGGAGATAGTTGAGAAACAATGTCTACATCAACTGAGTCCATTCCGTGGATACAGGCTAAAATGAAAGCATTTGACAGCCTCACTGGAAAGACACCATGGTCTAGTAAGCCTTTCACCCATATCTGCCCAACTGCTTGCCATTCAGCCTCACTAAAGTCTGGCCTCAGCCTTGAAACTCGTTCATTTTCACCTTCACACTGTTCCAAAAATTGCTCCCAAAATGCAGTATAAACCTCCCTTGACACCCCAGCATCATCAACAGCATTTTCATTTACAAAGTTCATCTTTAAAGTCTCATTCATTATGCTACTGTCCATAAATACAGCCAAAAGATCATCAACAACTTTTATCCTGCGAATTGATACATGTAGGGGGCTCTGTGGATCTCCTGAATTTGATGGGGAAAGTTGGTTGCTTGAATCTAAAGGCAAACCTTGTGCGAGGAAATTCAGTCCATGGTCCTGAGTAAAAGACAAAACATGCAAATTCCATAAGAAATGCAAATGAATTGTACAGATTACAAAATATCAATGTTCTGAATATGTTTGAAATTTATTTGTCTAATTTTAGTTGGCTCTACATTCCCAAACCATGGTTGCACTGACAATGTATATATAACATTAACATTTTGGCCTGATGGAGCTCCTCGTATGCCTCACAGAAAATTATACAAGTGTTCTTTACATGCTCATACATGTATGAGTCATACCTAGTACAACAGTACAACGAAATTAGAAAATGTCCCACATTCCCACCAAGCACTACTAAACACAACAAAACACGACACAACACAACAAAATACAGTAACTTTAAAGTGATCATTATTTGCAATAATATCTTTCTTATTGCAACAAACCTGTTTGCCAGTGTCACTGTCAGATGAATCCCCATTGTCAACTAGATCTGGGACAAAATCATCTGTCTCACTGTCAGATCCAAGTAATGTCACCTGTGAATCTTTTTCAGTTATGCTGACAGAAAAATCCTCTTCAGATGAGGACTGAACTGTTGATGGTGTTTCATCTTTCGTGCAAATGTAAAATCTCAGGAGCTTCAATTTGGTTCGTTCATAAAGTTTGCCAACAGTCTCATCTAAAGGAATCGGATTTCTTTTAAAATCACAGACATCTATGTTAAAGTCTTCAACTCTCCCTTTTGGCGAGTTCCCATCTGGAAAAAACAGGTCCTTTCCCATTTCCAAAATCTTAGCTACAGTTGTAGTTTTTTCCACAGTCGCATGTCTTGTTCCTCCACCATTTCTGGTTCTCACTTGACGGTATTCATTACTGCTTAAATGAAGCCATCCGATTTCTATTTTTCTGCAGGTCTTCTCTCCTGCAGTATTTCTGTCTTGCCATCCCTTCACCTTGCTTGTGGAACACACCTGATGGACCACACAGCACTCCTTTGGTTTTTGATCTTAGTTTCCGTGCCACAATTTTATCTCTTAGGTTCTGCAGAAGAGTCTCTTTATCTGTGCTGTACTTAGTTTGTTGACAGAAGGACTGGACAGCTACTCTGTCACCATATGTACTTGTGTATTTTGCCATTTGTCCATCAGTCATGACGGACAGCACTGCCTTATCCGCCTGCAGACATAAAACATTAGAGAGATGCTATTAATGAAATCGAGTTTCTAGTTTTATTCTAGGAAGCCACACTGGCACACATGGAATACTAACTGTATTAGAAATACAGTTCTTAAACACTGTTCATGATCATTATCAAAAGTCACTTTGTCAATTTCTGTCTTATTACTTTACTGTTGCTGTATTAGTATTAGTATAGTAAAAGTAGTAGATATTTATATACCACGTTACTAAAAACTATTTCGTAAGGTAAGTTCCACCAAGTATTTTGTGCCATGGAGTCCATGTTACCATGGTAACGGCACAGCCAGATAACAACATGAAGGTCGTGTCCAAATTCATGGGCTGCATCCTCCTGAGGACGCATTTGTAGACCGATTACGTCACAGCGACGCGCCAAAGGCTGTCCAAATTCGTAGACTCCACCGAATGCAGCCGACAAATGCGTCCTCCTTTTCCCCGAATTTGAAGGATGGGTCGTGTGTCCTTCGTGGCCCACCATATGCCAGGATTCACAGCACGGCCCAGCCAAACTCCAGTTTCCGGCAATGGCGGCCGCTACTAAGTTTTAAAATTACTCTTAATCTTTCTGGGTCACAAAACAAACTTTTAACATATTTTCAGGCGAGAATGTGGGTGTGTAAACTTCAAATATCTGCTCGGTTTATCAAGATATCGCATATTTGCAAAAGTGCTTCGACGTTTTTGGAGACATCTGTTACCCACCAGCTCGATAGCTAGCCGAGAGCTCAACCCTTCAGAGCACCCTTCATAGGAACCGCTATCAAAAAGGAGTGGGATCTTTTGCGAGATCCCGAGTTACTTTTGCAAGATCTCGCAAAAGTTTGTCTTTTTTTTCTCCCATGTCCCTTGTGGGGCTCCGTACCTTATATACATAGTGTATAAACTCAAAATGCACATTTCACTTAAAAATTAAGATGTGAAAATGTGAACAAATCAGCTTGTTAGAGATATGCTTCTCCTGTTGAAACCCCCCCCCAAAAAAGAAATAAATAAGACTTCTCATCAGATATTGATGCTTCTTTCCTGTGTGACAAAAAATAGTTAGTTTTTTGGTTTTTAAGTTAATTCCCAATAAAACTGTTTTATTGCTAACTACATTGCTGTCTGTATTATTGCTGAAGTCCTAAATGATCACCTTTAAAGTGTTTGTGCTAATAAGATCATGTACAGTCAGACAGGCATGGAGAACAGCACTGACTGGGAGGCTTTGAACAGATCACATAGTTCAATTCAACATATAAGACTGTAAGAATGCACAAGCATCTACTTAAAATCTATTGAATTTATCATCTGTGATATTATTATGTACAATTCCAATGTATTTTGTTCATCTCCCTTAAATAAATTGGCAGCCATAAAGTATGAAATATTCATATACAAAAACACATATAAATGTGTCTACTGTCTCAGTGGCTGATAGTGCCCCACAGGCCTCAGTGTGAGCTTGAAGACATTTATAATGTTTAAGTACTTTAATGTGCAGGTGCTGACGATAAACACATTTTGAATGAAAGCCAGGGAACTTTGGTAGCAGAGAAACAAGTGGCTATTCTTTGTGACCATATGGATCGGTCCTTCGTATTACCATTAATTCACCCAAAGGCACCAAGTTAATACTTTAAAAAGCTGCAGAAATACACACAAATATCAACAGTACTTGGTGACACTTTGCTTTTAGCCTTTAACCCTCTGGGGTCCAGGGTATAATTGGCTGTTTTTGACTACTTTTGATTTGGCCTCTATATTTCACCTTTAAAGACTGTTTATCTTGCCAATCTGTTATTGTTAGAAATTGTACATTTTTAAAAAATATGCACAAGTTTTGCAAACAAGAAAATTATATGGTACTATTTACCTATAAATGCAGCCAAGGCTCAGACGTTTTTTCTTTTATATAACCATTTAAAACTATTTACAGAACAATCAGGTGTTCTGCATCAAATAAGAAGGCACACAAATTATTTAGGCAACTCCAAAAAGTAGTTTGTGTTCAGTATAACACAGATGAGAACAGCACAGGGATAAACCTGCAGGTCTGACAGCAGGTGTGTCACTCAGCGTTTACACTGCAATCTGCCTTTGGTGGCTTTTTTGCAGCAACTGTGACATTCACTAGTAGAACTGACACACAAAACAAAACAACGACTACACTACACACTAACTACACAAGACAAGACACTAACTTGAGACTCCAAACACGGTAAACATCACAAATCTCTCACATATCAAAACTCTCTCTCTCTCTCTCTTTCACTAACTCGCTCTCTCTATCGCCAGTCACTCCTAAAACTTCCCCCTCTTACCAAACAACCAAATGCCACATGTTGCCGTATCATTTTTTGATTGGTCGACATGGTACATTTTTCCACCAATAGGGAAGGAGTGTTTCTTCTTTTTCTTTTTTCACTCTGTTGAAAGATTTTATTATGTTTATGTTTAGAAGTACATTTTGTTTAAGGTTTTCTAGATGTGTTTGCTCTTTTTTACTAGAGAAGTTACGTTGTGCAAGCTTTGTGTGCATTCCAGAGCTCTCTGACTTTCACACCCACATCCTGGGAGCATGGGAGAGGTCACACCTTGTCTTATTGTTTATTGCCATTTATGCTTAGAAATATTTACTCATATATGCTTAGAAGTATATAATCATTTGTAGATTGAAAGAATGTCTCATCCTAGGAGGTCTGTAACAACTCTGTGTAGCATGAAGAGGGGAGTGCGTTCACTCCTCCTCAGAGTGTTCTGGCATAGATCACACGTCTCCTAGGAGAGGTCGTATCTTCTCTTGCTGATATATGGTATAACAAACACACGTATATCTGTTTGAGTCTAAGAGCCTTTTGTTTAGATGGACCGTTAGACTCCTGGCACCAGCTTTGGGGAGTCTTCACGGGGTCATATCTCGACCCCACACACACACACACACACACACACACACACGGTATACGTCATATGTTAATGAACCTATGCATATTCATGTAACCAATAAAAGAGCAGTGTTACGGGAGAGCGGATGAGAGCAACTGAGGTCAAGCGAAGGAACGGCGCCTGTCCAGTTCTCTCCCGTGCACGTTAATTTGTAAAACCTGTCTGAGTGTCACTTATTCCAATCTGAATTGCGTTACAGGAAAACTCCTTACACACTCACAAGCAAAGCGTGTTTGCTAGCACTTTCCTTAGAAAACGCAGTTTCTTCCCAGAGTAAATGCCACTGTTTTATTAAAAAAACAAAACAAAACAAAACAAAACATCGGTTTTACATGGCCTATCAACACAATAAAAACTGGTATATAGTTTGACGTCCGCACGTTTGACCCAAGTTGAAATGGAGACTCTGGGTCCATCGACCCCAGAGGGTTACTCAGAAAGCCGTAAGTTAGCTAGTTATGTATCGGGCTAATGTTTAAAGCTTTCACTTGAGTAAATTAAGTCATATTACTGCTAAGTAATGTTAGTTAAATTCACAGCATATTCCATAATAGCGCTGCCATACTGCGTCACACTCAGTGCATTTCAATCATTTCTCCAGCGAGTTTGATAGCTAGCAAAATAATAATCATAATTTTAAAAATTAGCATGTGTAACGTATGCGTACTGGAAAATTATTTACTAGGACTCACCTATCATGCGACTGGAGAACGCAAACTCCGCCATTGTTGTTTTCCATCAAACACTCATTAAAACAGCAACCTACAGGTATGTTAGCGCACTCATCCCCGACTGTTGGAGGGAGGGGCGGGGTCACAGACAGAAACAGACAGAGGCGCAAGGCAGCCCAGGCGGGGAAATTTTGCTTTTACATTTTGCAACTCATTTTATTTCTCTATCTGATAAGAAAACTATTCAATCAGATAGTTATTTGTGGTGAATGAAATACAGTTACACTTTCAAGCACTTTTAAGCACCACATCTGAAATTCAAGCACTTTTCAAACCTTGAAAAGACAACATTAAAATTCAAGCATTTTCAAGGATTTAAGCACCCGTACGAACCCTGCACTACACGCACAGTAAAGTGTTAAAATGTTATGTTTCATTTGTGGACAATATAGCATACAACACATGTTTTTAATTACTAATTTCTCTCAGATACTATATATATAAGAAAATCATCGCAGACCTGCTGTCTGACAGTGGGTATAAATAAGTTTTAGCTTTAAAAAAATTAAACACACATTTAAAAAATTGTCCGAAAACATATTTCTTGGGATTTTTTGAAATTATCATATTTAGTTCTGTAACAATTTAAAATGTACCAAAATCAGGCGCAAGGCAACAATTTAAGATACAATATAACATAAAGCTGCTGCTTCAGTATGATTATTCTGACTGACTGAATTAACTGAATGGTATATATACCTGTATGCAAAAAATACTAAATACTAAAGCTATTCTGTTATAACAGAATAGCTTTAGTATTGTTTTGTGTTTTTAACTTGAGTATGAACTTATACAAAATGCAGCAAGATATTAACAAAAACATTTTATTAATTATAAAATACGCTATAGCGGATTTATATTGGTATCGGCAGATATCCAAATTTATGATATTGGTATCGAACATAAAAAAGTGGTATCGTGCCATCTCTAGTATAAATGTACTGTCGGTATAAAGGATGGATATCAGTCAAAACAGCTAGTAAAATATCAAGTTGCATCTTGTTGAATTCAGTTTTGTAAATCAACAAAGAGCAGAGCACAGCACAGGTCATCTGATCACAGCCTGTACACTAAGAAAATCTGCTGGAACTTACAATACAAATTATTGTGAATTATGATACTTTTCCTCATGCTGAGCCACTACAACTGATTTTAGGGTTCCCTCACCTGCTGAATCCCACTTTAGCCCCTGACTGTACTAAGTTTCCTGTTTTGTTTTGTTGGTTTTTTTTAAGTCTCCTTCTTTTCCTCTGCTTATGTTTCAAGTCAAACATATTCATTAGAATTAAAATTTAGATTTAAATAAAGTTTGTGTTCCCATGTACTAATATGTATAATTTCATAAAGACGGCTCATTTACTCCATTCATGCTTATGCAAAAATAGTAAGAAGCCCTTCACTGCTCTCATTTCATGCAAGGTGATCATTTGAATTTTGCAAATGAAAATTTTCTTGAAAGATAAGGTCTTTAAGTCACAGGCTAGGTCCTAGTTGTTTCTCTCATTTGCGTTGCTAGCATTTCCAGACAGGCATGACTTGACGTGTTGCAAACAGTTTTCACTGAAATCATGATAAATGGACTGGTTGTTATGTGTTCTGAGGTGACTCAGGGGTAAAACTGTAAAATCTCACAAAATATTTAATTAACATGTCCAATTTTTAGCTTTGATTTATTGCTTAATGTTGATATTATTCAAGCATGTCAAAGTATATTTTTTACAAAAATGTGTCAAAGCATTTCTTTTATTTATGTATTATTCACATTATTTTATTGTATAATACTTGGTGCCAATGGGTTTTAGCATGTCTCAATGCTTCACACTTTCATGCCATTGAGAGTGATTGTATCTCAGGAAGTTGGGGGAAGCAGACAACTCCACAGGAAGAGTCTTCTGTCTCTTCTCCGACTTTGAGTGGTAGCAAGGAAGTGTGAATCTTTCTTTGGGGAAAAGACCAAAGGTGTGAAACAGCTATGTACTGCCTTTTGTTCCTGTAGGAAGTATTTAAACCCAGGGCCATGTTGGACTCAGGTAGAGACTCTGGCTACATCCATACTAATGCGTTTTCGTTTGAGAACGCATCTTTTTCTCTCCGTTTTGGCCTTCCGTCCACACTGAGACGGTGTTTTTGCTCAAGGAAAACGCAGCGTATTTAAAACGCTCTCGAAAACGCATACATTTGAAAATGGTGCTTTTGCGTTGCAGTGTGGACACCGAAAAGGGAGATTTTTTGAAAATGATGACACATTTTCTCTCTTAGTCATGTGATGCAGTCAAGTGACCAATTAAAATAAGATAGTGAAGGGCATTTTACAGCAGTTGATTTGTTTGCTCTCAATTTTGACAGCCCTATTAAAGATTAACATCAGTTTGTACATGCTTCAGATAGCTTTTCTTGAAATTCTTTAACTCTCACTCACTTTTTCAACTTTGTACTTTTGTGTTACTCGGAGCAACAACTCCACCTCATTGTTAGTCCATTTAAAACACTCGGTGCTTTTCCTCGAAATTTTGCCGCGACGTTTCAAAGAGCCGGAAAGTAAATAAACCGCAGACAGAAATGAGGCAGGCCGAATCGTCTTGCGTTTCACGCATGCGCAGTACTGGAACGTAAGCGTTTTCGGCCATTTCAATGAGGGACGCAAAACTCTGTGAAAACAACTGAAAACGCTAGTGTGGATGCGGAGCATTTTCAGACGAAAACACCGTTTTCAAATCTATCCGGGCTAGTGTGAAGGTAGCCTCTGCTGATCGTCTTGTCCCGCGATGACAGCTTCTCTCGCCAAGCTTGGGGTTTTGTCCTTTTTTAATTAAAGGATGTTAGCTACCGCTCACCGTATGTCTGCAGGCTTTATTAAATGGAAACTTCCACAACAAATGTTTTTATACATAAAATATAGCAGAAACTGAAAAATAATAGTAAAGCAGAAAATTATAATAAAATGCAGAGTGGCCAGCCATGGGGTACAGGGGGATTCATTGTGTTTTTAAGACACGTGTTTGGGGCCAATTTTTAGTCCCATTTTTCATTTTTGCATGTCTGGGTTAAGACAGCAGGTTACTATTAACAGCAGATCGTGATTTTGGTTTAAATATTGCCTTTTAGTATGTGAAATATATCATCTAAATTTAGTCGCCACAACAGTACACTGGTAATGCAAACATTTAGCATTTAGCATAACATGAGTCAAAAAGGCAATTAACGATGTAAGAGAGACAGACATTCATGACACTTAAAAATGAAGCTCTTTCCTACAGAGGAATTGCATAGAAAGTCAAGATGTCAGGGAGTATGGTTTCCTTCACCATCAAAAGGCACTCAGAAGCTGGGGCCAACTCTCGCAGGAAGAAGCAAAGAGGCTTGCCTGGGCCATGAAATACTGCCATTGGACTACTGAAGACTGGAAGAAGGTATTATGGACTGATGAATGAAAATTTGAAATCTTTGGTTCATAATGCAGGATGTTTGTACGCCGTCGAGTAAGAATGGTTCCACAGTGTGTGGTGTCAACTGTCAAACATGGAGGAGGAAGGTTGTTTGTGAAGCGTATGTGTCTTTGAAAGTAATGATCAGTGAAAGGAATTAAAATGTGTAATAAGGCAAGTGGAAAAATATAAAAAAAAACAAAAATATTTGAACATTGAATTGTAGAAACATGCAGTGGAAAGTTTTGGTCTGAAGAAGAAGATACCAGTTTGGCTGTGTTGTCATTCATGCAAACATTACTGACTAAAAATTTGCATTTTCTAGTATATCAAAACAAATAGGGGAGTATAGTATAAGATTGGTAGTGCTTAGAAGAAAACTACAGAGACAGTAAGTCAGTCTACCTGCCAGCTGGTGTATCAGTAATTACTGCATTTTAATTAATGCCATAATACATTTGACTTGGATACTTTCTAAAGCCATGAGTGGGACTCATAGTCAGAGCTTCATTGGTAAGTTAAAGTATCTTAAACTTTCTTGAAAAAAAGGAACAAACTTAAAATGAAGATGATGGCATTTAATGTGCACATCATTCACATATTCACACAAATTCCGTTTTTTTCATCTTTTAAATGTCTATATGTCAACAGGCATTTCCATCATGTTAACATTAACATCTGGAATACTGGTAGGTAAACTTTTCTTCTGTGATCAACACATTCTGGTCCACATTTACTAAGTGCAAACTTGTGCAAACTACCACATGTGAGTTAGAAAGAAAATTTTAAAATAAAGATTTTTTTTTCCAGTGATGATCCAATGATGGAACAGTTACATTCGTAATAAAACGAAAGTGCAGACTTAACATGGGTTTCTATCAGAAACACCATGACAGCTGAGATCAATAAGATTCTGATTTTATTTTATTTATTTTTTTTGCTCCCAGTGAAAATATAAATATGGCCCTCTCTGCTTTTATTAATAGTTAAATTTTTTCTAATCAATTAGGTCAACTTCTTCACAACCTGGCACTGAAACAAACAGCTGTCCAATCTTCATCCAGTGGCTCTGTGGGTATTGCTGGTAAGGCAGTTGATGGAAACAGAGATGCAAACTATCAAAGTGGGTCTTGCACACTTACCAATGTAGAATCTGATCCCTGGTGGAGGGTAGACCTGGTAAATGTCTATACGATTGGGACTGTAATGATAACCAATAGACAGGATTTGGAAAACAGGCTGGATGGTGCTGAAATCTGGATCGGAAATTCTACAACAATCAGTGACCCTGAAAGTATCAGGTGAAAGAGCTTGAGCTATGTCCATAAGTCAATAATCATCATATCAGTAGGACTTATTTATTTTCAGTCTTATACTTTTCTCTTTTTGACTGTTTCATACACAGGTGTGCCGTCATCTCTCACATTCCCAAGGGACAAGCGTTTTACTTTCCATGTAACTCTATGAAGGGACGCTATGTCACTGTGTTTCTACCAGGAAGTGCAAAAGTCCTAAGTCTCTGCGAGTTTGAAGTGTACTACGGTAAACACCTTTAATTCTATGCTGATACAAAAAGACTGTAATTCACTGAGTCAAAGAACACATGACGGCATTCATGTCAGGCTGCTTTTTATTACTAAAAACATTATAATGATTCTTTTTTTTTATTATTATTTATATCAATAAGGGGTGTGACAGGCCAACCAAAAGAAATTATTGTCTCCTTGGTTTTCCTTCAAGGATACCCATTACCCAATGTGGCACTCAAAGGAGAAGCTACCCAGTCATCTACACTCTCTGTTGCCACGGCGTCCAAAGCCATCGATGGCAGACGGAACTCGTTCTATAGCAATGGGTTCTGTAGCCACACGGCTGAAGACGAGACCAACCCCTGGTGGAGGGTGGACCTGTAGCGAAGCTTTACAGTCACTGCTGTAAAAGTCACCAACAGAGGAGACTGCTGTGCTGAAAGACTGGATGGAGCTGAGATCAGAATAGGAAACTCACTGGAGAACAATGGAAACAATAATCCCAGGTGATGATGAGAATTTATATCAGTCAACATTCATTGGGATTTTTTTCTTTGTTTGTTTTATTTTAGAATAAATTGGACAGCAATGTTTCAGAGATTAGAATATACATTTTATCCACCACAGGACTAGTTCAGGACTTCATGTTACCTCCTTAACTGGAAGTCCACAATACTAACATAATGCTGCCCCCACACTTTCTGCTGTCAGGTGTGCTTCCATCTCACATATCAAAGCAGGTAAAACCTACACATACCGGTGTGATGGAGCCAGCATGGAGGGTCGCTTTGTGAACGTGTTTCTTCCTGGACAGAAGAAGACTCTCACCCTGTGTGAAGTGGAGGTGTATGCTGCCCCAGCAGGTAGAGCTTTAAGTGACTGGATCTGATCTACTGAAACACATCTGCCTGATACTGATTCATACCTGTTTGTTCTTTTTAACACTTTAGTGGAGCCGCTTTCAAACGTGGCTTTAAACAAACAAACAATACAGTCATCCATTTGGTATTGGCCAATGTTGGGGCCTTCAAAAGGTGTCGATGGATGCAGAAATGGTGACCTCAACATAAGATGCTGTTCTTGAACTTTAGAAGAGGTGGGTCCCTGGTGGAGAGTAGACTTGTTGGCTGTCTATAAAGTCAGTGCTGTCACCATCATCAACAGACAGGATGCTGATATTGAAAGGATTCTTGGGGCACAACACAGCCCAGAAGATCACTGGCTGCTCTCTGCCCAGCCTGGAGGTCATTGCAAACTCTCGGTACCTCAGCAGAGCTGGCAATATCATCAAGGACCATTCTCACCCCAGCAATCAACTGTTTGAACTATTACCGTCAGGCCGACGGTACAGGTCACATAAAACCAGGACAAACAGATTCAGGGATAGCTTCTTTCCCAGAGCTATCACCATAGTAAATAAGCACAAAAACAATTGAACCTGCTTAGCCATACCATACTGTCACTGTCATTATATTATGCTGCTATTCATACTATCATTATATTAATGCTGCTATCCTGTAAATATCATACTTACTTTTGGAAGTACTTACGTTTGTTTTATTGTACCTTTTATATTTTACATTTATATTTATTATTGCATTTTGCACCAAGGGAGTGGCACTCCAGTTTCGTTGTACCCTGTACAATGACAATAAAGGCTATTCTATTCTATTCTATTCTATTCTATTCTATTCTATTCACAGATCCTGATCGGGAACTCACTGGAATAAAATGGTAACCAAAACCCCAAGTGAGACATGATTTCTGATAAATGGAACATTTCTCCATAAACACAAATTAAAATATTTTTCCTTATTTAAAAAACAAGACAGCAATGTTTGAACATCGATTATAAATCAAAACTATCTTTTTCTTTGTTTTTTCTCCAAATCCATCAGTTGTGGCATGATCACATCATTAGATGGTACACCAACATACACATTCCAGTGTAATGAAATGGAAGGTCGCTACGTCAATGTGATCATACCAGGAAAAAAGGCTTTCACAACCCTGTGTGGAGGTGTTTGCTTTTCTATCTGGTAGGGTCTTTGGGTGTTAGTCCTAGAAGTTCTTTGGTTGTGTGTGTTTAAATTATCATTGTAAAATTTTCTGATGTTTTGCCTTTTTCTCATATTTGCTATTGTAAATAGGACCAGATTCATTTAATGGACTTCGCTGACTTTTTAGCTTTCATTGTCCAATTTCACTTCAGACTATTGCAATTTAACGTGTTTAAATAAAAAGGAAACAAAACCACCAAATATGGGTTAAACAAACCGAATAATAAAAAAAACCATTCTTCACTACAGTGCCAGACGTTATCATTGCTCCAACGACTTCTCCACCTCCTCCCACCCCTCCTCCGCCTGTGAGTGTGCAGCTTGGTGGCAGGAACGTGACGGTGGTGGGAGAGAGGCTCTGCTGGTCTGATGCTCTGATGTACTGTAGACGTTATTACTGGGACCTGCTCAGCCTTCACAGCCAACAGGAGCAAAGCGAGTTGGAGCAGCTGCTGGGCCTCATTCCTTTCTCCCTCACAGACCACGTCTGGCTGGGACTGCGCAGGTACTGATAGCTATAGATACATTTAGTTGATGTACATCACAGATTAAAGAATGAGCAGGACATAATATAAATAAGAGGACGAAGCTCTCCAATCACAAATGAAATGGAAAAATCTATCAAAGAACTAGAAATAAATATCAAATGACAACGAAGAAACAGAAGAAAGAACCAAATAAATGGAGAAAGAAACAACAAGAAAAGCCTGAAAGAGAAGCAAACAACGTACGATTGAATGAAAATCTCTACAAGTGGTTCAAAGAAGAAACCATTTCTGACAAATGGACTGATTCTTATACAGCACTTTTCTATTCTCCTGAAGTATCCAAAGTGCTTTACACAACACGCCACACTCACCCAAGCACTTTCTTCTATGATTTTAAGTGCTTACAAACTCACATCCATAATCTGATGGGTGCATCAGAGGGCAATTTAGAATTAATATCTTCCCCAAGGATCTTTGGCATGTAGACCAGGGGGAGCCAGGGATCAAACCACCAACCGTAGATGCCCTGCTCTACCCCAGAATGCCTACAAAAAGGAAAATATTTACCCATTTTCTGATCATTTATCAAATTGCAGATCATAGAGGCTATTTTTTTTACTATCAATAAAGCAGGCATATGACCTAATTTTACACTCCTGCAAAATACCAAGAGGTCAGATGCCCTACCTTAATGATTTGAATTTAGGAAAAATGAAGATCTTTAAGTCAAATGCTTTGTGTTCTTGTGTTTCTCATTTGCATTGCTGCCTGTCCCAAACAACAACACAACTGCTGTAACACAAGAGGGGCAGTTTATTTATGCTACAATATTTAATCCACAAACAAGAATTTTGAAAATTACACCTGAAAGGCCAACCTTCAGCTTGGAGAATTTAGAAAAAATTTTTGTGTCTTTCTGACCAGATTATTTAAAACATAGTTATATACATTGTTATTTTAAAGATAAATATCAATCATGTAGCTTTTGTGAAACTCAATATAAACAGGTGCTCCCTATTCTACAGAAGCCATTTCCATTCAGTTTACATCTGTCCACTACTTTCTCTTCAACAGATCTCTCAGAGGAGACGAGTGGTTCTGGATGTCTGGATATTCCATGAATTTCTTAAATTGGCCACAAGATTTTGTTCCTGACAGCTACTCCAGCACCTGTGGAGGCATGGCCAGCACGGACCACTTCCTCTGGCAGGACCAGCCCTGTGAGGAGAACCTCAACTTCATCTGCCAATCAGGTTTTACTTACACCATCTTAAGGTTTATGTGCAATTATTATGCATTACTTTGATTTAATTGTTACTCATGTCATTTCAGGTGCTGACGATGGCGTGCAGAGAGTTTATTTCTCCAGCACCAAGGATCCAACAAGTCCATAGGAAAGGAGAGGACACAGTATAAACTGTGATGCATAGTTTTTGTTAGAAATAGTTATGACTTAAAACCTTTTTTGTACTCCTTTAAAACTATTTTGCCAAAAATTCAGTAAATGCACAAAAACACCATGTTTTCTTTTTCATATCACCAGTACTGATGAAACACTAAGTTGAAGTCATATATAAATAATTTCTGTGTAGATTTTTCCTGTCTGATTCATAGTAATGCTCATAGCAATTCTAGTAATTGTATTTATACAAAGCAAGTGAGCTTACTCCTTTACATTATATATAGCAATATATGCCTACAGAGATGGGCAGTAACGCGTTACTTGTAATGTTGTTACTTTTTTCAAGTAACGAGTAATGTAAGGGATTACCATTGCAAAAACGGTAATTAGATTACTGTTACTTTCCCGTAGGAACACTGCGTTACTGCGTTACTAAAACCGTGAGTTTTTTGCGAGAATGTCTCATGACAGTGATGTAAGCGAGTGCGACGTTCGTGACAACAGCTGTCTGCAGATCAACAATGGATAATATATCGGTCGTGTCCAAATTCATGGGCTGCATCCTCCTGAGGCCGCTTTTGTAGACCGATTACGTCACAGCGACGCGCCGAAGGCTGTCCAAATTCGTAGACTCCTCCGAATGCAGCCGACAAATGCGTCCTCCTTTTCCCCGAATTTGAAGGATGGGTCGTGTGTGTCCTTCGTGGCCCACCATATCCCAGAATTCATAGCGCGGCCCAGCCAAACTCCAGTTTCCGGCAATGGCAGCCGCTACTAAGTTTTAAAATTACTTTTATTAATCTTTCTGGGTCACAAAATAAACTTTTAACATATTTTCAGGCGAGAATGTGGGTGTGTAAACTTCAAATATCTGCTCGGTTTATCAAGGTATTGCATATTTGCAAAAGTGCTTCGACGTTTTCGGAGACGTCTGTTACCCACCAGCTTGATAGCTAACCGAGAGCTCGAGGGTCACTGAAGCCGCCGAGAACGGCACAACTCCCGGCACATCATTTTCAGATCACCGCGGACTTTCGCTACTCAGGTTAAACGTAATATATAAGTCACTTAGACAACCTAAAAAGGATATTGTTTGGCTTTTTTCAGTGTTTTATTTGTTCGTGAGTAAATCGGTTTGGCTGAGATTAAAGATATTAGATTAGATTAGATAAAATAAAACTTTATTAATCCCCCGGGTGGTTTTCACACAGCTGAATAAACGTCAAACAGAAAACTGATTAAACAGAAGTGTGAGATGGTCGAGAATTTATGCCAGTGTCCTGTTATATTTTACATAGCAAGGAGCAGACGGCTGAGTTAATTAAACTCCACCGAGACAGCGGTGACGTTAATCAGAAGGCTAGACCGTCCAATTTCACAGCCGTTTACTTCCGGCCTACCCGACCTTCTGAGGACCCGGCCCACGTAGACCGCGAAGGCCGGGTCCTCAGGAGGATGCAGCCCATGAATTTGGACACGACCATCGAGTGCGGGAGAGAGTATGAGCATGCAGCGTTTAAAGCGTGGAAGTACTGACCTTATTTTGAGTTTGATTCCATAAAAAGTGACAAAAACATTAGTGTCCGTTGTGCATGGGAAGAAAACTTCTTTTTACAGCGAACCCCCCCCTAAACTTCCAAGCAAGCACCGAGTGCGCTACGACTGTAATGGGAAATTCACAGAGAAACTCGCGGAGTCTTCCACTGACCGCTGCGGCACACCTGCACCAGGGCAAACCTCCGCCTACCCAAGTCCTGCTTTACAGGTGAAAATAGAGCAACTAGTCTTTGACTTTATTTATTTTCTGCTGTGTTTTACTTGCATCTATTTGAAAGAGTGAGTGTAAACACAAAAAAAATATTTTATTTTATGTGCTGGAATGTGCAGAAAATAGGTTTAAATGTTAAACAAATTTCTTCCAGTCAGAGAATGTTGCATATAATTTATTTTTTGCTTGATGAAGTTAAAAGATTAAAACTAATAAAACAAGTTTTAAAAAGAGACTTTTCCATTTGATTACATTTTGTACGATGGATTATGTAGAAAAAGTAGAATTGGGCTGAAAGATCTATCGCTTTATCACCTATTCAGGTTGTAAATCGTGTTTTTTAAAAAGTAACTAAGTAACTAAGTAATTAATTACTTTTGAAAATAAGTAATCAGTAAAGTAACGGGATTACTTTTTGGGGGAAGTAATCAGTAATTAGTTACTGATTACTTTTTTCAAGTAACTTGACCAACACTGTATGCCTATAATAACTAGGTCTAAAGTTATGACTGTAGTGATGAAATAGTTCAGTAAAGCCAGAACTGAATTACAAATTCATCAAATTATGAAATATTCCAATATCAAATAGTTTACGTGTGGAAAAGAGCACACATTTTTAAGCACTTTGTGGATGTGGTTTGTGTATTTTAACAAGACGTTCCAAACAGTTTATTTATGCTCTTTAAAAATGATAACATAGATTCAGTGGGTTGATGTTTTTTTTATATACATCAAAATTAGGGCAAAAAATTTATAATAAATCAAATCAATTTACAGTACTAACAAGATGCTAAAATGTTTAAATAAATAACATCAACTTACATCACTGATGCATCCCCTATCTTGGTTTTTGTCTGCAGCGCTAACAATACAGTGATCTAGTGAGACACAATAGATAGACATTGCAATAATCATGAAGTATTCCTTTACACTGAGTGACAATTAACTGGAAGGTAACTGTAGTCTGCATAATGTACAGGGTGATCTTTGTTCTTTGTCTGATGGTAAGGAGGTAAATAGCCTTCAAGGCCTAAAGAAGGTGTTTAGACTCCTGGGTGAGTCCAACAGATACAGGATATGATGTATGCTGGTTGTAGAAAGGTTTTAAAGCTTTAGATTTAAACTTTAAATCGTTGGGGTTTTTTTGGAAGCAACCTGCTTAAACGTGCATGTGTCATGTTCTCATGGACCAACGCAAATAAAGCAGTACAGTCAGCCCAGGACACTGTTACAAAGGAGAATCTCAATTTAAAGACTTCCTGTTTAATTTCTCTGGGAGTGAAAGGTCCTAAGTGTAGGTGAAGTCAAAGTGTGGCATGATAATCTCTTTTCATTCTGATGCTGATATATAAGGCTGCTTTTAAATCTGCTTTTTGATTTATGGTAATAATCTGTGGGAAATGATTGAGAGATGCAAAAGCAAACCAGCAAAGAATTAAATTGTTTAAACCATCTGACAAATCTACTTAAAAATTAATCAAATTTTTATTTTCATATATGACTTTAAAATGATGTCATGTTTGCTACATCTGGCATTTTTTGGGAAAATGTATTGTGCAATTTATTTATGTTTTACAAGGGGGGGAAATCACATTGATGATGGAGAAGGCTGAAAAACTCTCTCTATATATATCAAATATGATACACTAGGAGTTAAGCAGAATTTCAGGTAACTATACTTTGTACTTATTTTTCTGAAAGTTTTACTTTTATTGTGTACAATTTCAAAATAGGCTCATTATTTTAGGTTTAAGACGTTTGAGCGAAGTTTTTAGTCATTTAATATCATTGCATGCCTGCATGCCTTCAAACATTTAACCCACATAGCAGACAGGTCTGGCCCGGATCTGGTATCAAGCCGGCACTGCTGGCTGACTTCTGGCATAGTAAGTGGTATGTCATCCAGATATGGGCCAGGCATAGATGACACTGTTTATGCGATGGTATGCCACATCTGGCCCGATTGTGGTTTGGTTTATGTGGCCCAGGCCCATAGAAAACAGGTCTCGCCCGGATCCAGCATCAAGCTGGCACTTCTGACTGACTGGTGTCATGGCAGAGTGTATGTCAACCAGATGTGAGCCAGGTCTGGTAATGATGGCACTGTTTATGTTCCTATTTTCCTATTTTAGTTAGAAGACCCAAATGCCATGTTGCAATACTATACTGCTATGGTAGCCAATGTTTCAAATACATGTTTGACAGGTTTGTGAGTTTACACTTTATCCAAACCCTAGTGACGGTTTACTCATTTTTACCACTGGGTAGCTGTAGCTCAGGAGGTAGAGCAGGTCACCTAGTGATGGGAAGGTTAGTGGCTTGATCCCTGGCTCCTCCAGTCTGCATGTCAAAAGTGTGAATGTGTATGAATGTAGTTAGGAAGCACTTAGTTTAGAGAAAGTCTGTGGTTGGGTGAATGTGGCATGTTGTATAGAGCACTTTGAGTAGTCAGGCCATTCACTGTCGGAACAGAGTATCGTCTTGTTACTTCTGCACTATTATGTTCTGGCACATGTTTTTATTACATGGCTTGATTAAGGTACACTAGGGTGACCATATTTCGATTTCCAAAAAAGAGGACACTTGGCTCAGTCATGAAGAACTTGCTTAAAGAAACATATTTAACCTATTTAAATGATGCCTTCTCTGTGCAGTTAATGAATTGTGAAATAAAATATGTCACATAGGCATTTACAAGTCAACAAGTGCAAAAAGAAATAAAAAATTAAAAGCCTCTGGAATAATAAATAATGGTACAGAAATAATGCCTCATCTGCATAAGAAAAATTACCAGTACCGGGACGGTATGAGGAAAATTTCTTTTGCAGTTCGTCTGAAAAGATGCTCGCTTTGGTATCTTTTAAACATCATTAGGCGCATTGCTGCGCGCTGTCTGTCTGGTCTGTGAGCGCAGAACAAGCGCTCACAAAGCAGCAGGATGACGTCACACATATGGGTCCTCTGTCGGACTATAGAAAAACCCGGACATTTTTATCAATCTCGAAAATCCCCCCGGACTGCCCAGACGGAACGTGAAAAGTGGACATGTCCGGGGAAAAAAGGACGGTTGGTCATCCTAAGGTACACATTAGGCTGACATCTGGGGCCAGAGCTGAAACTGTTCTGGGCCAGCAGTGTGTCTGCAACTGGCCTGTGGCTGCACACAACTTGCACATGGCCCGCATACCACAAAGAATGACGGCCCTTTGGTGGCCAAGATCAGGTTTGTAAGCACAGGACCACCAGTGTGTCTGCAACTGGCCCATGTGTGGGCCACCTCTGGCAAACCAGATCTGGGCCACCAAAGGGCCGTCATTCTTTGCGGTATGTGGGTCATGTGTAAGCACACTGTGTGGGCCAGATCCGGGCCATAGCAATTTTGCTATGTGGGAATTGGTTTGAGCCAGCAGGGCTTATTGCATACAAAGAGGAGAAAGAAGCAAAACCATGTAACTTATGAATAATTTATAGTACCATAGTCACACAGGGGTGAAAATGAGTTGGTGGGGTTTTGGGGTTTTTTTTGTTGTTGTTGTTGTTTGCTTGTTTTGCTTCATTTTGTTTTTTATTTTTATGGCACAACACCAGAACCACTGCAGATGTCTATTTGTTGTGCTACTTCAGTATCTAGCTAGCCCTATAGAAGAGGAGTGAGAATAAAGGGAGTAATGTTTTGTTTTTTTTAAGTGGCGGGTAATTTTGAGTTCAACGTTTCTATCAACTCAACAAACATCAACAAAAACACAAACTGTTTGTGTGCAGTTGTCACACAACTGGAAACTGGAAATCTAAAGCCTGCATTTAACTCCTCAATTTTAAGTCAGGTATTGTGAATGTCCAGCAAAACAAACCATACTAACAATCTATTAACTTATTGTGTTATTTAAAGGTTGCATGAAAATACTCTGCAGTTTAGTGCAGGATGAACAGGGTAGTTTGCTGTATTGTGATGGATTTAATACGAATTTTAGCTGACAATGATTAGATTCATTCACTGAATTCCACCTCTACATCAAATTTAAACAGTCTAGTATAAATGTACTGTGAGTATACAGGATGGATATTAGCCGAGACATCGGGTTGCATCTTGTTGAATTTAGTTTTGTAAATTAACAAAGAGCATTAAACCTCAGAGCACAGCACAGGTCACCTGATCACAGCCTGTACACTAAGAAAATATACTGGAACAAATAATAGTTTTGTTTTGTTATTGTTTTTTTTAAGTCTCCTTCTTTTCCTATGATCGTGTTTCAAGCCGAACATATTCATTAGAATTAAAATTTAGACTGCAATAAAGTTCATATTCTCATGTACTGTATATGTACCACTTCATAAAGAAGGCTCATTTACTCAGTTTATGCTTATGCAAAATACTAAGAAGCCCTTCCCTGCTCTCTTTTCATGCACAGTGATGATTTGAATTTTGCAAATGAAAATTTTCTCAAAAGATATAGTCTTTAAGTCACAGGCTGTGTCCTTGTTTTTTCTTTCATTTGCATTGCTAGCATTTCCAGACAGGCATGACTTGACGTGTTACAAACACTTTTCCTTATGTATACTGAGGTGACTCCGGGGGTAAAACTGTAAAATCTTGCAAAATATTACATTAAAACACGTCCAATTTTTAGTTTTGATTTATTCCTAAATGTTGATATTATTCAAGCATTTAAAAGTTTAATTTTTTATATGAACCCATTTCACTACATGCACTAAAAAGGTTTAACAAATATTATTTTACAAATATTATTAATTTAAAGTCAGTGTAAAAGGCAAATTGCTTTTGACGTAATTTTAAAGTGCTGCAAAATACTGAGAGGTCAGATGCCCCGCCTCTTAATGATTTGAATTTAGCAAATATTCTCAGAAGATGCAGATCTTTAAGTCAGATGTTGTTGTGTTTTCTCATTTGCATTGCTGCCTTTTCCAGACAGGCATGTTTGTTTTTTTGACTGAAAACACAACAAACTTGCTGTAACATAAGCGGGGCAGTTATTTTATCTACATTATTTAATCCACAAAGATGAATGTGGAAAGAAATTTCATTCAGATTTTTGTTCAAATAACCAAAAAGAGATAAAATTTTTGTAGTGAAATTTTTCTTTTCTTTTCTTTTCTTTTTAACTCAGTTTGGACTGAAAGATTATAGTGGAAAAGCCGACCTTGTCACGGCGAGTGGGATGAGCCGTGTGGAAAATAATAAAGGAGGATCCAATCGCAGGCAAGAATGAAGGTGAGAGGGTGGTTTATTAAACACAAAATGAAATGGACAAAACAGCAAAACGGGACCAAAACTATCTAAACTGAGAACAACTAAACTACTGACACAAACCAGGACCTGAACATGAAGGAGGATGAGCGGAGGTAGCAGGCGACGGACAACAGGGAGACACACAGATGAAGCAGGGTGGATATGCAGACGGACCAGCAACTACAATGACTAAAGACGTGACTGAAATACACAGAGAAACACAGGGAGATTGCACACAGGTGGTGGACACAGCTGGGAGTAATTAATGAGACGAGACAAGAGGTAAAACTGAACACACTCACATGAGATGCAGACTTTCACATTAAAACAGGAAACAAGAACACTACACCAAGACGCAGACCTGACACTGAGAGACAGACAGAGAATGACACATGGAACCCGAACTCACACAAAACATGAGAACACAAATCCTAAATACAAATAAACAGAAACATGGAACTCTAATAACAATAATCATCAGCACCATCACCAAAACACCAAGATAACTGAAACACAGTACCAGAGAAACAAAGAATAATCCATGATGCAAAAAGTAAACCAAAACATAATAAACTCAAAATACTGGGTCCAACGGACCCAGAACCGTAACAGACCTTCAGCTTTCAGAATTAAAAAAAGATATTTTTTCAGTGTCTTTCTGACCAAATTTTTAAAAGGTAGTAATATATATTATTATTTTAAAGCTAATTATTAACCATGTAACATATATGAAACTCAGTATAAACAGGTGGTGCCAGTAGTACATCAATGGCAACATTTTCATTCAGTTTAAATTTCTTTAGATGTTTTTATTTTAAATTCTTAAATTGGCCACAAAATTTTGTTCCCTGTGGGGTGAACCTAAACATCATCTGCTGATCTGGCTGGACTTACATCATGTTAAACACATGTATGCAAATATTGTAAAAGTGCAATTTCAACAGCACATTTCAGTTTTTCTACATGACAAGTGTGTAAAACTACAGAAAAATCTCTGGTAGCTCACTGCCCAGATGTCCTGTATTTATGAAACCTTATATTTTTATTTGACTGATGAAAAATTTTCATGTTTTACTGAAATTTCTGTTGTACACAGTAAAAAGGTTTTCTGTCATTTAACTGTTTATCTAATACTTAACTACTTTGGTGTAGCATAAATGGCTTTTGAGGAGCTTTTTATCAGCAGGAAAAGTTGTACACCTATAAAAAGTCCGCAACGTCCACAAATGTGTATGCCCTGCACATTTTCCAAAACCATCCAGCAGTCCAGATTGGAGACTCTGTCGGGTCAATTCTGGCCCCCAGGACTTATATTTGACACCCCTGATGTAAACGATGCTGTGGAAAACTGTAACTGCACAAAAAAACAGGTTGTTTTTTTCAAAACTCCAGTTCTGATGATACACTGAGTTGGACTAATATACAGCTGTACCTTTGATTTCTGTTTGAAATGCTGCTGACTGGTTCATTACTCATGCTCATAGTAACTTAAGTTTTATACAATATGTGTGCTTATTACTTTGTTATATATCCCTCCACATTTTTGTTGTTGTGAATTCAGTAATATATTAAATCAGAAATATTACACTTGAGAAATGCAAGTGTCATCATCTTCATCAAAGTAATAAAGTTGACAATAAAACGGCACATATGGTTGTGTGTGAATCTGGCTGATTGACTTTGAGGTACACTGTAAAATCTAATTAGTTCCCAGAACTCAAAAAAATTATGGAAACTCGTTGCCTCAAAAAAATTGAGTAAAGCTTAGCTAAAAATGACTAAGTTAGGACAACGTATTTATTTTGAGTATTCTGTACAAGCTCATTTGTTCCCAGAACTCAAAAAAATTGGATCAAGTTTACGTAAGATGACCAAGTTAGGGCACCTTACTCATTTTGAGTACACCCTACTCAAAATGTACACAGCCGTGTTAGTTCACCGAGCACTCAAAAAAATTATGGAAACTCGTTGCCTCAAAAAAACTAAGTAAAGCTTACTTAGGATGACTGTTAGGACAACTTATACATTGCAAGTCTGCAGTATTAAGAATAACTTGATATTTCTGACTTTCTGACAATACTAATTGTTTACCTACTGACAAACATTTCAAGTTCAACTAAATGAAAAAACAATTTGTGGTACCATGAATATCATTAAAAATAATTAACAACACTTTTGTAATGATGTTAAAATGAGCACAACTTTTATTTTCAAACACAACAAAGTACAACAGCCAACATACTGGACACTGTTCTGCTGAATAAAAATGATATTGCCATCACTGTTATAATCTTACAACGAAACAAAGTCTTAGATGTAATTATTCTGAAAATAAGTTTAGGCCTACCACAAGTTTGTTTTGTACTTACATTATTTATATAATCAACATAAAATATTTATTGTTCTGTCACAAGTGCAGTCTCTAATTTAAACAACACATTTGTTTTTCATTCCAACACAGGAGCTGGAATGTTGTAATATTTTAAGGATGCTTGTTTCCAGTCCAGGCATTACTGCCTGAATGACTATCATGGATCGAGGTGATCCAAATGTAAGTGCAGAAGAAAGTCTTTAACTTCCCTTAAGTACAGTCGCAGTGGATGTGGGTTGGAGATGCAATGAGCTTGAACCTGCAGGCGACCATCTTCACTGACCACACCATCTGTGACGGGGGACTCATCTCTCCTGGTGTCCTGCAAGCAAACAATCATATTTTTTGGAACATGAACTTAATTGCTTTCTTAAAACATTTTTTCTGCATTTGGTATAAAACAGACTCCAATTTAGACAATCTCAGGCTCCCTCCCCGCCGGAGAGATGACATTCAATGTCCCAAATTGTCAGTCTGGATAGCCCTGACCACCACGCAACACACAATATTGTCATGAAAGAATAATTTTAAAAAGGGCTATGCAAACATGGGCAATAACTTTCATTCTAATGATGTGCAAAATGATTTTGGGCACAAAACAGATTTTGCTGTTAGAAAACTTGCAGACTTCACTATATACAGTGTAGACCCTCTAAACTAAGTTAGGGGGATGTGATCTTTCAAGAAATGCAGACCAAACTGTTGTTGTTTGTTTACTTACACAGCATGTCTTGCAGAATTAACTGGAGTCACAGTAACAGCACAGTGCAGTCATATCTCAAGTCTAATAACAGAAGACAGGAAAAGATCAGTAAAGAAACAACTTCCCCAAACCAAAGCACAAACAAAACAATAAGTAAAACAGGCTGATCTAAAGTATGATTAAAGTTCAGCCTGATTAATATAAATGTCACTGACAGTTGCTAATATATTGGAAAACCAAAATACTTACTGATGTCTTTCTGTCCAACAACAGGAGTGCTGGTCCCGAGCCTCAAAGACAGTAAGAAGCAAGCAGAGGGAGAAAAAACAACATTTTTCAGAAACTGATTTGATCCTTAATGGCTGTGCAATCATTGTAACATAGAGTTTGCTTATGTTGTTAAATAAAGGCTAGATTTGACATTAATAGATGCCACAGATGTTCTAAAGCTGCCACAAAGCATGAAAAAATAGACGTCTCCGAAAACGTCGGAGCATTTTTGCAAATATGTGATGTCTTGATAAATCGAGCAGATATTTGAAATTCACACAGCTACATTCTTGCCTGAAAATATCTTAAAAGTTTATTTTGTGACCCAGAAAAAGTAATACGTTTTTCAGCAGTGCTCCTCCGCCATTGCCGCGCTTACAAGTGCGCACAGGCTCCGACAACCGTGGCCGACAAATGCGATCCTCTTTTTCACCAGATTACCCTTTCTGGGTCACAAAATAACCTTTTAAGATATTTTCAGGCGAGAATGTAGCTGAGTAATGCTCAAATATCTACTTAATTTATCAAAATATCACATATTTGCAAAAGTGCTTCCACGGAGAGCTCCGTTATCCACCCCCCACACCCACCCCACCCCTAACGGCTGCACCTCCCAAAGAATTTTGTCTGGGCTCTTATCTCACTTATTTATTTCAAACAATCAACAAAAAAATTCACCGACGTAGTTTTATGTAAGGTTTTTAAGGCTGTGGTGTTAATTTTTAAGTAACATGAGCACAGCGGCAGCAGCAACGCTAGGCTAACACTAACTAGCTAGCAAGATTATAAACCTGGTGCTAAACTAAGAGAAGCCACAAAATCAGTTTGAATAAGAGTAAACATTTACTCACCAAGTCAGTAAAGATCCACAGCAATGACAACAATAATATCTCCAGGTTTGCTCAATATATTCCATAACAAATGCTGGCGCCATGAACATGCGGACTGATCCGGGAGGGAGGAGAACGGCAGTCACGTGGCATTTTCAAAACACATCTTTCATCCTTCCGCCCTGAGAAGCAAAACTTCCAGCTTACTTAGTTTTTCTGAGTTAGGACAACTCAAATTAATCGAGTTTATCAGCATTTTTGCATAAAAAGTACTGGTAACTTATTTAAATTGAGTTCTAATAACAAATTGATAAAAATTGAGTTCAGCCTATTTAATATTTTTAATTAAACACAATATTACATTTTACAGTGTAAGCATGTGCCTTTGAAAGTAATGATCAGTGAAATAAGTTAAAATGTGTAATAAGGCAAGTGAAAAATGTAAAAAAAAATAAAATAGAATATTTAAACATTAAATTGTAGAAACATGCAGTGGAAAGTTTTGCTCTGAAGATCAAGATATGAGTTTGAGTGTGTGGTCATTCATGCAAACATCAGTGACTAAGAATTTACATATTCTTGGATATTAAAACAAATTCAGGAGTAAAGTATGAGACTGGTAGTGATTAGAAGAAAACTACAGAGACAGTAAGTCAGTCTACCTGCCAGTTGGCGTATTAGTAATTACTCAATTTTAATCATTGCCAAGATAAATTTAACTTGGATACTTTCTAAAGCCATGAGTGGGACTCATGAGAAAATGAGCTTCATTGGTAAGTTAAAGTCTCTAAAACTTTCTTTAAGAAAAGAAACAAAGTTAAAATGAAGATGATGACATTTATGTACACATCAGTGAGATCATTCAAAAATAATTTAGTTATGTAAATATTTTAATGTCTATATGTCAACAGGCATTTCCATCATGTTAACATTAACATCTGGAACACTGGCAGGTAAACTTTTCTTCTACGATCAGAACATTCTCGTCTACATTTACTAAGTGCAAACATGTGCAAACAAAGTTTGCAAAAAGTAAAAATTAAAGATTTTTATTTAAAAAGCACAGCCAATAATGGAGCTTTCATTCATACTAAAATGAATCCGTCTCATTGCACGCAAATACAAATACAAATATAATAACTCCTAATTTGACACTGGACCTCGATTTATCTGTATATATCTGTATCTATATCTTTGTATGTATATTGCTCATTCCCAGCAAAAATGTAAAAATAGCCCTCTTTGTTTTATTTAATAATCACTTCTTTAAAATCATTTAGGTCAACTTCTTTACAACCTGGCACTGAAACAAACAGCTGTCCAATCTTCAACCAGTGGCACTGTGGGTATTGCTGGTAAGGCAGTTGATGGAAACAGAGATGCAAACTATCAAAGTGGGTCTTGCACACTTACCAATGTAGAATCTGATCCCTGGTGGAGAGTAGACCTGGTAAATGTCTATACGATTGGGACTGTAATGATAACCAATAGACAGGAATTGGAAAACGGGCTGGATGGTGCTGAAATCTGGATCGGAAATTCTACAGCAATCAGTAACCCTGAAAGTATCAGGTGAAAGAGCTTGAGATATACCCATATAAGTAGGAATTCTATTCTATTTTTATTCTTATACTTTTTCTTTTTGAATGTTTCATACACAGGTGTGCCGTCATCTCTCACATTCCCAGCGGACAAGCATTTTACTTTCCATGTAACTCTATGAAGGGACGCTACGTCACTGTGTTTCTACCAGGAAGTGCAAAGGTCCTGAGTCTCTGTGAGGTTGAAGTGTACTACGGTAAACACCTTTAATTCTGATGCTGATACAAACAGACTGCAATTTACTGAGTCAAAGGACAAATGACAGCTTTCATGTCAGGCTGTTTTTAATTACTAAAAACATTACAATGTCACGTCTGCCAATGCAGATGAGCGGAGGTTGAAAGTAAGGACTCAAGATGCATGCAGTTTCAGATGCAGGTGAGCTTTATTAAACCAGTAAGTGAAACAAAAAAAAACTTAGCAGGAGAGAAACAGAAGCAAAGAAAGTTATACTGGGAGAAACTAACAAAACACTGACCTGGAACCGGGATGCAGGGAGACGCGGAAAAGATGACACAGAATGAGGCAGGGAAAAAACACAGACGAACCAGCAACAAGGACGAGATGACACACAATATAAATACACAGACAGGAACATGAGGGAACAAGGAACAGGTGGCAACTCAGATGGAACTGATTGGGCACGCAGACCTTCAAAGTAAAACAGGAAATATACAGAGATGCAGACTGGAGGGGGAGAGAGAACACTGAGGAGCACAAGGGAGTGTGCAGGCATGACACGCTGGGTAAACATGGGTAACAAAACAGAATGAAACACGAAGGGAACCATGGCACAAGAACTCACACCATAATATAAATGCAGACACATAGTGAGACAGAGGGGAGAGACACAAGGCGGAATCCAATAAACTAAACTAAACAACCTAGGAACCGTGGAATAAATCATGAACTAACAAAGTACAAAAACACAAGAAAAATAGAGAACGTTGGGTCAAAATGACCCAGGACTGTGACATGCAATTATTCTTTATGTTTTTATTATTTATATCAGTAAGGGTTGTCAGAGCTCAAACAAAAGAAATTATTGTCTCCTTGGTTTTCCTTCAAGGATACCCATTACCCAATGTGGCACTCAAAGGAGAAGCTACCCAGTCATCTACACTCTCTCTTGCCACGGCGTCCAAAGCCATCGATGGCAGACGGAACTCGTTCTATAGCGATGGGTTCTGTAGCCACACGGCTGAAGACGAGACCAACCCCTGGTGGAGGGTGGACCTGCAGCGAAGCTTTACAGTCACTGCTGTAAAAGTCACCAACAGAGGAGACTGCTGTGCTGAAAGACTGGATGGAGCTGAGATCAGAATAGGAAACTCACTGGAGAACAATGGAAACAATAATCCCAGGTGATGATGACTTTATATCAGTCAACATTCATTGGGATTTTTTTCTTTGTTTGTTTTATTTTAGAATAAATTGGACAGCAATGTTTCAGAGATTAGAATATACATTTTATCCACCACAGGACTAGTTCAGGACTTCATGTTACCTCCTTAACTGGAAGTCTACAATACTAACACAATACTGCCCCCACACTTTCTGCTGTCAGGTGTGCTTCCATCTCACATATCAATGCGGGTAAAACCTACACATACCAGTGTGATGGAGGCAGCATGGAGGGTCGCTTTGTGAACGTGTTTCTTCCTGGACAGAAGAAGACTCTCACCCTGTGTGAAGTGGAGGTGTATGCTGCCCCAGCAGGTAGAGCTTTAAGTGACTGGATCTGATCTACTGAATGACATCTGCCTGATACTGATTGATGCCTGTTTATTCATTTCAACAATTTAGTGGAACCGCTTCCAAACGTGGCCTTAAACAAACAAACAGTACAGTCATCAACTTGGTATGGGCCAGTGTTTGGGCCTTCAAAAGGTGTTGATGGATGCAGAAATGGAAACTTCAACATAGGATGCTGTACACACAATGATGAAGATCTGGGTCCCTGGTGGAGAGTAGACTTGCTGGCTGTCTATAAAGTCAGTGCTGTCACCATCATCAACAGACAGGACTGTTGTCCTGAAAGGATTCTTGGGGCAGAGATTCGGATCGGGAACTCGCTGGATCAAAATGGTAACCAAAACCCCAGGTGAGGTATTATTTCTGATAAATGGAACATTTCTCCATAAACATTAAATTAAATATTTTTTCTTTATTTAAACAATGAAAAACTAATGTCTGAACATAGTTTTAAATTCTAATCTATCATTTTCTTTGTTTTTTCTCCAAATCCATCAGTTGTGGCATGATTACATCATTAGCGGGTACACCAACATACACATTCCAGTGTAATGAAATGGAAGGTCGCTACGTCATTGTGATCATACCAGGAAAAAAGACTTCCACAACCCTGTGTGAAGTGGAGGTGTTTGCTTCTCTGTCTGGTAGGGTCTTTGGGTGTTATTTTTAGATATTGTTGTGATTTTGTGTGCTTAAAACATTATTGTAAGATTTTTACTGTTGTTTTCCTTTTTTCTCGTATTTACCATTGTTCATAGAACCAAATGAACTTCATGGACTTTGCTGACCTTTTAGCTTTCAGTGTCCAATTATACTACAGAATATTGCAATGGAACATGTTAAAATGAAAGGAAAACAATAACCACCAAATATGGCTTAAACAAACAGAATCCTAAAACAAAGTACTTCCTTAAAGTGCCAGAAGCTGTCACTCCTTTACCAACTCCTCCACCTCCTCTTCCGCCTGTGAGCCTGCAGCTTGGTGGCAGGAACGTGACGGTGGTGGGAGAGAGGCTCTGCTGGTCTGATGCTCTGATGTACTGTAGACGTTATTACTGGGACCTGCTCAGCCTTCACAGCCAACAGGAGCAAAGCGAGTTGGAGCAGCTGCTGGGCCTCATTCCTTTCTCCCTCACAGACCACGTCTGGCTGGGACTGCGCAGGTACTGATAGCTATAGATACATTTAGTTGATGTACATCACAGATCAGTGAATCAGGATAACATAATATAAATGAGATGGTGCTTCTCTCCAATCACAAGTGAAATGAAAAAATATATTAAAGAACTAGACATAAATATCAAATGACAACAAAGAAACTGAAGAAACAACCAAATCAAAAGGAACAACAATATAAACAACAAAGAAATGCAAACAATGTACAAAGTGAATGAAAATAACTACCAATGGTTCAAAGAAGAAAAAACTTCTGACAACACAATGACCCCGAAAAAGAAAAAACCCAGTCAAGAAAATATTTACTTGTTTTCTGATCATTTATCCAATTGTGTGTCATAGGGGATACATTTTTGCCACAGTCAATAAAGAAGGCATATTATGTAAATTTAAAGTGCTGCAACATACTAGGAGGTCAGATGCCCCGCCTCTTAATGATCTGAATTCAGGAAATATTCTCGGAGGATGCAGATCTTTAAGTCAGATGCTTTGTGTTGTTGTGTTTTCTCATTTGCATTCCTGTGTTTGCTGGGCAAAAACAAACCTGCTGTCACATAAAGGGGGCAGTTTATTTAATCTACATTATTTAATCCACAAAGAAGAAAATATAAATTACATTTGGATTTTCTGTCCACTTAAGCAAAAATTATAAAATTCAAATTGTTTTCCAGTGAAATTTTTCCAATATATTTAAGATATTTTGTTGTTTTAAAGATTAAATATCAATCATATAGCTTTTGTGAAATGTCAATCACTGCATTTTCTATTCAGTTTACATCTGTTCATTATACTTTCTCTTCAACAGATCTCTCAGAGGAGACGAGTGGTTCTGGATGTCTGGATATTCCATGAATTTCTTAAATTTTCCACAAGATTTTGTTCCTGACAGCTACTCCAGCACCTGTGGAGGCGTGGCCAGCACAGAGCACTTCCTCTGGCAGGACCAGCCCTGTGAGGAGAACCTCAACTTCATCTGCCAATCAGGTTTTACTTACACCACATTAAGGCTTGTGTGCTTTTATTGTGCATTGTTTTAGTTTAACTTTTCCTCATGTTCTTTCAGGTGCTGACGATGGCGTGCAGAGAGTTTATTTCTCCAGCACCAAGGATCCAACAAGTCCATAGGAAAGGAGATGACACAGAATAAACTGTGATGCATGTTTTTTTGTTAGAAATAGTTTATATCTGAATATGTTTTGCACTCCTTTAAACCATTCTTAGAAATGTCTTTAAATTTTTTCCTGTCTAGTTTGTCGTAATGCTCATACCAATCATAGCAATTGTAATTATACAAAACATGTGAGGTTGTTCCTTTGCATTATATAAAGCAATAAATGCCTATAATAGTGCCTCTAAAGTTATGGCAAAGACTGTAATGATGAAATGTGGTAATAAAGTTTGGATTAATAAACAAGGACAGTGATATATTATAAAATATAACAATATCAAACAGTTTGGCTTTTATTTGTGGAGAAGAACACAAGTTCTTAGGCACTTCACACTACACGCACAGCAAAGTGTGAAAATGTTATTTTTCATTTGTGGACAATATAGCATACAACACACATGTCAATAATTACTAAATTCTCTCTGACACTATATTAAAAAAAATCATGTCAGACCTGCTGTCTGACAGAGGGTATAAATAAGTTTTAGATTTAAACAAATTAATTAGAAAGATTGTCAGAAACCTTATTTCCAGGGATTTGGTGACATTTTCATATTCAGTCTTGCAACAATTTAAAATGTGCCAAAATCAGTCGCAAAGTAACAATTTAAGATACAATTTAAAATAAAGCTGCTGCTTCAGTATGATTATTCTGACTGACTGAATTAACTGAATTCTACCTTTGCATCAGCTTTAAACAGTCTAGTGTAAATGTACAGTGAGTATACAGGATGGATATTAGCCGAGATTCGGGTTGCATCTTGTTGAATTCAGTTTTGTAAATTAACAAAGAGCATTAAACCTCTGAGCACAGCACAGGTCACCTGATCACAGCCTGTACAATAAAAAAGTCTACTGGAATTTATAATAGAAATTATTATGAGTTATGATGCTTTTCCACATGCTGAGCCACTACAACTGATTTTAAGATTCCCACACCTGCTGAATCCCACTATAGCCTCTTCCATACTAATTTTCCTGTTTTGTTATCTTGTTGTTGTTTTTTTAAAGACTCCTTTTCCTATGATCGTGTTTCAAGCCAAACATATTCATTAGAATTAAAATTTAGGCTGAAATAAAGTTTGTGTTCTCATGTAATATATATGCACCACTTCATATATGACGCCATTCTTGCTTTTCAAAATACTAAGAAGCCCTTCCCTGCTCTCATTTCATGCACAGTGATGATTTGAATTTTGCAAATGAAAATTTTCTCTAAAGATATAGTCTTTAAGTCACAGGCTGTGTCCTTGTTTTTTCTTTCATTTGCATTGCTAGCATTTCCAGACAGGCATGACTAAACGTGTTGCAAACAGTTTTCCTTATATATACTGAGGTGACTCCGGGGGTAAAACTGTAAAATCTTGCAAAATATTTAACAAGTCCAATTTTTAGTTTTGATTTATTGCTAAATGTTGATATTATTCAAGCATTTTAAAGTTTAGTTTTTACAAAAACATTTTTATATGAACCCATTTCACTACATGCACTAAAAAAAAGTTTAACAGATTTTATTTTACAAATATTATTAATTTAAAGTCAGTGTAAAAGGCAAATTGATTTTGATGTAATTTTGAACAGCTGCAAAATACTGAGAGGTCAGATGCCCTGTCTCTTAATGATTTGAATTTAGCAAATACTCTCAGAAGATGCAGATTTTAAGTCAGGTGTTGTGTTTTCTCATTTGCATTGCTGCCTTCTCCAGACAGGCGTGTTTGTTTTTTAGTTTTGACTGAAAACACAACAACCTTGCTGTAACATAAGTGGAGCAGTTATTTTATCTACGTCATTTAATCCACAAAGATGAACGTGAAAGAAATTTAATATGTTCAAATAAGCAAAACTGATAAAATCCAATTTTTTGTAGTGAAATTTTTCTTTTCTTTTCTTTTCTTTTTTTTAAACTCATTTTGGACTGAACGATTCATGTGAAAAAGCCAACCTTTAGCTTTCAGAATTAAAAAGATGTTTTTTCAGTGTCTTTCTGACCAAATTATTGAAAAACAGTGGTATATATTATTATTTTAAAGCTAATTATTAACCATGTAGCATATATGAAACTCAGTATAAACAGGTGGTGCCAGCAGTACATCAATGGCAACATTTTCATTCAGTTTAAATCTCTTTAGATGTTTTTATTTTAAATTCTTAAATTGGATTTTGTTCCCTGTGGGGTGAACCTAAACATCATCTGCTGATGTGGCTGGGCTTATATCATGTTAAACACATGTATGCAAATATTGTAAAAGTGCAATTTCAACAGCACATTTCAGTTTTTCTACATGACAAGTGTGTAAAACTACAGAAAAATCTCTTGTAGCTCACTGCCCAGATGTCCTGTATTTATGAAACCTTATATTTTTATTTGACTGATGAAAACTTTCCTTTTTTACAGGAATTTCTTTTGTACACAGTAAAAAGTTTTTTCTGTCATGTAACTGTTTATCTAATACCTAACTACTGTGGTGTAGTATAAATGGCTTTTGAGGAGCTTTTTATCAGCAGGAAAAGTTGTACATCTATAAAAAAGTCCGCAAATGTATGCCCTGCACATTTTCCAAAACCATCCAACAGACCAGATTGGAGTCTCTGTCGGCTCAATGCTGGCCCCCAGGACTTTTATTTCACACCCCTGATGTAAACGATGCTGTGGAAAACTGTAACTGCACAGGTATCTCTGTTTGTGTCAGAGACATTAGAATTGAAATTAAATATTACACTTGAGAAATGCAAGTGTCATCATCTTCATCAAAGTAATAAGGTTTACAATAAAACGGCACCTATGGTTGTGTGTGAATCTGGCTGATTGACTTTGAGGTAAGCATGTGCCTTTGAAAGTAATGATCAGTGAAATGAATAAAAATGTGTAATAGGGCAAGTGAAAAAAAGTAAAAAAAAAAAGTAAAGAATAAAATAGAATATTTAAACATTAAATTGTAGAAACATGCAGTGGAAAGTTTTGGTCTGAAGAAGAAGATACCAGTTTGGGTGTGTTGTCATTCATGCAAACATCAGTGACTAAAAATTTGCATATTCTTGGATATCAAAACAAATAGGGGAGTATAGTATAAGATTGGCAGTGCTTAGAAGAAAACTACAGAGACAGTAAGTCAGTCTACCTGCCAGTTGGTGTATCGGTAATTACTGCGTTTTATTAATGCCATAATACGTTTGACTTGGATACTTTCCTAAGCCATGAGTGGGACTCATAGTTGGAGCTTCACTGGTAAGTCAAAGTATCTTAAACTTTCTTTAAGAATAAAGAAACTTAAAATGAAGATGATAGAATTTAATGTACACATCAGTGAGATCATTCAAAAAAATAACTCCTTTTTTTTAAAATATCTTTTAAATGTCTGTATGTTAACAGGCATTTCCATCATGTTAACATTAACATCTGGAACGCTGGCAGGTAAACTTTTCTTCTCGAAAATATATATATATATATATATATATATATATATATATATATATATATATATATATATATATATATATATACATATACATAAATATATATATATATATACATATATATGTATGTATGTATATATACATATATGTATATAAATGCTTGCTTTATCCATAAAAGGCCTAAGAAATGCACGCAATTTATATGTGTGGGTCATGGCCCACACATATAAAATGCGCACATCACTCTTTTTACATTTCCATTTCTGTAGGCTGTGATGCTGCAGGGATTTAACACAACAAAGTTTTAATTATGTTATATAATAACCCAGAAGTCTCTGTGTATATGCTTTTTGATTGTGACTGTGACTAAAAACCTGAAATAATGTGCACCCATCAGCTCACTGTAAAAGATAACTTAGCTGTTGTAATACATAAAAAACACATCATCTTGAATGTGTCTTATACTGGGATGCGTAAATGTCCAAACTCACCTGACATTGATTTTAATTATAACTGATGAACAGAAATACAATGTTGTGAAAAAGTATTTGACTCTTCTTTAATTTTTTTTTTATTTTTGCACATTTGTCACACTTGCATTTTTCAAATCCTCAAACAAATTTTATTAGAATCAGAATCAGAATAGTTTATTGATCCCTAGGGGAAATTATTTTTTGTTACAGTGCTCCATTATAAAAAAACATTAAAAGAGACAGACAATACACTAACTAAGAATAGCACAATATATACAGGCATATATATATACATAAAAGTCACTTATTAATAAATAGCTGAAAAAGAAACATGTGTAGCTGTTGCAGTAAACAGTGTGTTAAGTGGATGAGTTGTACAGGGAGATGGCCACAGGCAGGAATGATTTCCTGTGTCGTTCAGTGGTGCTTTTCGGTAATCTCAGTCTCTCACTGAAGGTGCTCCTGTGACTGACCAGCATGTCATGGAGTGGGTGGGAGGTGGTATCCAACATTGTCTTTATCTTGGACAGCATCCGCCTCTCCGACACCACCTTGAGGGAGTCCAGCTCCATCCCCACAACATTACTCGCCTTACGAATCAGTTTATCGAGTCTGTTGGCATCTGCGACCCTCAGCCTGCTCCCCCAGCATGCAACAGCATAGAGGATCGCACTGGCCACAACAGACTGGTAGAAAATCCTGAGCATTTTCTGGCAGATGCTGAAGGACCTCAGTCGCCTCAAAAAATAGAGACGACTCTGGCCCTTTCTGTAAAGTGCTGTGGTGTTTTTAGCCCAGTCCAGTTTATTGTCAATGTGTATTCCGAGGTATTTATAGTCCTCCACAATGTCAACACTGACCCCCTGGATTGAAACAGGGGTCAAGTGTTTCCTGGTCTTCCTGAAGTCCACGATCAATTCCTTGGTCTTTGCCACGTTGAGCTGCAGATGATTCTGCTCACACCACATGACAAAGGAGTCGACCACAGCCCGGTACTCTGTCTCATCATCCCTGCTGATGCATCCAACCACCGCGGAGTCATCAGAAGACTTCTGAAGATGGCAGGTCTCTGTGCAGTGGCTGAGGTCTGTGGTGTAGAGGGTGAAGAGGAAGGGGGAGAGGACGGTCTCTTGTGGTGCCCCTAAGTTGCTGATTCCCTTGTCAGACACACACTGTAGGAGACGTACATATTGTGGTCTTCCTGTCAGGTAATCAACAATCCAGGACACCTGCATCGCTGTTAACTTCTCTCCCAGGATGGTTGGCCTGATGGTGTTGAAAGCACTGGAAAAGTCAAAAAACATGACCCTCACAGTGCTCGCTGGCTGGTCCAGATGGATGTAGACACGATTTAGCAGGTAGTTGATGGCGTCCTCTGTTCCGAGACGAGGCTGATAAGCAAATTGAAGGGGATCCAGATGTGGTCTGACAATGGGTTGCAGCTGGTCCAGGATGAGCCTTTCCAGGGTCTTCATGATGTGGGAGGTCTTTGGTACAGGGACGAGGCATGATGTCTTCCACATCACTGGTACCCTCTGCAGACTCAGACTCAGCATAAACAGTTTATGAAAGACTCCACACAGCTGGGGGGCACAGGCCTTGAGGACGCGGGGACTCACTCCGTCTGGTCCAGCAGACGTGAGGCCTGAGTGAAGTCTCCTCATTTGCATCTCAACCTGGTATTGAGTGAAGGTGGTGGGTGGGGGAGGGGTGTCAGGAATCTCACAGGAGGCAACAGCACCATGTGAAGAGAGAGGCTGGCACAGTGGTGTGGCTCTGGATTCCAGGCTGACTACAGGTGAGGTTGTGGGGGTGTGAGCAGACACTGTGGTGTCGAATCTATTGAAAAACAGATTCAACTCGTGAGCTCTATTCTCACCTCCCTCAGCTCCCCTGCTGTTGGTTGGGCTGAATCCAGTGATGGTCTTCATGCCCCTCCACACCTCTCTCATGCTATGTTTGACTATTATTAGTCAAAGATAGCCACAATAAGTACAAACTGCAATTTTAAATGATTTAATTCATTAAGGGAAAATGCTATCCAAAACTATGTAACTGAGCATTCAAGCAACTGTGAAGTTGGTAACCCAGATTCTTGAAATACATTATTTTTATTTGTAGTGTGCTACTTTAGATTATTATTTTTTTTCGGATAGGAGGTAAAAGTTAATTTGGAGCTATGCTGGGTTGCAAATTCTGTTTACCGGTAAGTTATATTCATTTAACCTCTGTTTCCTCCTGTCTAACCAGCTCAGTCCCTTACAGTAAGAAATTAATTAATTAATTAATTAATCCCCTGAACCTGATAACTGGTCGTGCCACCTTTTGGCAGCACAAACTGCACTCAAGCATTAGTGATAACTGGCAATAAGTTTTTGACATCACTGTGGAGGAATGTTGGCCCAATCTTCTCAGCAGAATTGTGTCAATTAAGCTACACTGGAGGATTTTTGAGCATGGAAGTGTCATGTTCAGCAAACAATTGATCTTTGACTGAAGTGCAGGTTATGCCAAAGCATCTCAATGTGATTAAAAGTTTGACCTTTGATTAGGCCACTCCAGAACTGTTATTTGGTTTGGGATTGGTGTTTTTTGTTTTGTTTTGTTTTGTTTTTTCTTCAGGAATTTATGATATAGAACAGAATCAATGCTTAGATCAAATCCACCAAATCTGGACGTAGCGTTTACAGTGGAAGAAATGTTTTGTCACTCATCCAAGTGACTTCTTCAGTCTCAGCTGACTGCAGGTTTCCTCAACCTTAAAAACACTACATTTGCATAATGACTGAAACTGGCTTCGCTGGCAAACAATGGGCTGTGTCTTGGGGATCATCAACATGTTTTTTAATTGGGAGTTTTGGTCAGCAGTGTCTTTTTCCTTGGATCTCTTTTATGGATGACATTTTCACTTAATCTCTTTCTTATTGTTGTATCATGAACTCTGACATTAACTGCTGCAAGTGAATCTTGCAGTTCTTTGGATGCTGTTCTGGGTTCTTGTGTGACCTCTGGTTGAGTAATTTTGGTTGAAAATCCCAGGAAGGTTCCTGATTTTTCCAAGTTGTCTCCGTTTGGTAGATTGGATAGGTTTTTTTCACTTATAAATGAACTCTTACCTAAATAAACTATTTTTTTTTTTGTATTTACTCGTTATCTTTGTCTAGTATTCAAATTTGTTTGACGACATGAAACATGTAACTGTGTTAAGTATACAGAAAAAAATAAATCAAGAAGGGGACAAATGCCTTTCAGAGCATTGTATATTATGTTTGACTCTAAACATTCAAGGTGTGCAGTCAGTGAAGAGTTGCAACACATATTCAAAGGTTTGGTTCTGCTCAGTACTAGCTGTTCTGAATAATAATTCATTTTTTAAAATTATTTAGGTCAACTTCTTTACAACCTGGCACTGAAACAAAAAGCTGTCCAATCTTCAACCAGTGGCTCTGTGGGTATTGCTGGTAAGGCAGTTGATGGAAACAGAGATGCAAACTATCAAAGTGGGTCTTGCACACTTACCAATGTAGAATCTGATCCCTGGTGGAGGGTAGACCTGGTAAATGTTTATACGATTGGGACTGTAATGATAACCAATAGACAGGATTTGGAAAACGGGCTGGATGGTGCTGAAATCTGGATCGGAAATTCTACAACAATCAGTGACCCTGAAAGCATCAGGTGAAAGAGCTTGAGATATACCCATAAGTCAGTAATCATCATATCAGTAGGACTTATTTATTTTTATTCTTATACTTTTTCTTTTTGACTGTTTCATACACAGGTGTGCCGTCATCTCTCACATTTCCAAGGGACAAGCATTTTATTTTCCATGTAACTCTATGAAGGGACGCTACGTCACTGTGTTTCTACCAGGAAGTGCAAAAGTCCTAAGTCTGTGCGAGGTTGAAGTGTACTACGGTAAATACCTTTAATTCTGATGCTGATACAAAAAGACTGTAATTCACTGAGTCAAAGGACAATGAAGGCTTTCATGTCAGGCTGTTTTTAATTTCTAAAAACATTTTAATGATTCTTTTTTTTTTATATCAATAAGGGTTGTGACAGGCCAACCAAAAGAAATTATTGTCTTCTTGGTTTTTCTTCAAGGATACCCATTACCCAATGTGGCACTCAAAGGAGAAGCTACCCAGTCATCTACACTCTCTGTTGCCACGGCGTCCAAAGCCATCGATGGCAGACGGAACTCGTTCTACAGCAATGGGTTCTGTAGCCACACGGCTGAAGACGAGACCAACCCCTGGTGGAGGGTGGACCTGCAGCGAAGCTTTACAGTCACTGCTGTAAAAGTCACCAACAGAGGAGACTGCTGTGCTGAAAGACTGGATGGAGCTGAGATCAGAATAGGAAACTCACTGGAGAACAATGGAAACAATAATCCCAGGTGATGATGACTTCATACCACTCAATGCTCATTGTGATTTTTGTTATCCACCACAGGACTAGATCAGGACTTCATGTTACTTCTTCCTTGACTGGAACTCCACAACATTAACATAATACTGCCCTGTTAAATATCCCAACTCTTTGATCTTTGGGCTGAAGGAAGAACAACACTTGATGCATACATGCTCAATCAACAATTACTTTAATCAACATAATTCTCTTTATTCCATACAACACTTTGAGCATTTCAAACATCCGAACTGGAGATGTGCACTGGAGGGTGTCCGGCAAAATCTCGAAGTGTCTGACCATTTCTCACATTCTTACAGCTTCGGCCCCCCTTCTAAGCATCCACATTCTTTCTCTTTCAGTCAGCCTAAGTTACGACCTTGGCTTCCTGTGCAGTATGTTTTGTTCTTGCTAAAATCAGAAAAGCAAGGCCATGATTCTCTGTAAACAGTATTTTCTTTATAAATCAGCAGTATGAAGTACCATAGAACAGTGTAATTCATTCACAGTAAATCAGCAGTCTAATGTAATACAAATCAGTCTAATCAAGATAATAATTTCACCTTCTAACTCAGGAGTATAATGCAACCTAAAACTATATAATGATTTCATAAGCTTAAATCAGAGGTATAATGTAACATAAGACAGTGTAATAATCTCACAATTTCCCCTTTGATCTCTTCTTAAAAAGAAATCACTTACACCTTACAATCCAGTGTTGCGAGGGTCAGCTTTGAGCTCTAAGGCAGGGGATGAAGCAACATCTGCATGTCATAAGTATTGCAACGAAAACAGAAAGTGAGACCGTGATTGACATAATAAACTCTTCCATTGCCCAAGGACAGATGTCATCTACTCCTACAATGGATTATCAGTTCCAGAATATTTATGCATTTTTTTTTTACATTTTTTAAAATGATGTTCTGAGTCTTCCCAGGGCTCTAGTTACAGAACCATCTGGGGCTATATTGTTGGGAATGAAAGTGCAGCACATCTCTCCAAACATTCCAAACACACCCCCTCTTTTTACCCACTAGGTGTCAGTTCTCTTACGGTGTGTTCACACCGAATGCGATAGGCGCGAGCGAAAACGCCCCAAACGCCCCTAATTTGACGCGTGCACATTCGCACCTCAACGCGTGTCCAAGAAAAATCCATCGCGCGTCAAAATTGCATATTTTGACGCGCGTGAACCGGAAATGTGGGAGGAAGTTTTATCATGCTGTGCTTTTTCTCCGTCTGCGCGCCACTTTCGTGCGCCTTTTTCCCTCGCGGTGCAGGTGTGTATCTCCGAATGAGGGTCATAGTTATGAGTGTTTTTGTGCTGTTTTTTCTATTGGACGTGATGGTTATCAAAACCAAACATGATAAGTTTGGCAAGCGCAGGAGACATGACACAGAGGAGATTTGTCAATCAGGCTGCAGAATGCAATGCGCATTGTTGAAAGCTGTACGGTGCAATAACAAAAATCAGCGAAATGTGACGGGTGAACAGCGGGACCACTGTATACTGTTTTATTAATAAACAAAATATATTCCTATATGACAACACGCATAAATTAACTGCCTACATTAATTCACTGTAAACCTTGTCCTTCTGACTGACACTCCCCTGCTGCCTCTCCGGACTGTCCCTGGTCCTCGGGGGGGAAGTTCTCCACGGTCCGCACCATATTGCCGCTAGTCTCCCGCGGGGTGAGGAAGGGGTCCAGAAACCCCATGACCGCGAAGAACTTCCATCTCTTCCCGATCCTGCTGCAGACCCACTCTCTTCTCCTTCTCTGTCCTCTTCTCCTTATTATATGTGTCCCTGAGGCTCTTCCACTTTCTCCTGCAGATGTCCTCTGAATAAACACATTATCTTGTTAGCGGAAAGGTATTTATACATCAGTGGGAAAATAGCGGGACAGAGCCACGTCACCAGCCTCCTGATTGGTTGTCGCGGCGCGAATTGACGCCGGAGTTCAGATTTTCCAACTCGAGCGGTAGAGGCGAAACACGCGTATGCACAAAATGCAAGACAAAAACTCACGCGCGTGGTTTTTTTTCGCGAGTCAAACGCGCCAGACGCGCTACACTGACGCGCGTTTCATGAGTTTTGGCGTTTTCGCGACGCAAATCTGCTTCCGAATTTTCGCCGGACGCGCAATCGCGTGTCATCGCGCTCTTTCCATTGACTTTACATGTAAACCTGACGCTCTGGCCGCCTCTATCGCGTTCGGTGTGAACGCACCGTTAGTTGTCATGCTTCTTTTCTCTCTCTCGACCCTCTGTCCCCTTTAATGGGTGGACCATATGTGGGATAACTGCTGTGTTTGGGAAATTTAGATGCAAGAAAAATAATGTTCTTCTTGTGATTCAAAGTTTGTTTAGTATAACATGTTCATGACTTTATGACCCACAGACTTATTCTAAAAATAATCTATGTGTGTAAGCATGTTTGCAATGACCCCTCTGCACTCTAAGTCATTTCCCACAATATATCAGTCCGGACAGTCACGCCGAACAAAGCTTATGACCTTCAGATGACTGATTGCCAACTCTCATGAGCACATGTGCAATATGTGTATGAAAATAATTATAAAACATTCTCAATCCTAACATTTTCCCTCCTTTCACACGTTTAAATGTCTAAAATGATTTAGTGTGTGTGTGTAGATGTGTGTGTGTGTGTGTGTGTGTTCATCACTTTCCTGTTCTGGTTTCTCAGGTAAACCACAGATGGGGTCCTGCTCTCCTCCTTTTCAGTCTGTTTGCGACCATTGCTGCTTGTGTACAAACAGTGTACAAACAGCAAAATGATGTTCAGTTTGCTGTGTTACACGGAGAGGGGGGAATCGCCGGGCCAGGCCCTGTGTCAGCCCCCCCCCCAATGATATAATTAACTCTTAGCCCACCAAATTGACAGGACAGCACATGTACATATGTAAATTCTTAAGATCATGTTTAAACTCACGAAAGAGAATTTCCTTCCCTCAGTAGGTCATTTGTGTTGTTCAATAAGCAGAAACCATCTCACAATTTGACTATCTTATCTAAATTTATTGTTTCATTACTGGTTGGTCATACCAATCTCTTTCTTTTTTTTTCTTTTTTTTAAGTTAACCTTGCTGAAAAATATTCACGTGTTAATGAGTGTAAGCTGATTTTCATTGCATGTGCGCATTAGTAGGTAGGTTAATTCTATGTGTGTTCAGTGGAGCTGCAGATCCAGCAAAGCCTCTCTCTGGCTTAAAAAAAAGAACATTTCCTTAAAAGGTGCCTTTCTTTCACATTTCTCTGCCTTTGTGCGTGTTTTTGTTTGTTGCGATGTTCCAGACACTTTCCCAACCTCCACAAGTCAGTTGGCACAATTTTATGTGCTCTTAAAACCTTCATTTCCGTCCTCGCTGCTGTACATTTCACAGCTGCTGATTCTTGCTGGTTGTGGTTCCCATTATGTTAATCTATCGATTTGCTCCGGCTGCTGTGCTCGTGGCAGAAGGTTGATCAAGGTCAGTAGCCACCTGTATTAACACACTGTGACACTTATCTAATATCATTTTCATCACTGCTCCATAGACAAGCAGGTAACACGCCCACCTTTACGGCGTAAACTGCACACAAGTCTCGCAACACATTCCTCTCTCTGCTTGTCAATATTGATCCTGAAGGTTGACCCCGAAGGAAATTGGGTTAAGGCTGCCGACCTTTTGCCAGCGACATCTTACCCTTCCGACCATACATACATTACACAGCATCACATGAGGAAGACAGGTCAGAGAGGTATAACACACTTTCTGCTGTCAGGTGTGCTTCCATCTCACATATCAATGCGGGTAAAACCTACACATACCAGTGTGATGGAGGCAGCATGGAGGGTCGCTTTGTGAACGTGTTTCTTCCTGGACAGAAGAAGACTCTCACCCTGTGTGAAGTGGAGGTGTATGCTGCCCCAGCAGGTAGAGCTTTAAGTGACTGGATCTGATCTACTGAAAGACATCTGCCTGATACTGATTCATACTTGTTTGTTCTTTTCATGAATTTAGTTGAACCGCTTCCAAACGTGGCCTTAAAGAAACAAACAGTACAGTCATCAACTTGGTATGGGCCAGTGTATGGGCCTTCAAAAGGTGTTGATGGATGCAGAAATGGAAACTTGAACTCAGGATGCTGTACACACAATGATGAAGATCTGGGTCCCTGGTGGAGAGTAGACTTGTTGGCTGTCTATAAAGTCAGTGCTGTCACCATCATCAACAGACAGGATGGTTTTATTCCAAGGATTCTTGGGGCACAGATCCTGATCGGGAACTCATTGGAACAAAATGGTAACCAAAACCCCAGGTGAGACATGATTTCTGATAAATATGCATTTCCCCATAAACCTTTTTTCCTTATTAAAAAAACTGAACATTATATTTAAAAACAGTTACACTGACACTTTTTAAAAATTTCTCTACATCCATCAGTTGTGGCATGATCAAATCATTAGATGGTACACCAACATACACATTCCAGTGTAATGAAATGGAAGGTCGCTACATCATTGTGATCATACCAGGAAAAAAGACTTACACAACCCTGTGTGAAGTGGAGGTGTTTGCTTCTCTATCTGGTAGGGTCTTGTTGTGCTATTTTTTAGAAATTGTTGTGGTTTTGTGTGCTTAAATTATTATTGTAAGATTTTTACTGTTGTTTTTTTTTTCTTGTATTTACCATTAAACTACAGAATATTTCAATGCAACATGTTAAAATGAAAGGAAAACAATAACAACCAAACTGGCTTAAACAAACAGAATCCTAAAACAAAGTACTTCCCTGTAGTTCCAGAAGCTGTCACTCCTTTACCAACTCCTCCACCTCCTCCTCCACCTGTGAGCCTGCAGCTTGGTGGCAGGAACGTGACGGTGGTAGGAGAGAGACTCTGCTGGTCTGATGCTCTGATGTACTGTAGACGTTATTACTGGGACCTGCTCAGCCTTCACAGCCAACAGGAGCAAAGCGAGTTGGAGCAGCTGCTGGGCCTCATTCCTTTCTCCCTCACAGACCACGTCTGGCTGGGACTGCGCAGGTACTGATAGCTATAGATACAATTAGTTGATGTACATCTACAGATCAGTGAATCAGGATAACATAATATAAATGAGATGGTGCTTCTCTCCAATCACAAGTGAAATGAAAAAATCTACTAGACATAAATATCAAATGACAACAAAGAAACTGAAGAAACAACCAAATCAAATCAAAAGGAACAACAATATAAACAACAAAGAAATGCAAACAATGTACAAAGTGAATGAAAATAACTACCAATGGTTCAAAGAAGAAAAAACTTCTGACAACACAATGACCCCGAAAAAGAAAAAATCCAGTCAAGAAAATATTTACTTGTTTTCTGATCATTTATCCAATTGTGTGTCATAGGGGATACATTTTTGCCACAGTCAATAAAGAAGGCATATTATGTAAATTTAAAGTGCTGCAACATCCTAGGAGGTCAGATGCCCCGCCTCTTAATGATCTGAATTCAGGAAATATGCTCAGAAGATGCAGATCTTTAAGTCAGATGCTTTGTGTTGTTGTGTTTTGTCATTTGCATTCCTGTGTTTGCTGGGCAAAAACAAACCTGCTGTCACATAAAGGGGGCAGCTTGTTTAATCCACAATGTTTAATCCACAAAGAAGAAAATCTAAACTACATTTGGATTTTCAGTCCACTTAAGCAAAAATGATAAAATTCAAATTGTTTTCCAATATATTTAAGATATTTTGTTATTTTGAAGATAAATATCAATCATATAGCTTTTGTGAAATGTCAATGGCTGCATTTTCTATTCAGTTTACATCTGTTCATTATACTTTCTCTTCAACAGATCCCTCAGAGGAGACGAGTGGTTCTGGATGTCTGGATATTCCATGAATTTCTTAAATTTTCCACAAGATTTTGTTCCTGACAGCTACTCCAGCACCTGTGGAGGCGTGGCCAGCACAGAGCACTTCCTCTGGCAGGACCAGCCCTGTGAGGAGAACCTCAACTTCATCTGCCAATCAGGTTTTACTTACACCACATTAAGGCTTGTGTGCTTTTATTATGCATTGTTTTAGTTTAACTTTTCCTCATATCCTTTCAGGTCCTGACGATGGCGTGCAGAGAGTTTATTTCTCCAGCACCAAGGATCCAACAAGTCCATAGGAAAGGAGATGACACAGTATAAACTGTGATGCATGGTTTTTTTTTGTTAGAAATAGTTTTCATTTGAATTTGTTTTGCACTCCTTTAAACCATTCTTAGAAAAATCCAGCAATTGCGTAAAACACTACGTTTTCTTTTTTCATAAGTTAAAGTCATGAATAAATGATTTGTATTTAAATTTTTTCCTGTCTAGTTTGTAGCAATGCTTATAGCAATCATAGCAATTGTGTTTATACAAAACATGTGAGCTTGTTCCTTTGCATTATATAAAGCAATAAATGCCTATAATAGTGCCTCTAAAGTTATGGCAAAGACTGTATTGATGAAATGTGGTAATAAAGTTTGGATTAATAAACAAGGACAGTGATATATTATAAAATATAACAATATCAAACAGTTTGGCTTTTATTTGTGGAGAAGAACACAAGTTCTTAGGCACTTCACACTACACGCACAGCAAAGTGTGAAAATGTTATTTTTCATTTGTGGACAATATAGCATACAACACACATGTCAATAATTACTAAATTCTCTCTGACACTATATTAAAAAAAATCATGTCAGACCTGCTGTCTGACAGAGGGTAAATAAGTTTTAGCTTTGAAAAAGTTAAACACACATTAAAAAGATTGTCAGAAAACGTTTTTCCTGTGATCTTGTGAAATTATCATATTCAGCTCTGCAACAATTTAAAATGTGCGAAAATCAGGCACAAGTAACAATTTAAGATACATTTAACATAAAGCTGCTGCTTCAATATGATTATTCTGACTGACTGAATTAACTGAATTCCACCTTTACACCAACTTTAAACAGTCTAGTGTAAATGTACTGTGAGCAAACAGTTTTGTAAATCAACAAAGAGCATTAAACCTCATAGCACACCACAGGTTACCTGATCACAGCCTGTACACTAAGAAAATCTACTGGAATTTATAATAGAAATTATTATGAGTTATGATACTTTTCCACATGCTGAGCCACTACAACTGATTTTAGGATTCCCTCACCTGCTGAATCCCACTTTAGCCCCTGACTGTACTAATTTTCCTGTTTTGTTTTGTTGTTGTTTTAAGTCTCCTTTTCCTATGATCGTGTTTCAAGCCGAACATTTTCATTAGAATTAAAATTTAGACTGAAATAGAGTTTGTGTTCCCATGTATTATATATGCACCACTTCATAAAGATGCCATTCTTACATTACAAAATAGTAAGAGGCCCTTCCCTGCTCTCATTTCATGCACAGTGATGATTTGAATTTTGCAAATGAAAATTTTCTCAAAAGATATAGTCTTTAAGTCACAGGCTGTGTCCTTGTTTTTTCTTTCATTTGCATTGCTAGCATTTCCAGACAGGCATGACTAAATGTTTTGCAAACAGTTTTCACCAAAAACATATTAAATGGACTGGTCCTTATGACTGCAGGGGTAAAACTGTTCAATTTTGCAAAGTACTTTATCAACACAATTTTTAGTTTTGATTTATTGCTAAATGTTGATATTATTCATGTCAAAGTATAGTTTTTACAAAAATGTTTTTATACATAAAATGCAGCAGAAATAAAGCAGAAAATTATATTAAAACGCAAAGTGGCCAGCCAATGGGGTGCAGTGGGATTCTGTTCTGTTTTTGTTCTGCTTTTCAGACACTTGTTTGGGGCCAATGTTTAGTATCATTTTTCATTTTTGCTTGGCTGGGTAAAGACACCCAGTTAGTATTAGGAGCAGATCATGCTATTTCCTTTTAGTATGTGGAATATATCATCTAAATTTAGTCACAACAGTACACTGATAATGCAAACATTTATCATTTAGCATAACATGAGTCAAAAAGGCAATTAACGATGTAAGAGAGACAGACATTCATGACACTTAAAAATGTAGGTCTTTCCTACAGAGGAACTGCAAAGAAAGTCAAGGTGTCAGTGAGTACAGTTTCCTTCACCATCAAAAGGCTCTCAGAAACTGGGGCAAACTGACAGATAGAGGCAAAGAGGGTTCCCTGGGCCATGAAACGCCACCATTGGACTACTGAAGACTGGAAGAAGGTATTATGGACTGATGAATCAAAATGTGAAATCTTTGGTTCATCATACAGGATCTTTGTACGACGTCAACTAGGTTTAAGGATGGTTCCACAGTGTGTGGCATCAACTGTCAAACACGGAGGAGGAAGGTTGTGTGTGAAGCATATGTGCCTTTGTTGAGAGAGGGGCTAAGAAGAGAATGAGCACACCTTGGCCATCAACGTTCTTATCTCTCCTGCGCATGTATAATTCAGTAGGAGAGAAGCCAAGTCCAGTAGTTTTTTTTTAGCTTATATGTCTTTGAAAGTAGTGATCGATGAAAACAATTAGAATGTGTAATAAGGCAAGTGGAAAAATATAAAAAAATTAATAAATATTTGAACATTGAATTGTAGAAACATGCAGGTGAAAGTTTTGGTCTGAAGAATAAGATTTCAGTTTGGGTGTGTTGTCATTCATGCAAACACTAGTGACTAAAAATTTGCATATTCTTGGATATCAAAACAAATAAGGGAGTATAGTATAAGATTGGCAGTGCTTAGAAGAAAACTACAGAGACAGTAAGTCAGTTTACCTGCCAGTTAGTGTATCGGTAATTACTGCGTTTTATTAATGCCATAATACATTTGACTTGGATACTTTCTAAAGCCATGAGTGGGATTCATAGTTGGAGCTTCATTGGTAAGTTAAAGTATCTTAAACTTTCTTAACAAAAAAAAAAAAAAAAAAAAGAAGTTAAAATGCAGATGATGGCATTTAATGTGCACATCATTCACATCATTCACACATAATCCTGTTTTTTTCATCTTGTAAATCTTTATATGTCAACAGGCATTTCCATCATGTTAACATTAACATCTGGAACACTTGCAGGTAAACTTTTCTTCTGTGATCAACACATTCTGGTCCACATTTACTAAGTGCAAACATGTGCAAACTACCACATGTGAGTTAGAAAGAAAATGTTAAAATAAAGATTTTTTTGTTTTTTAAAGCAGATCCAATGATGGAACAGTTACATTCGTAATAAAACCAACGTGCAGACTTAATATAGGTTTCTATCAGCAACACCATGACAGCTGAGATCAATAAGATTCTGATTTATTTATTATTATTATTTTTGCTCAATCCCAGTGAAAATATAAATATGGCCCTCTCTGTTTTTATTAATAGTTATATTTTTTGTGATCAATTAGGTCAACTCCTTTACAACCTGGCACTGAAACAAAAAGCTGTCCAATCTTCAACCAGTGGCTCTGTGGGTATTGCTGGTAAGGCAGTTGATGGAAACAGAGACGCAAACTATCAAAGTGGGTCTTGCACACTTACCAATGTAGAATCTGATCCCTGGTGGAGAGTAGACCTGGTAAATGTCTATACGATTGGGACTGTAATGATAACCAATAGACAGGATTTGGAAAACGGGCTGGACGGTGCTGAAATCTGGATCGGAAATTCTACAACAATCAGTGACCCTGAAAGCATCAGGTGAAAGAGCTTGCCATATACCCATATAAGTAGGACTTCTATTCTTTTTTTATTCTTATACTTTTTCTTTTTGACTGTTTCATACACAGGTGTGCCGTCATCTCTCACATTTCCAAGGGACAAGCATTTTACTTTCCATGTAACTCTATGAAGGGACGCTACGTCACTGTGTTTCTACCAGGAAGTGCAAAGGTCCTGAGTCTCTGTGAGGTTGAAGTGTACTACGGTAAATACCTTTAATTCTGATGCTGATACAGAAGACTGTAATTCACTGAGTCAAAGGACAAATGACGGCTGTCATGTCAGGCTGTTTTTGATTACTAAAAACATTATAATGATTCTTTTTTTTATTATTATTTACATCAATAAGGGTTGTGACAGGCCAACCAAAAGAAATTATTGTCTTCTTGGTTTTTCTTCAAGGATACCCATTACCCAATGTGGCACTCAAAGGAGAAGCTACCCAGTCATCTACACTCTCTGTTGCCACGGCGTCCAAAGCCATCGATGGCAGACGGAACTCGTTCTACAGCAATGGGTTCTGTAGCCACACGGCTGAAGACAAGACCAACCCCTGGTGGAGGGTGGACCTGCAGCGAAGCTTTACAGTCACTGCTGTAAAAGTCACCAACAGAGGAGACTGCTGTGCTGAAAGACTGGATGGAGCTGAGATCAGAATAGGAAACTCACTGGAGAACAATGGAAACAATAATCCCAGGTGATGATGAGATTGTTGTGTTTTTCTTTGTTGTTGTTTTTAGAATAAGTTGAACAGAAATAGTTCAGTGATTACATCATAAATATTATCCACCACATGCTGATTATTTTTCTTCTCATTCAGGACTCCATGTTACCTTCCTTTTAACATGAACTCCACAATACTAACACAATACTGCCCCCACACTTTCTGCTGTCAGGTGTGCTTCCATCTCACATATCAATGCGGGTAAAACCTACACATTCCAGTGTGACGGAGGCAGCATGGAGGGTCGCTTTGTGAACGTGTTTCTTCCTGGACAGAAGAAGACTCTCACCCTGTGTGAAGTGGAGGTGTATGCTGCCCCAGCAGGTAGAGCTTTAAGTGACTGGATCTGATCTATGGAAACACATCTGCCTGATACTGATTCATACCTGTTTGTTCTTTTCAACAATTTAGTTGAACCGCTTCCAAACGTGGCCTTAGGCAAACAAACCATACAGTCATCAACTTCAACGTATGTGCCTTCAAAAGGTGTTGATGGATGCAGAAATGGAAACTTGGGCACAGGATGCTGTACACATACTCAACAAGATCTGGGTCCCTGGTGGAGAGTAGACTTGCTGGCTGTCTATAAAGTCAGTGCTGTCACCATCATCAACAGACACGATGCTGTTACAGAAAGGATTCTTGAGGCACAGATCTTGATCGGGAACTCACTGGAGCAAAATGGTAACCAAAACCCCAGGTGAGACATGATTTCTGATAAATGGAATATTTCTCCATAAACACTAATTTAAATATTTTTTCCTTAATTAAAAAACAACAAACTAATGTTTGAACACAGATTAGACATCAAAACTATCTTTTTCTTTTGTTTTTTCTCTAAATCCATCAGTTGTGGCATGATCAAATCATTAGCGGGTACACCAACATACACATTCCAGTGTAATGAAATGGAAGGTCGCTACATCAATGTGATCATACCAGGAATTAAGAGATATATGACCCTGTGTGAAGTGGAGGTGTTTGCTTCTCTATCTGGTACGGTCCTGCGATGTTATTTCTAGAACTTGTGGAGTTCTTGTGTCCTTGAATTATTATTGTAAGATTTTTACTGTTGTTTTCCTTTTTTCTCATATTTGTCATTGCAAATAGGACCAAATTAACTTCATTACTTTTAGCTTTTAGTGTCCAATTTTACTACAGAATATTGCAACATGTTAAAATAAAATAAAAACAAAGGAAATAAAAGGAAAACAATAACCACCAAATATGGCTTAAATTAACCAAATACTTAAAAAAAAATACTTCACTACAGTGCCGGACATTATCATTGCTCCAACGACTCCTCCACCTCCTCCCACACCTCCTCCGCCTGTGAGCCTGCAGCTTGGTGGCAGGAACGTGACGGTGGTGGGAGAGAGGCTCTGCTGGTCTGATGCTCTGATGTACTGTAGACGTTATTACTGGGACCTGCTCAGCCTTCACAGCCAACAGGAGCAAAGCGAGTTGGAGCAGCTGCTGGGCCTCATTCCTTTCTCCCTCACAGACCACGTCTGGCTGGGACTGCGCAGGTACTTATACAGTAGTTATTGCAGTAGTCCGGAAACTATTCAATTCCCCCAAATTGGTCCTGACAGTCTACAAAATAAGTATGTTTGGATGTGATAAGAAGCAAATTTCTTCTAAAACAAACAAAATAACAAACAAATGGAAAAGTGCTGTATGAATGCACAAAAACAATCTATTTTGCTGGGGGTTTTTTTTCATAATTAATGAATAAGGTTTGTGATATATGTTCAGGCTCCTGCACAATACTAAGAGGCCTAATGCACTACCCTGTACTCTCTTGATGCATGATGTCTGTGACAATTTGCAAACTTTGCAAATCAAAATATGCACAGGAGATGCAGATCTTTGCATTGTGTCGTGCGTCCTTTCTTTTTCTCATTTGCGTTTCTGTCATTGTTGTTTCCTGGTGCACCTTGTGTTTATAGCTTTCTCTGTAAACACAACAAACCTCCTGTAACTAGGAATTTTTTATAACTTCAGAAGCTCACTTACTTAATAACTTATAAATGAATATCTCTGTGTTTTCGAGTGACAACTCAAAGCAGTTTGGAGGCCAACCTTGAGCTTTCCAGATCTTCTATGTTATGAGTGTTTTTTAAATGATAGTCACTGTTCTTTTAGGCTTACACAACATCAAAAAGATAAATATGGATCTTCTAGCTTATGTGAAATTCAACAAGCAGCTTTTAAATGTCCATATGCTCCATAAATAGCAACATCTCGATAAATGTAAATCTCTGTCCAACAGATCCCTCAGGGGAGACGAGTGGTTCTGGATGTCTGGACGGTCCATGAATTTCTTGAATTGGCCACAAGATTTTGTTCCTGACAGCTACTCCAGCACATGTGGGGGCATGACCAGCAGGGAGCACCTCCTGTGGCAAGACCAGCCCTGTGAGGAGAACCTCAACTTCATCTGCCAATCAGGTTTGCTTACACCACAATGTTGCATGCATGCATTTACTGGGCATTGCCTTATTTTAACTGTAACTCATGACCCTTTAGGTGCTCAGGACAGTGTGCAAAGAGTCGACTTTGACAGCACCGCGATTGCCACACGTTCACAGTAAAGGTGAATAACATCCTGGATGCTGAAATTTATATTTTTAACATTATTAGAAACTTTATTTCCTGCTTTAATGATGTAATCTACTCTTTGCTGAGGCTCTGTAAGAAATGTATGCACAAAAGGGAATTTGACTGTAAAAATGACTAAAGCTGTTAATACAGTACTTTTGTTAAAACCCCTGAATGAGAGCTGACAGACAGCAACTCTGGTACATCTTGATTGTCTGATTTAAAGTGCAAAGGCAGACTTACAACAATTGTGTCATTGTGTAAGCATTTATGGACACAAACGTGTTAGTAGCTCTAAACTTTGTTCTGTATTAAGTCAAAGACCAAAGCAATGAAATGCAGATCACACTTTAAAAATACAGAACTGATGTACAAATCCATCAAAGCAATAAAATTCTCATTAAACAGCAGACATGTTTGTGTATTTTAATATTGACCTTGAGGAAAAAATATTGAGACTCTTAATATGCTAAAATATTTAAATAGCACACATGTAGGGCACACGCTTTGTCTTCTGAGTGCTTGGTTTAATACTCATATTCATACTCATTAAGGGAACATCTGGGTAATTCACTGAAAAATAAATCAGCGACTCCCACTTGCTCACATCAGAATATTTTCTACAACATTTTTAAATGAAGTCATGGGACATTTTATCTTTGTACTCTGAATATTTACAGCGTTACGGGGCCTCAAAGTGAAAAAGAGGCAAGCCAAAGCTTTGTTTTTGTTTTGTTTTTAAATGTAAGTATTTTCTTGCCTCTTTGAGCCTCATCATTTTATAAGAACAGGAGCAAGACAGGTGAAATTTCCAGGGTTGGAAAACATATTTAAATTCTAACTAAAGCAGTTTTTCACCCTCCACTCCAAGTTTCACAATCTAAACCTGCAACCTTGTTTTTTCCCAGCACAATTGTTTTTCTACAGCCAGCTGTGAGCATCAGAGTCATAGGACTTATCATTGCTTAAAAGCAAAATATCCATTGTGCAGAGAAAAAGGAACGAGCTGTGGTACCCTGGATGATTCATCTGTTTTCTAATGATCGGTTCTTGTGTAACACATTGACTTTTACGAGGAATGATCCGGTTGTAAACGGGCACAAATACACAAAGGGAACGTTGTGATTGTAGAGCAACAGGGCATGTGTTTCTGTTACATTCCTTTAGGTGTGGCGCAATCCTGTAGTTTCAGGGAATGTGCAACTCCCATCTTTGAGTAATGTGTGAACTGAAGCACGTTTGTCGAACATAAACCAGGTGGGGGTCAAACACACCCAAAAGATTAGGACAGGTTGAAATAGTGTGAAGTTGAGTTATGATTCACCTGGTTCAACTAGTCCTTCTTGTCTGGTGTCTGTGTCAGGTGCAGGCTGAGTCACTCATTTGAAACTATATTAGTGTGCCACACAGCGCATTGTTTTATTTCTGCTGTTCAATTTATGCATATTTCATGTCTAAACTGTTTATATAAAGTAATAATATGGCAGAAGAGTTGAGTTAAGTCTGCGGGAGAATAGATTTTGTTGCCTCAGTAGTCCAGATTCTGCTCTGTGCTGATCCTGCCAGAGATCAAATGTTCTGGGGGGGTTCACAGCTAGTTTTAGTAACCTTGCTCCTTGGCCTTGTCTGCCTTCCATTGCATTATAATACTTGCAAACACAGGGGGGCGCTGTTGGAGTGTTTCAGATCAAAGCTGACTCCGTTCCTCCTCACTCGGTCTTAAACACAAACCCTTAAAGTTAAATTTAGCAGCGGTGAAGCCACCAGAGCGGTGCCATTTTCAGTGAAATGAACCAATAAAAAAATGTAAGAAACTGTGAGTCATCTCAAAAAATGTGGTTAATCACAGTTAATTCATGGCTTAACAACAGGAACAGTTACTTGTTCAGTAAGGGCCAGGTGGGTTTGGGTAGCTTTTTCCCCTTAACAAATGAAATCATCATTTCCTCTTACACTGCTGTCTTCCCACCTTCTCACCTCATACAGTCCCCCATACTGTCCATTTTTAGAACTCATCTTAAACCACATTTTTAGCTCTGGACCTTTGACCCAGTTATGACAGATTAATCTTGCTTGTTTATATTGTATGATATGATATGATTGTACTTTTTTAGTGTTTTTCAGTATATTTATTAATTTTTTTGTAGATCATGTTTTGTCTGTATGAGCCATTTTAAAGTGCTTTAGAAATCAATTTGGTGTGTTCGTGCATGTGTGTGTGTGTGTGTGTGTGTGTGTGTGTGTGTGTTGGCTCTTGAGACAGGTGGAGACTGCCAACTGGCTGGTTTAAAGAAGTCCCCGTGTGAACTGGATCTTAACCTGCAGCTGGCAGCCTCCTCGGCCCTCTGCTTGCCTCCTCTGCACCTAACAACAAGCTGAGTTCTACTTAATGAAATCTTTGTAAATAGTGAATTAAAAGGCTATCTTATGCTAAATGCTTATCCACTGTACAGACTGAGCTCCCTAAAACGACTGACGTAGGCGTGAGAACAGTTTTCTGTTGAAATCCTTTCCCTCTTGTTTATCTAGTTTAGAGAACTGGTATTGGTTTGCCTTTTTTTTAAATTAGGGAAATTAGACGCTTCAGTTTGTTGTTTTGGCTTTGCTCACATGCAAGACAAACAAACACCTCCTTAGACTCTTGAATTGCACTGCATTGGTTCTTTTTTCTTCACTGTGGTACGAGTGACGTTTGAGACTTTCAAGCCACACATCAACAAATGCATGCTGCATTCATATCCTGGAGGAAAACTGGGGTTTTTTGGTGTACTGCTGTGTCCATCATAAATAAATAAATTTTTTGTCCTCTTAGCTAAAAAAAATAACTATAAACTATAGAAAATAACTCCTTGGAACCAAAGTCCAACAGGTTAAACTTCATAGGCTATGTTAAGCATTGTGTTTGCTCTGTCCGACAGATCCCTGAGAGGAAACAACTGGTTCTGATGAATTATTGTGAATTACTGTGTGTATTCTGTAGACTGAAATGCATGTTTTATTAGATAGAACGAGATTTTAATTTGATGTCTTTCATTGTTGTAATGGTGTGCATAATTCCTTGTAAGGCTGTAAGATGTTTCTGCACCAAATGGAATCTGGCTGTGATTCCTGAACAGTTAAATCATTAAAACTGAAAGTCTGATTTAAATGTTTTAGTAGTGATGCACAGAGGCAGAATAAAACAAAATGTCACTGTCTAAAGACTTACGCTGTGTTGTTGTTTTATATCCAATGACCCAGTTCTAAAAGGCCGTGCTTTGAAACAGTTGCACATAGAAAGCATTGTGAGTGCAGAACATGAGGGCACATTCTCTCAATTGTATCTTGCATTACTTTAGGTGTGGCGCAGTCCTGTAACTTAAAAGGAACAGGTTTAAGTAACGTGTGTTGACAAGTGTCTAACATAAACTGAGTGACGATGAACACACCCAAAGTTTGAAAATGGCCTGACCTGGTCCTGCCTGTTCTCCTTGCCTGGTGTCTCTGCCATGTGTAGGCTCAGGCACTCCTTTGAAATGACACTCCTCTAATTTACAGTGCATTGTATTATTGCTGCTATTATTAGTACTATTATTATTATTATTATTCTTGGTAGTAGTAATACTAGTATTAGTATTAGTATTATTTAATCTATAGATCTTTAAAGTCTTTTGGCCTGCACATCTAACACAATCACGTGTGTTATTAAAAAGATTAAAGATATCTCCTCAGTGTTTTTATTTTAGTTATTTTTCTAGTCCAGTTAGTTTTTCTTTTCTTTTTTTTAATGTCAAGCTTTATTTATATTTATTTTCATAAACTAACATGTTTTTTTCACATCAGATTTTAGATTTCAGTTTAGTTTTTGTTACCTACAATACACCATATTGCCAAACGTATTCACTCACCCGTCTAAATGATTGAATTCATGTGTTCCAATCACAGGTGTACAAAATGAAGCACCTAGGCCTGCAGACTGCTTCTACAAACGTTTGTGAAAGACTGGGATCGCTCTCAGGAACTCAGTTGTGAAATTTTCCTGCTACTAAATATTCCACAGTCAGCTGTTATTGGTATTATAACAAAGAGGAAGCGATTGGGAGCAACAGCAACTCAGACATGAAGTGGTAGGACACGTAAAATCACAGAAGTCAGCGGTTGCTGAGGCACGTATTGCACAGAGGTCACCAACTTTACAGTGTGGGGTTACTTTTCAGGAGTTGAGCTCGGCCTCTTAGTTCCAGTGAAAGGAACTCCTAATGATTCAGCATACCAAGACATTTTGGACAATTTCATCCAGCCAACTTTGTGAGAACAGTTTGGGGATGGCCCCTTGCTGTTCCAACATGACTGCACAGCAGTGCACAAAGCACTGAGTTGAGTGGATGAGTGAGTTTGGTGTGGAACACCTGAAACCCTTAAAAAACAACTTTGGGATGAATCATAGGAGAGCCAGGACATCTCAAGATCCGTGTCTGATCTCACAAACATGCCTCTCGAAGAATGATCAGAAATTCCCACAAACACACTCCTAACCCACTGGAAAGCCTCTCCAGAAGAGTTTGTGCTCTTTTAGCTGCAGATTTTACATTTTCTCATTAATAATGGGATATCACTCAAGTTCATGTGCATGTGAAGGCAGATATACTTTGGCAGTACAGACAGTGTCGCTTTGCTCCTCGTCAGTTTTTCCATAATTGCAATATCATACACACAACACAGGGGGGCGCTGTTGGAGTGTTTCATTTCGTTCCTCCTCACTCGGTCTAAAACACAAACCCTTAAGGTTAAATTAAACACAGTAAAGCCACCAGTGCGGTGCCATTTTCAGAGAAAAGATCCAATAAAAGCATATGAGAAACTGTGAGTCATCTCAAAGCTAAAATGTGATGCAAAACTTCAGCAAAGCTGCCTTTTAATTTACCCCATTCTGCTCGTCCTCAAAGTGAATAAACTTGTAACAAAATTAAAAATAAACCCCAACATGATTTATAGGCTTTGTTAATCACAGGCAGGTCTATAGTGGTTTAGATGTCCAGCATTATTTGTTCTGAATGACTCTATAACTGAGTCAAGGAGTTTATATTGAGAGGTTCGTGTTAGAGAGAACTTTAAATTTAGGCGCAGCATGATTTCAATTAAACTCTTATTCAGTTATCAAAGTACTGTAGGCTGGGCCCACGTGGGTAATGTTCGGTCTACTGGCAGGTCGGCTTATCTGGCATACCGGGCATTTTCCTGGTGGACCGATGTACACCGGCCGTACAAGCACTGACAGCAGCCTATTGGTTAATTGTCATTATTGACACTGGATTGCCCAATCAAATCTCTTAATGCGGCCGGTTCCTCCCTTACCTTCGCAGCTTGTAGAAAAAGTTTAGTGTGGAAGAAGTAGCGAAAAGGTGGAGGTGGAAAGCTGAGAGAAAAGAATAAAAACTAAAAGTCGATGCAGCAAAATGTGCCAAATTAACGACTTGTTAGCTGAACAGAAGTACGAACAACTAGTAATCAGGCCTCACAGGGGATGTGAGAAGAGACGGAGGAAGAGGAGCTACAAATGCATTCTCCACTTGTGAAAATGCGTTACATGATGCTCTGTGCTGAGTGTGCAGGTCTGTGGAATGGCAGTTAGATTTTCCAGTGTCTGTACTGAATAATGCTCCTGCAAGTCATGGATGATTTGGTGGACTGCTTCTATGTGGTTAAGATACTGAAATATTGTTGTGCATGTTTGTCATCGTATCGGCTTTGCCACCAATAGTTCTTTAATGACTGAGCCTTTGCCTCGGGTTTGATAACTAAAGGCTCCACCCTGGATTATATTGAAATCCCTGATTATTCACTCTGAATTATTGTTAGACACTACAATAGGTCATCTGACTAATTAGTTTGCTTTTGAAGGTAACATTGTAATGTTTATTCAAATGAATTGAGGTTTGCAGATGTGAAATTAATTACAAGGCAGTGCATTCATGACATTATGACTGGGAGTTGAGCCCCCCTAAAAGTTTGAACTATATATATATATATATATATATACACGTGTGTGTGTGTGTGTGTTTACATATATATACATGTGTATATATAGAGAGAGAGATATGCCAGGGCCAATTTCTTGTCCCATCCTGGGATGGGCCCTAAACTGGGCCCACTTGGGTCAGCTGCCAGTGTACTAACTGGGAATTTTATTTATTATTTATTGACTGGCTTATCAAATTGCATTCATGGCATTTGCTTATGTGTCAAGGGGAGGGCAGCTGGGTGGGACGTGTTTGCAGTATTATTATTGAAATGTTAGCGACCCTACTTTCTCCCCTCGGTGATGCACCGAACATGTGCCTACATTTCCATTTAATATCTCAGTGTTTTCAATGACAAGCCCACACTTTCCATCAAATTAAATTTGATTGCACACAGACTCACTTAGCTTATCTGCCGCTGAGAAGTATAGAACATCAGAATAAAACATCAGAGGTTTCTCCGCGGTAGTGGCTGGGTGGGGTGACGGTTTTTCATTGTGCATTCATTTACGTTACCACTGGGGGGAAAATGGAAAGTTTGAGAGGGGAGAGAGGAACTGTAGTGCTCTTGTTAGGTGAGAGGAGGAGAGGGAGGTGCGGGGGTGCGTGGGACTGCCGGGCAGGAGAGAGGAGGGGTGGGGGAAGCAGTGCAGCTCGGACATTCCCAGGCTGGGAAATACAGCGAGACAGTGTGGAAGTGGAAGGGAAAGAGAGGGGAGGAGAGCTGCTTCTTAAGCGCCCAAATCTTACAGAAGGCGAGCTTTGTAGGGGACACGAACATATAAAGTAAAGGAGTTACAGCTTGATTATTGTAACTGAGAAGAGGAGAAAGTTTTGCGGAGAATGCGCAGAGGAAATGAATTCAAGAAAGGACCTGAAGGCTATGTAGGAATTCCTGACTGAAGTCATGGTAAGTCCCTTGTTGTTGTTTCTTATTTTTGTCTGGAAACTTTTACTGGCATTGATCAGTCTCACACGTCCTTGTCACAATGTGTTTGTGTAATTTTTATGTCCATGGATATAAATTTGCTTTCGAGTCTGTTTTAACACTTGAATGCATGACTAGTTGTGTAGATGATCTCACATGTGCATTTTAAACTGAACAAGAAGCAGGATCTCTTTTTCATCTCTGACAAAGGCTTGCACTTGATTTGAGAAGAAGTTTAGTCAGCAGTTACAACGCTCAGCTTAGAGCCTGCAAGGATCCCAATGGCTCTAAATCATAATGATATGATTTAAGATGTGTGACGTTGGTGATTTTTGTGGCCGACTTGCGGAGGGAGTAAGGGACTGCCTCTAAAGTGAAAAGAGTCCTCTGTTGCATCTCTTGGGAGTTTGACTAACCATCTCCTCCCACTTATGGTCTGATCAGTGACATACAGAGGCAGACAGACTGGGAGATGGCAAACACATGCAAATGTGTCTGATGAGAAGTTAAATCAAGAGGATACCAAGTTAACAAAGAAAGTCTGTGACTGTATTTCAACTTCTGCGAGTTGGGTGGAGCAGTTTGGCAGGGAGAGGAAGAGAAAGAGCAGAAGGAAAGGGAGAGCTGTGGAGGGAAGGAAGAGAATAAAAGAGAAGGGTAGGGTTACTTTTTTTTATTTTTAGGAGACTTGGAGAGCAGCGGTGGTGGTTTCAGTGATGCTGCATTTTCCACACTGGACCTGGGAGAAAAAGCTGGAGAGAGGGGAAAAAGGGGAGGGAGCAGAGAAAGGAGGAACAAGGGATGGCATGGACCTCGGGGAAGGACGAACATGTGCTGTGCAGTTTCGTTCTCCTCAATCCCCTGTTGGGATAGTTTAGAATGGAAAACAGTAACAGATGTACACACGAGAACACAGAGAGTCACAGTAAAGCGTTACGTGGAGAGAAATCAAACTTTTCCCACAGTACTGTGCTCATAAGAGTTAATGTAACCCTTAACAAACAGCCCACCAAAATCTTGTGCATGGACACTCACTGGACACAGTTGCATCTTTGTAGGACTGGGTTGGACCCGCTTTTGCTTCCAGAATTGCCTTAATTCTAAATTGGTGCAACAAGTTGCTGGAAACATCCCTTAGAGAGTTTGGTCCCTGTTGACATGACAGCAACACGTGGTTGCTTCAGATTTGTCGGCTGCACATCCATGATAAGACTGCCATTCCACCACATCACAAAGGTGCACTGCTGGATTGAGATCTGGTGACTGTGGAGGCCATTTGAGTACAGTGAACTCACGGTCATGTTCATGAAACCAGTTTGAGATGCTTTGAGCTTTGTGACATGGTGTGGCTTCTGGCGTGGTCTTCTGCTGCTGAAGAGATGCTCTTCTGCATACTGTCGTTGTAATGAGTGATTATTTGAGCCACTGTTACAGTTTGAAGAATTCTGGCCATTTTCATCTGACTTCTGACATTAACATTTTCACCCAGAGAACTGACGCTCACTGGATATTTTCTCTTTTTCAGACTGTTCTCTGTAGAGGTTGTGTGGGAAAATAACAGTACATCAGCAGTTTCTAAAATACTCTGACCAGCCTGTCTGACATCAACATTCAAATTTACTTAAATCACCTTTCTCCCCCATTCTGATGCTCAGTTTAAACTTCAACACTCCATCTTGTCACTGTCAGTTTCTGCCATTTGCTTCGCTTATCAGAAATATTTACGCTGACCAGCAGTTGAATACCTAACAAGGTGGCCAATGAGTGTACATTCCCCATCAGGGGCAAACAAGGCTGCTAACAAACACATGTACATAGGCGCTAACATGAATCAGCAAACACAAAGTGACACACAGTCAAACACATACAGCAGGGCTTCCTTGCAAAATTTCCATTCCCTTTGCCCAGAAAGCTCTGATTTTGAAACTAATGGGATGTACCAGTCCTTGAGTTTGGCAAGGCAATCCATCAAAAAAAAAGAAAAATATGTACAGTATTATGAAAGCTATAGCAAACCATTTTCTGTGCTTGTTTAAACATGCTTGCAGTGCCAGTTCAGTGGAGATAACTGCACTAGAAAGAGCCAGACAGGACAGAATCATGTTGTCAATCACAGCAAACAAAGTTTCCTGTGATTGTTCAGAGTTTCTGACACGTAGAGTGCATACAGACCGAGGATGGCTACTTTTCAGCTCAGCAGCTTGCTGTTTGGGCCATTTTTATTGGACATTTTATCCAACTTCACAATCACATATCTAGCTTTTCCCCCAATTATATAAATGATAAAAATGGTGGTCTTTTGCTTAAATATGTATTAGTATTAGAACAAAGAGAACAAAGCTCAAAAAGTCTGCAGTTTTCCTTTGGTGAGCATTTTAGTAACTTCCAGCTCATCATTCCTGTTTTTGGACCTAGAGCCACACCAAAATGCTCCAATAAAACCCACTCCATGCTTTCTGCACCAAATGGCAGACAAAATGTTTACTAGGTGGTAACCAAATGGCGTTTAGCTGCTAAAAAAAAAAAGGTAAACGGGTGTTTATGCTAACAAGTTTCTTTTTTGAACATCTATCATCCCTCAAAGTGTTCATGGCTGACATCACAGTTTGCAAAGGATTAGAATAGTTCTGCTATATTTTTAGACTGTCCCAATAACAGAAAATTGCTATTACTATGCTATCTAGCTAGCTATTTTTATCTAAATAAAAGTTTGTGTTACACTTTTAATATAATTTTGCTCTTAGTACACATTTAAAATAAAGCATTTTTTTTTCTTTCGAACATGCCAAATCATTTGACATTCTTTCATTTTCATTCTTTTTCTAAGTGTTAATATATGATAACAAAGCACTGACACAGCAACTCCAGTTTGTACATCAATGGAGGGACAGTTAAACTGGTGAGCTGCCATTCTGTTGCACTGGGTAAAAAAGGACCCTTGTGTAGAGCATTCAGCATTAGACAACATAGTATTTACCACTCCCACTCTGCTGGCGCTGCTGTGCTGCTTCCACCTTAACAACAGTGCTGAACTTGTTTAGAGTAAATGACTATGCTTGAGAAAATTTACAGTCCATGCAGCTATGGATCATGTAGCATGTGATTTTTAAATGATGATAGTCATTGTTGATATCAATGCATTTGCTTTTAGGTGGCTGTAGTTCAAATGGTAGAGCGTACGATCATTCACAAATTGGGCCGATCCACTCCTACAGCCCTCCAGTGGATGGTGGGTGCACAGAGGGATAGACCAATGTAGCTTCTAATGGCTAAAGCAAAGCCACCAAATACTCTCCCCTGATGCTCTACCACAGGGCGAAGGCCCAGTAACCCTGTCCCACGAGGGTTCACTAGATCTCTAGTTTATTAGATCTGTAATTGATTAGATCATTAAGATCTCTAAGTTATTAGAGATATAGTGAAGTGATAGGGTTGACTGAGTCTTTCTTGTCTGGCCCCTCCACTTTGCCATGGGAGACCCTGGTGAAGAAAGAGCTGAGCATAAAAGTTTACCAGCCAGTCTTTGTTCCTACCGTCACCTAAAGTCACAGGCTCTGGACAGTTACTGACAGAATCGGATCACAGATACAAGCGGCGGAAATTGGTTTCCTTCAAAACTTCCTTCCTTCGGGCATCTGATCAGGACACCTGTATGCCTCCTAGGTGAGGTATTCCAGCGATTCCTTCCAGGGCAGGTCCTGGGGCAGACCCAGGACCTGCCCTGAGTTTATGTGAGTTTATGTGTCTCGACTGGTTTTGGAAGGACTTGGTGTCCGCCTGGATGAGCTAGAAGAGATGGCTGGGGTGATGGAAGTCTGGGCTTATCTGCTCATACTGCTGACCAGTGACTCGAACCCAGATAAGCAGCAGAAAATGAATGGATGGACATTTGCTTGACTGATACATGCGTACATCTTTGAAATTTTGGCTAATTTGTTAATGTACAAATTGGGAAATTCAGAAACAAAAGACTTCTAATTAGTTTTCTGTCCATATTTCAGTTCAAAGACTGGTCAGCTGTGACCCCATGTGCCTGCAGAGATAGCTAGAGTCATAGTTCAACAAACTTTGTGCTAACCCCTGCCCCTCGCTCAGCAGACATCTGCACAGACTTCTCAAACATATACAAAAATGAGGAGAAGCACGGGTTTTTTTCCACAGCAGTATGACTATGCTCATAATCTGTTAACTCTGGGATTCTCTACATTCCTGGAAGTCAGAAAATGTATGAAACTCCCATTCTAATCATTTAGATTTTTGAGTTTTTATGTTGCAGTTAATAAATTCAGAACAGCCCACACTCCTTCCAGCACTTAAGTAGTCTAGAACAATCCATAAGAAATCCCTGGAAGCTGATTGACCTACAGTAGGTCAGATCAGATCTGGCTGTACAGGCTTATTTAAGAAAGCAAATCAATATTGGGCCTCCCCCTCCCCCCTCTTCATCCTCCTTTTGTCTGTCTGCCTTTTTCCCTTGCTGGCTTCGCTTCACTTTTTCTTTTTTCCTCACTCTTTCCCTGTCAGCATCTTTCTCATTTTTTCTTCCTAATCATGTCACTTTCTATCTCTCCTCCATTCACCAAAACCCCCTCCCTGTTCAATCGTCTTCCTCTCTTTCTCTGTCCTTCATGTACATCTGGTTTCTATCATGGTTGCTGCTGCTTGTTTGCCATCGATCTCTCCCACTGGTCAGCCTCCTCTTTTTGTTCTCTTTTTTCCCCCACTTTCTGTCTGAACCCCCACTCACTGCAAATCTGTCTGGTCTTCTCAATGTCTCTCTTTCAGTCTGTTTCCCAACTTGCTCAGTCATAAGCTCCAAAACCACTTCTCAGGCTCTTTTTTCCTCTGTCAGGCTTATTTTTTGACTTCTCACTCGTTTTTCTACACCCCTTCCTGCATATCTCCATTGTTCTCTCTTTGCCAGTCATCGCTGTAGAAGACAAGTTGCCATACCGGAGAGAAAGACAGGAAGTCTGACTCAAGAATGACAGACCCCAATTTCGTACAGTGTCCACTTTTTGACGTACAAACATGAGGATACAGTTGCACACTAAACAGACTGTCCTGCCATGAAAAAGCACACGATTTTGTAGATGACTCAACTATGTCAGACTCTAAATACCAGAACAAAGTGAGCAAACTGTCACCCATCATTTTGTAAGTTGTAGTTAGAAGACGGGGCATTTGTGTTTGTGGTTGCTGCTCATCTAGCAAGAAGAATCAGCAGGCAGCAAACAGACCAAGTGAAAGCCTGTTGAAACAACACAAAACAAGCTGGTTTTAGACAAAAAAAGAGAAATTCAATCGAATCAAATGGCAGCATTTTGGAGACATGAGCATGACAATCAACTGAAGTTCAATCCAAGTATCCGAATGAGGAAGAAAGGTGATTTAAATGACTTTGAATGTGACTTGGTCTGAGTATTTCAGAAACTGCAGATTTTTCCACACATTCCTCTCCAGGGTTTACATGGAATGGTCCAAAAGGAGAAAAATCCACTGAGGGCAGTTCTTTGGGTGAAATTGCCTTGTTGATGCCAGAGGTCAGAGGAGAATAGCCAGGCTGATAGGAAAGCAACAGTAATTCAAATACCCGCTTGTTAAAAACGCAGCATGCAGAAGAGCATCTCTGAACAGCAGCAGTAGACCGCACTACTTATCATTTAAATTAGCTACGAAAAGGAAACTAATGCTAAATTTCACACAATGTCATGGGGTAATAGTGTAGGGGATATTTTCTGGGACACTTTGGGGAACTCTGAGGAATGTTTCTGACACATCTGTGCCACGAAGATGTGGCTTCAGAGGAAGACAGAGACGATCCAATCCACTGCTAGCAACATGTACCTAATAAAATGGCTGGTGAGTGTAGTGCTTTATGAACAAGGTATTGGTGCATATATAGCATTTATTAGGCTTTACAGTGCAGTCATTATTCAATATAGCCTCAAAAAACTGACTCGCAGCAATCCTTCTGCGCATACAGTACATACTCAAATATATGCACGACCACTCATGCTCTACTGAAATGAAAGCTATTTTCATTTTCTGTTTTCCATCAATTTTTGGTTTGCTTTGTTTGGTAATAACTTGCCATGGGCACAGTCATCAGCAAGTTGACTGCATTTGTTGAAAACGTAGCATTATATAAAATAAGACCTGTATTTCAAGGTTAGTGTCTGTCCACATGAAGAGTAATTGGATTATATCTAAAGTCCCTCAAAGCAGAGGCAACAGGTTTAACATGAATGTCTTCTACTGTCTTGGATTCCAGCAAGAAATCAGATTTACCGAATGTATCCTTGTTGCTTTGCTTTGTGTGCACCAAAAGAGTCATTAACTGAAATAGATGCTTTAAAGTTAAAAAGAAGAGTGTTCACCCTTTACTCAGAAAACACTCATCATTCCAGCGATTTTACTGGAAAATAAGCAGTATTGATTTTTTTTTAACAAGTACTTTTTCAGTTTAGTGGAAAAGCAGCGCCACTCTTTTCCTTCCTCTGTTAGACATCATTTCCACTGTGCATTTTTAATAATTGTGCTTCCAGACAGAAATTCCATTCTGTGGATGTTAACAGTGGTATATCCTGTTGAAAGCTGTCTGCACAGGCCTGTGAACACAAAGAGATTTAAGCCTGTTTAAAAAAAAAAAAGTTGCTGGTGGTATACAATTGCACATTGCACATTCAAACTAAATATTATTGTAGGCTAGCTAGCCGGCCATAAAGTGAGCTATAGTGAATCCGGATTGTCCGGTGAATATCAGTAAATGTCCAAATAGGTAATATGATGCTCATATGTCTTTTTTTAGCAACATTTAAATAAAGAGTACGAGTGATGCATGCACACTGTGAATGATTCATCTGGCAGAAGTTCCCCAAAGGCCTCTATTGCACCAGATGGACTGAAATAGCTAAGTTGTTCCTATTTGCGTCTTTTAGAGAGTGTTCAAAGCACAAAAGCTTTGCAAAGAAAAGACTAAACACACTTACTGGCAAATATTTACAGTGAGTCTAATGATACTGAAATGTTTGTGTCTTACAGGAAGCACACAAAACAGAATTAAAACACTCGAGATTTTCAGCTGACATCTTTTATTTTTTACTTTAATTTAGTGTTTTGTTGAATTGTCTAGTGGGGATGTCTGAAAAGGGCTTCAGTTTAAGAGGAAGTTACTGCTGGGTTGCCTTGCAATCCTCTGAACCTCCTGCTGTGCTTTTACTAGACTCAATATGTTCTGTCAGTGAGCCAGAAGTCTGTCTGAACCTTTCTTTTTTTTACTACTGTTACACCTACACACATGCACATGCTCTGTGAAACATTACAGTCCACAGTTGACCATGGTGAACAAATTAATACACACCCTGTGTTAAACAAAGACAATTTTGGCAGCACAAATACTGCACACAATTGGTTGTACCATGTTTTTTGCAATTAATCAATTATTTTTTAGAATGTATTCATTTTAACATTGAAAAGGTGCAGGTAACATCAACATCAATCATGCTCAAGAAGCCAGTTCGAGATGATTTTGCGGTTTGTGACACTGTGTGTAATCCTGCTGGAAGCAGCCATCAGAAGATGGGTCCACTGCGGTCATGAAGGGTGATGCACAATGCGGCTTTTAAATAGTGCTGTCAGCGTTAATCTCCTTAAAATGACGTTAACGCAATAACCACATTAATGCGGCAAATCTCCGTTAACGAGTTACCGCAGATTGCCCTGTGCATGGGGCTGCACGGCATCAACGTCTTAGTGCGGTTAGCTCAGGGCGGTCTGGGGTAACTCGTTAACGGAGATTTGCCGCATTAATGTGGTTATTGCGTTAACGTCATTTTAACGAGATTAACGATGACAGCACTAGTTTTAAATGATGTTTCAAAGTGGCCCAAAATGTGCCACACACTATTATACACCACCAGCCTAAACTGTTGAAACAACTGTTGCTTTCTTGTTGCTTAAACCAAATTCTGTCCCTACTGCCTGAATGTTGTAGTAGCAGTTGTAGCCTCATTTTTGGTGAGCTTGTGTGAAGTGTAGCTTCAGTTTCTTGTTCTTTGCTGATAGAAATGGCACCTGGCGTGGTCTTCTGTTGCTGTGTTCAGAGATGCTCTTCCGCATACTTTGTTGAAACAAATAGTTATTTGAGTTACTGTTGCATTCCTATCAGCCTGCTATTCCTCTCTGACATCTGGCATTAACAAGGTATTCTTCAACTAGAGAACTGCTGCACACTGGATATTTTCTCTTTTTTCAAATCATTCTCTGTAAACCATAGACATGGTAGTGTGGGGAAATTGTCCAGTTTTTGAAATACTCAGACCATGCCACATTTAAAACCACCATTCTTACATTTGGTTTGAGCTTAAGCAGGCCATCCTGAACCCTGTCAACATGTCTAAATGCATTTAATTACGCCCATGTGGTTATGTTGATTAGATATTTTGTGCGGTCTTTGTCTTACAATATAAAATGCCTTGAGGTGACTGTAGAGATTTGGTGCTATATAAAGAAAATAAATTGAACTGAATATAAAATAAAAAGCTTGAACAAGGGTACCTAGTGAAGTGGCCGATGAGTGTATACTTCAGTGTTGTTTAAGCTACTAAAGCAGACCATTTGACTTGCATTAACTTGCCTAAAAAGTTAGAATTTCTAATAACCTGACACTTTTCCTTTTTTTGAGTCAAATAGGACTGAAAATAGCACTTGAGTCTACTAAGATTTTCTTTTCTGGAAACTACATATAAAATGACAGTCTGTTGGTGATTTAGTGGTTTCATTCAAAGAAAACCAGTGGACAAACATGCCCTCTGAGCGCTCTGCCTGTGGAAATCCAAGCTGTGTTTTGAAAAAGTAAAGCCAGCACAGCTGTGCCTTAAACCTGCTTTTCTTTTTTCTACTGGCCTCTGGTTGCATAAAGAGGTCCGAGTATAAATACATCTACAGCAAAACAGCACTTGCTTTTTTTTCCAATTTTTAACTCATTGTTATTTCAATTGCGCAAAATCCCAACTGCAGTCACCTCAAAGTGCTTTATATCAGCGGTCCCCAACCCCCAGGCCACGGACCGGTACATGAGTCATTTGGTGCCGGGCCTGCAAGAGTTGAGGCTCAGGTGTTAAATTTATGGTTTTCAGGGTTTTTATCGCTAACTCTGTTTTCCTGGGTCTTTTCCCGTGTTGTAGTTGTGCGTCTTATTTTAAAAGAAATATTTATGCGTTACCGTAGCGACCAGAGAGCATTAAGGAGCAGAGAGGAGGATGTTACTCTCAATGTTTTTGGCGCATTTCAGGAGGACGCTGCTAATAAAGTTACACAATTACAGTGAATTCGCGTTTATTATTATATTTACAAAATACCACAGTTTTTGTCTTGGTCGTATCATTTTATTTTGTTGTGTTTACCTGTGACATCTTAAAGGCCGGTCTGTGAAAATATTGTCTAACATTAAACAGGTTTGTGGTGCAAAAAAGGTTGGGGACCACTGCTTTAAATTTTAAGGTAAAGACTCTTATAATTTGTGTGCCAATTTTAAGTCTTTTTCCAGCAATAAATGGTCCTTTTATAAAGTGAACATTATATTGTTCAACTGTACAATTGAGGATGGGTGTACCTCCCACTTGACGGGGCTCCGTGGTGTAGTGGTTAACATATTCGCTCCCTGGTTTGAGACCATTAGGAGACACAAACTCAGGGAGTCACAAGCTAGTGTACTCCTAGTGCTGGTCCCAAGCCCAGATAAATGGGAGGGTTGTGTCAGGAAGGGCATCTGGTGCAAAAATCTGTGCCAAGTCAAACATGCAGATCCATCCGCTGTGGCGACCCCCAGGGAGATGGAGTGGGAGCAGCCCAAAGTACCACACGCTATTTTATAAACTTGCAGCATTCCTAATTTTAAAAGTCACGTGCACCCCTTGATTGTCATATCCAGTTTCAAAACACCAACATGTGTGACATCGCTGTGACTACAGCCATGTTTGTATGCAGTCTGTGTCTCCAGCTTGTGACAATGACTTCTTCCTGGTTTTCAGAGTCGAGTTTTTCACCCACTCTGTACAGGGGTTCAACTGAACAGATTGAAATGAGCTTTCTAGCCAAAAGACTAGTTAGGAAACAGAACCGAACATCTGTCCAGAGCGGCCCTGAATAACCTCAGCAGAGCAGTACTCCACCCATTTATACTGTTGACTTGTTGTGACCATCTCACATGCACTTTGTTTTTCATTTTCAGCATTTGAAAAGCAGGATACAGTAATCACTTTCCACACCATTTCTTTTCCTTGTTGCTTTTAGTTAATAGCACGACTATTTTTCCCAAGATCTGGATCGAAAACAGTCGCAAATAAGACATGACTTTATATTTTAATCTTTCTTAAACTGATTGCTTCATTTTGTGAGAGCATTTCAGTCAAAAAGTTGTGTAAGAGGTACATTTCAAATGGTATCCTCCTTGTACGACTCATTCTGTCCTCCTTTGTGGCTAAACCTCAGCTCTCCTCTGCACACAAAAACAAGCCCAGAAAATAATACTGAAATACAGTTCAACCTAGGTCTTCTTCCATAAAAGCCCCCACACCACCACCAGCTCATTCATTCCTGGCTCTCTCTCTCGCTATCCGCTTTTTTCCACACACTCTGTTCTCCCCTCCTCAGCCTTTTTTTTCACTTATTGCTTTCTGTCTATTGCTTTGGTTTTTGCAGATATTCAACACGGTATGCAGGCTGTTGCAGAGAATCTCGATGTAATTGTTGTCAGATGACATTCAGAGAATCGGCTGGAGGTGAAAGAAAGAAAGTTGGGTTAAAAAAATAGAGATGACGTAAAAAAAAAAATAGTAAAAGAAGCTGCTGGAGGATCAGGGAGGAAATGTTAAAGTAGAGAGCGAAAAAGAGAAGTTGGAAGGGGGGTTACAGGTTACCATGCCAACAAAAATAAACACCGAGTGTGTTATGTGCTCAATGCTGTCACCCTCCATCTCACTGACCTGCTCTGTGCTATGATGTGTGTGTGTGTGTGCAGCTAAGTATTAAGTATTCAGAGTTAACACACTGAAGTGAAGTCTCCTTTGTTTTGGGGGGTTTTACATTTACTGGGCCTCGGAGGAAATGCATGACACTCTGGAGGCCGTACAGCAGGAAGCTCAGAGTCGACCGTGTGTATATTTATGTGTACGTGTGGGTGTCAGCAAAAACAGACACGAGCCGGCTGTTCAACACAAACGGATATTACAGTTGATTCAGTGTCCTGTTATGGCTTAACCCCCCTTTTTTTTAACCCTTTCTTTATCTCTCGCAGGGTTCAGAGGCAATGGAGGACTGCGTGCAGGGGGCGCTCTCATCACTTTATCCTCCTTTTGAGAGCACAGCCCCACCCCTCCTCTCCCAGGTAGACTTCTCTAGGGCGCACACCTTCAGAGAAATATACAAGGGTTGTGTAGACTAAGACAATGTGATGGACAAACACAATTCTGAAAATGTTGGTTGTGAAAAACGTAAATAAAAACAGAATGCAATGATCTCCTAAAGCTATTTTACTCACAGTAGAACACAGAAATTTTACTATTTCATGAAAAATATGAGATCATTTTGAATTTGATTGCAGCAACACCTCAAAAAGTTGGGACAGGGTCAACAAAGGGTTGTAAAAGTAATTGGTTCTGAAAGGAAACAGCTGGCAGAACATTTACAACTAATTAGGTTAGTTACCTACTAGTGAGTCAGTCACACGATTGAGTATAAAAAGAGCATTTTAGAGAGTCAGAATTTAAAAAATCGGTATTGAATGCCTGTAACCTTCGGGCCTGTCGTGGAAATCATGAAGAAGCCATATGTGAACATGATCCAGAAAAGCTGCCATCTTCTATAGCAAGGTTGTCAAACTCATTTTTTTGCCAGCAAAAAGAAGTTTAATCAAGTTTAACTACACATTTAATCCCTGACATAATATTATTCTTCTTAATATAAGTAAAAGAAGTGCAGTTTCAGCAGTATATCTCTGTTTTTCCACATGCTGTTGTAGTAAATGAAAGACATCTGTTTGTGCTTAAATTGTAGGAAATAACAGTGTAAAAATGTGTAGGCCATTGCTTGGACTGTCCTGTAATTACAAAACAGACAGCTTCTGTAAATTCACAGAAATGTCTTTAGTCAGTATTGGGGAAAAAAACCCTTTATGTACAGGTTTCAGAACAACACATGCTCCCATCCGGACTACTTCTTTTTCAGGGATGGCCTTGCATAGTGCAGCAAACTGCATCTATGAAAACAGTGTGCCATTGTAGTACAAGGGTTCAGGTGCTGAAGAGCCTTTTCTGCAGTCCAGACGTTTCACCAACAGAAAACATTTGGAGCATCATGAAATGAAAAACACAACAAAGAAACCCGAGGACTGTTGAGCAGCTAGAATCCTCCAACAGACAAGCATAGGACAATATTCCTCTCCCACCAGTCCAGCAGCTCTGTTTACATTGTGGTAAACATGGCGGTGTCCCAACTTTTTTTGAGACGTGTTGCTGTAATCAAATTCAAAATGAGCTAATATGTTTTGTTAAAATGGTATGTTTGCTCATTTTAAACATTTAAAATGTTTTTTTTATATATTCTGTGAATAAAATATGGGTTCATAAAATTTGCCAAATTTTGAGTTGTTTTTGCAATTGGGTTTGTATCGATAACGCAGACTTTCCATCTATTTTTCATTCCTAGAGAGACAAGTACTTCACACAGAAGGTGTGTTTTTTCCTTTGGTACAGTGAAGCACCAGGTTTAAGGCAATAGTGAGATGGCTCTTACTCACAACCCAATCCATATGGTTCTTTTTAAGGGGTCCCTTAAAAACAACCATGTGGTGACCTTTAAATGCACTTTGTAAACTATTTTTAGTAACCTGCTTAGATATATATTTTTGTCTTGGCAAATTGAACCAAGTAGTCTTTGTTACCTAAACCTTCACAGAGAAGGTTTTAGTTCCTAAATCTATCCAAGAAGTCTAACCAAGAAGTATTTAGTACCTAAAAATAACCAAATAGTCTTTGGTGTTCAAGCCTTACAGAAGAGACTTTGATGCCTAAATCTAACAAAGAAATCTTAACCAAACATCCAACGAGGTTTGTAGTTTCCAAACCTAACCAAGTGCGAAGTTAAACCTAATTGTCAGTGAGCTTAACTGAAAACACAAGCTTGTGATTTATCCAATGCTGCTACTCCAGTATTGCCATTAAGCACACGTTTTCCATACCTCTGCTCTACCAGAACCCTATTTGAAACCCTACAACAAGAACACCTTGACTTTTCGATAACACAAGCAAATCTAGTCAGTTATAACCAAAATATTCTTAGATTCTAGCATCCCTAACTATATCTAGCATTACTTTAGCGTTCAGCGCTTTGTTTCCTTAAAATCCTGGATACTAAGAGATTTTTTTTAGCTAAGGCTTGATCCGTTGAGAGTTACTCTACATGACAACTTTGTAATTGGTATTTTCCAAGTTGTCACATAGCTCCCAATCAGTTTTCTTTCTTGCCATGGAAAAAAGCTGTTTGATACAACAAGAGGGATCAAATTAAACAGCCTTGGTGATTTTCTTGCTTTAACTACTGATTATATGCTGTCTGGGTTGAGCAAATTCTTCCACTCAAGGGGAAATTAAACCCTCTACAAATCCACTGGATAGACAAAAAAATACACACATAAAAAATGTTGCTAAAGTAAATGCTGTTTAGTGCATAAGAATCTGATATTCAGAGAATGGCTTAATTTTCTATTCACTCCAAAGTGTTTTTACCGAGTCTTGCATTCATCGTCCAGGTCTTCTCAGTCCTGGAGTCGACCTATCAACACGACAGTCTTCGCTATCTCCTGGACTACTTCGTACCTGCAAAGCACCTCCTGCACAAACTCCAGCAGCATGCCTGTGTGAGTACTAAACTGCAAACACTCTTTGAATGGAACACACACAAGCTGAATAATTAGAAACAGAATCAGCCATCACACACATGAAGTATAGTCTGAGAAATTTACCAGCTGCTAGCTTCTTGATTCCTCTAAAATGGTCCTTGGGTCATTTCTCAGGTAAATTACTTATTGGAACTGACAATTTAAGTCAGTCAAGCCGTAGGTCAGTCAGTAAAAGTCAAACCTACAGTCGTTTGGAAAGTCAGAGTTCAAGTCTCAGGACCCAAAAGTAAGGTTCAACTCAGTTTAGTATAGTCCAAGTTCAAAATTAATTTTTTATTTTAGGGCAACTTTTTATAATCTGAGCAATGCCTTATGTCAAATTCGGTTATGCAGAATAAGCCCAAACCTGTTAGGCGAGTAAAAGATGCCGACATCACCAAATCTCTTAGACAGAAGTTCCAAAGTGCAGATAAATGTAAGTCAATAACTTCTATTTACAATTATGCAGCGTACCCATGATAAGAAACCAAATTATTTGATCTCTTCTGTTATCAGCGCTGTATCTGTGTGGCATCCGTGGAAGTTTTAGCCACAGATGCATGACGAGATGCTTACTGTCTTCATTTCAAACTCAAGTTCAGTAAAGTCCAAGTTCTAAAGGTCAAAATTAAACTAAGTCAAGTTTAAAATTCATTCAAAATTGACAGACAAGTTATTAAAAAGTACTTTAAAAGACAGCAAAAGACTAAAGGAACCAAAAAGACTAAATTTATTTGCAGTTCGATGGAGACAAAGAACTGCTGGTATTGATCTTGTTGGCAGGATCCAGCACAAATTAAGCCTCAGTCTAGTCTTTAACATTTCTCACTAAATCATTTCAAAACAGTGGAAAACCTGTCTGATTGTTTTTTTATTATTTGGGGTTTTTACAGAATTTGGCTTTAAAGTCTGTGGTTTCCAATATAAACTGGGGTTGTATTCTCAACAGTCAGGTCCAAGTTTTATGCCGGGGGTTCTGTAATGTCTTTGTACCTGGTGACAGGAAGACTCCAGAACTTAAAATGTGTAGAGTTTGATACATGCAACCCAATACCAGCTGTTCACTACATTATGGAGGCTGGAGTCTGCCCCTAAACTTTAGCTGGTCAGTAAAATTTGTGAAAGTCTCTGGTGACATTTGAGATTCGCAAACAAATGAGGTGGTTTTCCTGCCTCGGAAGCTCCAGAAGTGAATGAAATGCAGTGCAGTCGTGCATAAATAAATAGTTTATGTTGTGATGTTTTTAGGATCCCACATACATAAACACAAATGCATATAAATAATATGATACAGGATACACTGTCCAAACCTTGTGCAAACATGCAACTTCCACTTTGTGTCACCCTCTTGCTGTTTCTGCCACACTGCCAAACCAAGACAAAGCAATAAGGCGCGATGTCTATTTAATTCGAATCCCTGATGTTTAATTGAACAGCATTCTTTATATTTAACTTTCTGAGACACACAAAGGTAAACAAGTCGCAGTGTTTAGCGCAAGCTTGGTAGCTAAGAGCGTTCTCATATTTCCCTCCACAGTTTTCCTAGACTTAAACACACACACACACACACACACACACATATAAATACACACCCCCATACAGCGTTTGTGAGCAAACTATGTTTTCATTGTCGCTGAGTGGAGCTGCTGGGATGGGAGTTAGACTGTGAGTCATGACAATAATGCCTTCCATATGTGAGTGCGTTACTTGCTGTGAGAGAAAGAGTGAGTAACAGAGAAGCGGTGGGAGTCGAAGGAGAGAATGAACATGACTCTCATTCACTGCGCCTGTGTGAAAACAGAGAAGATGCTGGACTTTTGCAGGCAATAGTAGACTGATTGAGGAATTTTGGAGTAATGGGAGGTGGGGAAGAGGGAGCAGACACTGGGGCATATTGAGGGAGAAGAAGGAGAAGGAGGGGGTGGGCCAGAGGACACAGAGAGTTACAGATTGCGGACTGGCTCGAAGCAGGCAAACTTTTTAAGAGAGGAAAAGCTGCACATGCTTTTTAATGCTAATATCCACCCTGACAGATATCAGATACTTGCTTCCCCAAAGCTTGCCACAGTGACAGAACAGGCGCAAAAAGAGACAGAAGGGAGGCTTAAGGGGAAGAAATTGAATAAAGGACAGAGGTAGAATAAGGGGAGATGGAGGAGAGGCTGAGGAAGGAATTTAATTTGATCACGTCTCGTGAGTCTGGAGGGCACAGAGAGAGGAGCGAGCAGCCCTGTGTCAGTCGATTAGACGTGACTGGGAACAGCAGAGAGAGGCTCTGGATGAGTTTTAGGCTTCAAGGCTTTAAGAAAGGGGATATAGATTGGACACAGCACTGATTAAGGTGGGAATAGTGCTTGGATTAAGGTGTATTACCTAAATAGATCAGTTGATTAATAGTGCAGAGGGTCCCACAAGAGGCCCATACTGCTGTGCCCGAAATCACAGAATTTGCAGTTAAATGCTTTTACTATTCATTGGAGGGTTTTCTGTATTTAGGACTGATTGAAATTGATTCTGTCGTTCTTACAGAGCCACCTGATGTGTTTTCCACTCCTGAAAGAAGTGGAACTGTTTTAGCAGTGGCTGCCTGTTGCGAGGAGCTGGTCATCTGCAAGTTTCTGTCTGACTCACTGACTCTTTGCTAACTAAGCGGTTTTACACTTTAGGACACACGTCATGTCTGACATTTGTATGCGGCACTGGCTTTTAGCCAGTTCAGCTTGTGAAAACCGTTGACTCGCGCGGTATCAGTTCTAGAATTTCTGCTCATTTGAATAACTAAGCCAGACACAACCATGCAGGCGGACACCAATGTGGGTGTGGGTTGTGAATGGGAGAGCACAATGGTGCACACTGAGGGGACTCTAATGATTCTAAAAGGAGGTCAGTGCATCACACAGTCGAAAGGGGTTCAGACAGAATACTTGTTCAGCAAAATCTAACATTATCTGAATGAAAGTTTAATTTTCTGTTTGTACATTTAACACTCTCTCTTTGTTTTCTTGTGTCAGTCTCAGTACCTGGGTTGCTTGTTCCTTCACTCTGGCTGGCCTCTCTGCCTGGGCGAAAAAGTGGTTGTCCAACTTTCCACTTTGGACTGGAGGCTTCTGCGCAGTAATGACTTCTACCTACAAGTGGTTCCCTTCTCTACACGTTGCCCGAGGCTGGCACTAAAATGCCTGGCTCCTGGGGGTCGTACTGTTCAGGAAATCTTGGTGCCCGAGTCACAGCATCCCCTTGTGTTCACCACTGAGTGGCTTCACATCGTCAACAAAGAGCGAGGTCACAAGAGAGAAGGTAAGGAACAGATTCCTCTTATCTGACCATTAGAAAAGATCACTGGGGAACTGAAGATTGGGTAGTACAGGTGGGTTTCTTGAAGAATCACATTTTTTACCAGGTGAAAGGGCAGAAAGACAGGGGCTGCGTATATAAGGGTGATGATGGCAGATGGGAACAACTTAGCAGCAGAGCTAAAGAAATGCAACAAAGCTCATTTTAGTCAAGTCAAGTTGATGTTGGTGTTTTGTTTTTTATTTTATTTACCCTGTGCTTTTTCTTCACAAATGCATTCCATTGTCTTCTTTATACAGTTGGAGGAGGACTTGACACCTGTCTGGTCAGTACATGCGATGGTGTGGTTAGACTTCCATGGAAGGAGGTAGTCTACCCAAAATTTATCCATGACCCCTCTGAAGAGTTGGGCCTAATGTCCAACCGTCTGCCTAGCGAGGGGGGTAGCAGCCTCGGAGGCTGGGGTGGCTCATCCTCTGGGGAATTAGACTCCTGGTCCTGGGATGAAGAAGAAGATGAGGATTTGCAACCGGATGGCTTGGACTCTGACTGTGTGCTTCCTCGACGAAGGCGCAGTGAAGACGGCCTTGGGCGGACATCAAGACAACCTCAGCTCGATGGGGATTATGTCGAGCTTTTGGAACCCAGGGGGGGTCCTGATGGAGGGGTCGATCCAAGGCAGCGGTACCAAGAGATGCACGGAATCTGTAAGACCAAAACTCTACCTCTTTGCAGGAGAGGAAAGGCTATCAAGGTTCGCAGAGGAAAAGCATGGGGATATGGGCGAACGGAAAGGTCAGGAAGCTTTCGGGCCGTCCTTGGCATCAAAGGAGAAGCTGTGGCTGCCAAGGGTGAGGCATTACCGCCACTGCCTGTGCCAGGAGTTGCCGAGCTTGGCCGAGGGAGGCGGTCTTACTCCTCCTCAGTCCATGACTCTGATGAAGGAGATAAAACAAACAGAGACTCTGAAGGCCTAGAAAGCCGCCGCCTTTGTTTTGATGGCCCGTTCAAGGAAAGGAGACCTGGAGTGGGCAAGGAGAGAGATAGCAATGGTCACACACAGTTATGCAAAGATGACCACAAAAGTAAAGAATCCAAGAGCAACAACAGCTTGGACACAGGTGAAATCCATGAATTAACAAACCACAAAGATGGACATGTTGTAGAGGGCCACTCTGATCACGGATCTCATTCGGACTCTGTTTTTGAGGATGCTGATAAACCACTGAGCGGAGACAGTGATGCTAATACCCCAACATCAGATGCACCACAGAGACCATTTGCTGCTGTTTCAAAAAGTGGTGAAATTACAAACACTGGGTCTAAAAAGAAGAGTTTGTCAAACCAAAAATCCACGGACGAAAAGGATGAAGGAAAAGTGGAGGACAGAGTATGCCCCAGAGGAAAAGAGGTTAAAACGGCAGGATTCAGAGCACCAAGGTACTGAAATATTGTACTCTTTCACCTTTTTCACACTTCTTTATGAAAACACAACTTGATAACACTTAGGTGCAACCTTATGAACACAGAAAGGCCTCAAAAAGGCAACCTGGCATGACCGTGACACATGCCTGTACGTGTAGCTATTAATTTTATGCTGTGTGTCATTAAGATTTTCCTCTGCTTTGTGTTTAGGAGGAAAAGGAAGGGAAAGGGGGCCAAAGGGAAAACTAAATCTGGGGGTCGTGTAAAGGAGAAGGCCTTGAAAATGCAGGTTAAAACTCCTCAACCAAGCCCGGCCACCTGCACCGCTTCAACAAAGCTGCCGACTGCCAAGGAGAGCCAAACGGAGCAAGCAGAGCAGGCTGACCAATCTGAAGGCACGTCTGCTGCAGATAGCGAGGCGACAGACAACACAGCGAAAAGCAGCGCAGGTCTGAAGAAAACCGTGTTTGTGCACGAACATTTGGTAATGTGTGCTTAACTGTCCTCAGACTGTTTTGTATATTTTTCTGTCCCTCCACAGAAGCTGAATCATCTCTGCCTGTGTGTAACGGACAGTCAGACACATCTTTTTTTAACCACTCTAATGAGGAGGCTGCGTCACCTGACAAACAGAATGGTGATGCTTCAAAAGAGCCCGCCCTGCTGAGGGAACTGGACGCAGACCTTCTCCAGTCAGGGAAGCTCAAGTTGACAGGCAAGCTTCTTTAGGGCCTTCTGCGTAATCAGCTCAGAACATTTTAACAAGGCCCTGCTTAGATATGTGCACTGGGCAATTCTAGGGTTTATTTGAATTAGAATATTCATGTCCAGTGGCACTGATTAGCGCCAATGTGAGAACACCGCAGGCTGGTGTATTCCCAGTAAGTGGTCTTCTGATAGCTGTCTGCACACTCTACCCAGGCAGCCCCCAAAACCAGACGTATTTCCAGTAATCAGATGTTTCCTGAGCTGAAAATCTACTTTTACACTTATCAGAAAAGTCAGCTTTGGACCATGTCCTCCCTGGGTTTTCCCACATTATCTGGATGTTATTTGTGAAATTGCTTCAGTGAAGCCTTTCTAATTACTTGTGTAGATTTGTAACTTTTTTCTGTTTTGTTGCCTTTCTAGTCTGCATAGCTGGCTTGTATCTTTACCAAGTATCAAAAGAAATGTTTCAGTTTTTCTGGTACTAAAACAAAACCTGCTTTATTTCCAAAGTTTACATCATGGTTATCCTGAGTAATTCAATTCAATTCAGTTTTATTTATACAGCGCCAAATAACAGCAACAGTCGCCTCAAGGCGCTTTATATTGTAAGGTAGACCTACAATAATACATACAGAGAAAAACCCATCAATCATATGACCTCCTATGAGCAAGCACTTTGGCGACAGTGGGAGGGAAAAACTCCCTTTTAACAGGAAGAAACCTCCGGCAGAACCGGGCTCAGGGAGGGGCGGGGCCATCTGCTGCGACCGGTTGGAGAAAGAGAAGGAAGACAGGATAAGGACCTGCTGTGGAAGAGAGACAAAGATTAATAAGAGATATGATTCAATGCAGAGAGGTCTGTTAACACATAGTGAGTGAGAAAGATGAAAAAGAAAAACTCAATGCATCATGGGAATCCCCGGCAGCCTGCGTCTATTGCAGCATAACTAAGGGAGGATTCAGGATCACCTGGTCCAGCCCTAACTATATGCTTTAGCAAAAAAGGAAAGTTTGAGGTCTAATCTTAAAAGTAGAGATAGTGTCTGTAGTAGATGTCAATAACACCAACAAGCTTACAGCACAGGGAAAAAAAAACAAATGCATTTGTGTGCTTGTAGCCTCAGTGCATTAGTGTCTCCTCCTGGATCCCCACTCGATGCTTAACCTGATGCATATTGACCACAGGTACAGTGGACAGGCTGGGGCGTGCTCTGGTTTTCACAGAGACCGACGCATCAGAAGAGGGTTTCTCTGGGGAGGAGATGGCCCGCGTCTTGGCCTGTTACCACACAATCACTCGGTAAGTACGTGTTCCTCCTTTGAATGTTTATTTTAGTCGTCCGTTATCACCAGAGAATTATGGCTTTTAAATACATGGGGATATTGCCAATAAATGTAGTCCTCAGCTCTCTGATTCCCCCGATTCTCTGACTGTATGTTTTAAAATCTTTAACTGGCTTTTTTTCCCCCATTTTTATATTTAGGCTTGTGTGGTTTGTTTCCTGTTATACCACCGAGGCCGAGCCTGTTTAGCGAAAAGCGCCTCATAATTATGTTCGACTCGCTTCTTGACTTTTCCAAATACAGCATGGTGGTGTGAGGGAAACACAGTGTGTGCCAGAAAACTGAGGACAAACATAACAAACTGACTCAATGTCAGCTTCACAAACACATCTGAGCTTGCCAGTTTACCTGGCACAATAACTGCTCATCAGTACTTGTGGCAAGTCTGAACCAAAGTTTCTCAAAAGCTTTGGGTAGAAATGATGTGATTCTATGCAAATGACCAAAAAAACTCTTGTTTAAGAACAAATGTTTGTTTTAACTTTATCGTTTGGTGAAAATACCTAAATTACAGGCAAAGAAAATGGCTATTGCACCGGTTTAAAGCGAAACACTTCTTTTTAACATCTCGCTCTTCATCCACCCTCAACAGGCCTGCAGCCAAAGAAAAGGGTGTAACTGTGTTAATGGACAGCAGGCGCGCCCCACCGTCCGCCCTCTTGTTCTCTGCTCTTAAATTGTTCCAGGTGAGACAGCACAAGGACGCTGGTTAACTGGAAGTGCTAAATGTTTGCATGCACGCTTTAATTAGGCTGCAGATGCGATAGTAGCTCAAGCACATGTGTTTTTGTGTTCTTGCCAGGGGTTGGTCCCCGGTGGTCTTGGATCCCTTCTGGTGTTGGTGGAAGAGCAGCAGGAGTCCCCTCCTCATTCCCTGGAAGGAGCAGAGGTGACCTCATCCAAATCACATGTTTAGACTGTATTACTAAGCTCCTCGTGGTTAAGTCTGTTTTACTTCTTTTACTTGCAGATCCGTAAAATGAATAAATGTGAAGTTATGAAAGTGTGTCAAAAGCTCAGTGATAAATAGCGCGAGAAAACATTAGCAGAAAGCAAGTTCCTGTAATTCTATTGCCCATTATAATGTCAACAGGAAAAAGTGTTCATATAGGAAATGCAAATTGTGTGAGAGGAAATAACGTTCCATAAATTGTCCCTGTTCCTTGCTGCAATGCGATCAGTGTCAGAAGTGCTTAAGCTGGAGTGCACATTCACATTGAGCTTGAATCTATTAAACCCAATTTCCATACGTTTGGAACATCTACTGCTTTCAGATAACTCGGTTTTACCACTAATTCAGCATATTGCTTTGCACCGATCAGCAGAAATCTTTCTTGCGCACAGGCACGGGAGGATCGGTCATGCCGCGTGGTTTGTGTTTCAAGCAGGCAGTGTTCAAACTTTGGATGTCGACAACGAACGCTTCCCAGAAGAAGATGTGAATGCTGTAGTTAAATTACAACGTCAGCAGCATGTTGAATTTCAGTAACCCGCTATGTACCTGCTCAGAAAGTTTAAAAAAAAATCATAATACAAGTTACATTTTTCTTTTTTTAAATTCTCTCCCATTCTCAGAACCTCTGCCATAATTGCCATTTAATAGAATCACAAATAACAAAGAGGTCAGCATCATTCTCTCACTCAAAGTGGCCACACGCCCTGATATCAGACAACATTCAGCTTAATACGGTTTAAACAGGTGATTTTTGAAAATTAGGGATTGGCACAGCAGTTTTGTCAATGTTTTTAAACTCTTGGAGCTTTTCACTTGGTCTGTACTCAGTAAACATTTTTGCCAACACTAACACATTCAGATGAGAGTTTATATGTTCCAGGCTTCAGTGTGATCTAATTTATTATCTCTTCTTTTTTCTTTTTTGGTCTAATTTCCATAAAAGCTTTTATTCTTCTCAAACATACAATTAGAAAGTCACTTCCTCTGCCCCTTACTGTTTCTCCTCTCCTGTGCAGGTCCACACAGTGCGAGGAACCGGAGTCCTTCAGCAGTATGTAGACAGACAACAGCTTCCCAAAGAAGTGGATGGGGACTTTATCCACTGCCACGCCGACTGGCTGGCCTTCAGACTGGTGAGGAGCTGTTTTGTCTGTTAGATTATGCAAACATGAAAAAAACATCCTTGAACTTTTTTACATTTGATTCTCCACTATAGCGTTTGTGTTTTCAGTGGTTCATCCACAGAGTGGAGGTATGTTTAGTCGATGTTTAGACCTCAGTGTAGACAGGAACATTAATCAGTCAGCTGCAGTCTTCAAAGTGACTTTGGTGTAGCAGAGCAGCGATAATAACAATTAGACAGAGTCTGCTATTAGTTTGTGATTGAATCAGGTCAAATTGGCAATTGAATGCAATCTGTTTGTGATAATACGGTCATTAACGCATGAATCAGTGAAAATTTCAAATCTGTTGTCATCTGCATGAACAGAAATTCACACTAACGGCTTGTATTCAGAGTCCATCCAGAAACTCAGAGATCTGAAACAGAAATTCATAAATTTCTCCACAAATCATGTTGCTGCACAGGCAATTTCAACAGCTAAATGACATAAGAGCTATAAAACCCTTTTTTTACACAGGAATATAACCAGAATACAGCTAACCAGCTAAGCTCTATTTTGTAAAGAGACACATCACCTTGATTGCAAACCTTCACCGATCCATCTGAGAGTGGTTGTTTGGAGACAGGTTTCCTCCTACATGTGACCCATGCCAGAAAAAGCTGTTGCCCAGAGATTGTGGGTGTTGTATGCTCAGCCTCTTGAAGAGCAGTTAGTTGCCACAATTACGTATATTCCAAAAAATTAAAGCTATCACTGGGCAGCCACAGATTTTGGCGTGTGTACAGCAGGGATGTCGGAGTCATTTTTCACATCTGATCTTAAGCTGTCGGACCAGTGACCTAACCCTAACCCTTTCTGTCAGGAAATAGTGACATTTCAACAGTATGTCTCAGTTTTTTCACATGATAAAGAAATGCTGCTGTAGTAAATGAAAGAAATGTGTCAGCGCGACTGTTTGAGGTTTTGTTCTGTAATTATAAAACAGAAAGTTTCTGTTAATTCACAGGAAATGCCCTTTTTTGTATGTAGCTCAGGAATTTTCTAAAGCAAAAAGTCCTTAGTGTATTTTTATTATTATTATTTTTAAACTTCTTACAGACAGCTTGGAATGAACAAGCTCAAGTACACCACTCAAAGTCTGGGGAAATTTGGAGTTTGGAGTTTTGGGCACCTCCGGTATAAAATATGACCTCTGACAGTTGAGGGAGTATCGTGGGAGAAAGAACATCTAGAAGGGAGGGAGGCGAGATAAAAGGATGTTGGCTGGGAAAGACTGGTCGTCTGCTGGTGGTCGATTATTTCAGACAGGCATGATGAACTAGGTGAAGAAAAAACACAGCCCGTAAGAATCTCAAGGACCCTTAATGGCTTTCTCCCGACAGTTTATGTTGCTTTGTCTAAACAGTTGAAAACATTTTCCTGTCCTCTGGACTTTTTCTGACCTCTCCTGTGGATTACGAAAAAGGTGGAATGAAAGAGAGATTTCATGTGTTTGTGTGGATTTCTACTTCTTTTTGTCCTGTTTAGAGTCTGGAGAGTCTGACAGAGCGCTGTGAGAGCGCCCTCTCACTGCTTGGAGAAGCACTGCAGTCTATGGACGCTGAGCCAATGCCAGACAACATAAAGGTCCATAACTTTAACATGATGCTCTTTCTACTCGTTGTGCACGCTCAGATATATTTGTGTGTTTTAGTAACTTACCAGTCTCTATAAAAACACATACAAAAGCTACAATACATATGCTTATCTTTTTCAGGCTGTTCCTCTGAGCATTGACAAACACAGGCAGCTCATGGCCAGCGTCCTGGCTGACCAACGGTTAACTGAACTGCAGCAGAGGGGCGGGGCCTGGCTTGCTGGATTGACAAATAGGGCATCTGGACTGGCACAAAAGTCACCAGACTGCAGGTACCAGACACCTAATTCAGCCAGTCTTTGTAGAACTACTAAATTTTTATTTTATGGATCATACTTTTTTCTTTTTTTTTAATCAAGTAACAAAAACCAGTCAAAATATTGAGTGCAAAAACCCTGGAAAACTAACACTCCCGGTTATTTAGTGCTAATCAGCATATGCTAACACGCTAAACCACGATATTATAGTGATTTTTAGCCATCTGTCAGTGTTAGCACCATCATGCTGAACATGATTTGGCTCCACCATTGATTGGCCACACCTTCTCTGCGCTCTGCCAGCAATGTTTGTTCAATGTCTTGTCAGCCTACAGACATGATCGGATTTGCATATAAACTGTAGCCTCAGTTTCCTATTCTTTGCTGACAGGACGAACACCCAGCCTTCCGCCTTCCTATCAGCTCATTAGTAGTCTGGCCACTGACCACTGACATCACAAGGTGTTTTCTTGCAGAGTTTAATTCTCTCTAAACCTTAGAGAGAATTAGAGATGTTTGCGTGGGGGTAATCCGGGTATATCATCAGTTTTTGACACTCTCAGACCAGCCTGTCTGGCATCAGCAACCATATGTTCACTAAAATCAGCCTTTTTCCTAAATTTGAACTTCATTGGGTTCCTGCTATGTGCTTGGCTGATTAAATTATAGTTTTAATGGGTACCTGCGCACGCATATCTAACAAAGTAGCTGGTGACCTGCCACCCCAGAGTCGTTCATTCAAAAACACTCGTCTTTGGTTGTTATTAAGTTGTGCTTGGAGCCTAACAACTCTCAATCTTATGATTCTGCAAAGATGCTCTAATATACATTAAGCACAGGACTTGAAGACTATATTTTAAATCTATAGAAACTTCTTCTCTTTTCCCTTCCCATGCTTTTTTGAAAATTTGATTGAAGGGTTATTTTGTCAGGATGAGCTTTAGGTTAAAAATAATCTTCCTGACGAAAACAGAGTTGTTTGTTTTTGGCCAAGAAATGAAAACCAGCTGGAGAAGAAAACACATCAAATAAAGGACGGAGTGATGCAGCTTGTTTGTGCATGACTGCAGCTTAAAGATGATCTGAGGACTGTTGTAGCTCTTCTGTTCTTACTGTGTAATGAGTTTTGGCTTAAGCTGTGCAATAATACAAGATGGTTTTTTTCTGTTCTGTACGTGGGACGTTGTTTTATAATTAGATCATTTCTGTCAGCATGATCTTGAAGAATTTAAATGAAAACCAAAATGTCTTTCTTCTCCTCTCAGGGCTGCTCTCGCCGTAACTTCTAAACTTTATGACAGCGTGGACGATGCACTCCATCGGCTTGTCCGAGTGTCCAACCAAAGAGGTCGTGACCTGGAGGCTCTGGGGCGTCTGTCGGGGTTGGTGGACAAACTGGAAAAGGTATCTGAGGACGTTTTACAGCTTCAGGCATTTCTTTTCTTTTAGCGCTTACTATTTAACCTCAGCCAACCCAGAATGTAATAAAAAAGCAAATTATCTTTCCATCAGCAGCTGAAATGAAAGTTGGCATCTTCCAATATTTTTGATGTCTGTTTCAAATGCACTTTTCTAGCATTTACATCGGGACTGTAAACTTCAAGATTTACTTTACTAGCCTACCTCATCTTCGCGCTGCCAATTACACTCTGTAATCTGCGTATTTTTTTTTCCTTCATCATCTTCAGTTTTTTCCCCTCTTATGGGTAGCAAAGCGCCTCATGTTCTTCACTCACCCGAACCTCCCTCTCTGTTGGCCTTTAATCCACAGTGCGATAAAGAGATTGAGCAGGTTCAGTCGCAGCTGGAGGACTACAAGGATCCTCCTCTCTCCCTCAGCAGACTCTCGCTCAAACAGCAGAGGTTCAAGACGTTCAAAGAAACGGCCAATGTGAGTGACGCAAACATGAATGTGCTTCTGTGTGAAAACATTTTCACGTGTCATGTTAAAGTATGCAGGTTCACTGGGCTCAGTGTTATGGTCTTAACCCTTTAAAGCCCTGATTAAATAATTGCCAGATTTTTTTTTTGAAATGGAGTGTTTTTTGAACCTTCTGACAGATTAAAAACAAAAATATGAAATTGCATATATAAGTGTTAATTGCATCATTTTTCAGGGGGCGGGGGGATCACACGGATGCTGTAAGTCTCTAAAACTCACCAAAACTGTGTGTATCAAATGTAAAACACTAGGCGTTAAGGAGTTGACGCTAAGTTTTTTTAAAAAAACCTATGCGCAGTACGTGGATTAGAAAATTCCCCTCTTTGACATCATCTTACAGTAGCGACACTCACTCTGGGAATTTTGCTGTGGCTGAGTAATTTATTCATTTGCGTAATGGCGTCAGTCACCGATGGTGATGACTGAGACTCGGAAGGATTGACTGTGTGTGATCTGAATTAAATTTTTTGAAATTACATATAAATACAAGTTTATATGTTTATAAGTTAGTGGTGATGGGTTCATTGGAAACTCTAAATTGCCCATAGGTTGAATGTGAGTGCGAATGGTTGTTTGTGACTATGTGTTAGCCCTGCGACAGGCTGGCGACCTGTCCAGGGTGGCCCCTGCAAAATTCCTGCAAACATTGTGGCTTTAAAGTGGTTTTTTAACAGGCTGTTTCTATTCTCGAATGTTTATAGCGATGTCTAGATCTGAGCTCTTGATAGTACTTATGCGTTGGCTGCTGTGGCTCATATAGACTGGTGTAACTGGTCTTCTAAAGCTCAGTTAGATTTTATTCACGATATTCACAAAACAGTGAAATATGACTCCCACACACCGTCTCATGTACCGCTAATACATTTACTACATCACAGTGTTTTGGTCCGACTGACCTTCATGAAACACAAAGGCAGTGTGTCCAGTTTTATCTGCATGTAAATGACTTCTGGTAATGTAAACATACATCATAATAACAACATGGAGAATATTTACATACAGTTTAAGCATCCGCCCTCGGACTCTTTGCTTTCACTTTGTTCCTACAGTATCTGTCAGCACTTTAACATCGCCAACAAAAACATCCCTTCTGTCACGTCAACTCTGGGATAAGAAATCTTATTAGTCGTACTTAAGACACATGTGTTACTGTGAATCACCCACTGTAGGGTTTGAGAAGTCAATAACTGAAAGTATAAACTGTGAATAGATGTGCTTTGAGCCCACTGTGCCTTTCAGTGGCATATTTGTGTCATTCTCATGGAAACGAGCTAATGAAAAGTTTTCCCAGTTTATTCCCAAGAGACGCAGTCAATATTTTTCCATCCATGATTTCCCAAGTGTGTCCTATCAGTCTTCTACAGTAAATACTTCTTGACAGCACATTTTCCTGCATCTTTCAGGAGCTGCACAGTGAGACTCTGTCAGTGCTCAGTGATTTGGAGGGCTGGTGTGAACTGGACTGGGCAGGCCTGAGCGACGTCCAGATCCGACTCCCTCCGGTCAGGGAGAAGCTCAGGGACATGTCCCACTGTCTGTCTGACTGCTGGACCACTCTGGACAACACACAGAGGTTGTTGTCCACTCTGACCGAGGTAACGTCACAGGAAGGCATCTGCAACACACACACAGGAAGTTATAAACATACAGTCAATGTTCCAAAGTGTTTTAATGCCGAGCGGAAGTCCTAATGACTTTCCTGACTTTCCTGTCTCTTGTGCAGGCCACCCAGTGGTGCGATGCAGTCTCCTCCACCTCCTCCTCGTCCTCTTCTTCTTCTTCCACCTGCCCTCTCGCCTCCCTCCCTCCAATACCCCCGTCCCGTTTCCAGGACGCACGCTCTTTAGCTATAGAGCTGGGTGGCGGGGCACTGCTGGATCTCTGGACTCAGACAGTTGAGCGATACCAGCGAACAGTAGCGCAGGTCAAGCCTCGATTCCTCCAGTCTGACAGGACGCAAAATCAGGGACAGGGGAAAACCAAAACACCCTCTGCCAGCAGCCTGTGGGACCTGATGGGCCCCGAGGGAGAGGGTGACTCCTGGGGGCTGGGAGCTGGAGGAGGGGAAGGGGGATTGCAGTCCTGGGGATCCCTGGCATCACTGTTCAGACCGCAGACCTGCTCCACACTGAAGATAGGAGAGGAGAAAGGGAATAAGAAAGAGGGAACGGCAGGAGGAAGTGGGGCCGGAGGAGGTGGGGCCGGAGGAGGGAAGTTTCTATCAAACCTTTTGAATCCTGCAAAGAAGAGCGTGAGTTTGATTTCTATTATATGATAACGTTTTCTGTTCTATGATCTGAGGTGCATTACAGTACTGTACTGTTGTAACTGAAGTGTGTCACAGTCACACCAATGACCAGTTCAATTACCTTACAGCCCACAGAGGCTCCACTTCCCTTCAAGCCACCTCGGAAGCGTCACCCGAGCTTTGACCTCCAGGCTCTCCTGGCCCCCCGTCGAAGTACAGCCACCCCCAAACCCGCTGAGTCGCCGGTGGCCGGGCCGAGCCGTAACTCCCCCATGTCCTGGCTGGGACGACGGGCGTTGGCCGACCCAGTCATTACTACTAGCATGGCTGCAGCTATCCCAGGATGGAGCGGTGGTGGTGGTAGTAGCGGCGGAGGGGTGTTGATCCGAGGAGTGGAGGTCAGCAGCAAGGAGGTGGTGGACCACACGGGGTCACCGCGCCAGCATGTTCTGCTGGGGAGGACAGACAGGGAGACTGGGACGGATAGGGCCGGTTCAACCGCACAGAGGTGTGTGTTGGTCGTATTTTTCTTTTTGTCCTTTTTCCATGTACTCCACTTTCCTCGTAAGAAAATCAGTAAGAGATAGTCAAACATAATAAATCGCAGCAAGAATGGAACAGGCTGAGATGAAAGAGAAAGCGATGCATAGTTTTAGGGATAATTTAAGTACAACTGAAGGCTCTTTCGCATTGACTTTATCAGTCAGGATGCAATCTTAGATAATTTTTTCATTACTGAGTCTTTGATCTCAATCCGTTGCTATCTTCGCTCTCGCTTCCCCTTACCTCCCACTTGTCCACTTGCTTCCATGCTTGTTTCTCCTTTACAAGTGTACTCATGCATCACTCGCTCTGTTTCTTTCCTCCCCTCCCCACCCTTCTTCCTCCCCGCCGCAGTAAGCTGTACCTGCTCTGGTGTAGGATGCTGAGTTCGGAGAGGCAGTACGTGACTGTGCTAAAGGGCGTAGAAGAGACGTACGTGCCCTTACTGGAGCTCTCAGATACCCCAGCTTCCATCAGGGGGAAGGCAGACTCACTGTTTCCCAACTGGGCCAGCCTCACCAGCTTTCACTCGCAAGACCTACTCCCTGCCATGGAGGGCGCTCTTGTGCAAAGCCTGTTGCAACAGGACTGCTTCAGTAAATTTGTAAGTTGCGAAATGCTAAGTGAAGCTATATGAGTGCATGCACTGCTCCTCACTTATGCGTGAACCTCTGATGGGTTGTCTCATATGTTTGCGTATAGAAAATGTCACCGATTTGTTAGAAGTCGGCATAATTTGCTTAAAAATGTCCTTTAAATCCCTCTCTGTGTTATTAATCTGATTTAAAATCAACTTTTTTATCTTCCACACAACTTTCTCACCTGTCATCCACACAGCGGGACCAGTTTCTGCAGTATTCCCAGTACATCAGGACCAAACCAGAACTGGATTCTCCGCTGGTCACACAAGCAGCCGACTTTTTCAAGGTAGGATTCATCGTGCCTCTTAAAAAAGTAAAAAGCAGTCTTGTTCCTGCAGAGATTTTACTGAGAGAGTTGCGGTCTTTACTCTGATTCAACTAGTTCATCTCAGTAAACAGAATTTCAAAGAGATAAAAGTGTCTCTTAATAATAAACCCTCATTCCAAACTGTGTGTTAGGATCATAATTTTTCTTTATTTGGTTATTTTCTTTTTTTAGAAAACTGGTTACACAGTGTGAGAGCATTGCTGTGAGTCATTTTTTTTTTGAACACATCACAGGCTCAAGCCAATTAAAGCCGCTTTATTTGTTGGTGGCGGCAATTATGAACGAGCCGTATACAGTAAAGTTAATTACAAGTTTAATGCACACTAGAAAAGCCAATTAAAGGCGGATTACAGAGAAAGTCATTGGAGCTCCCGAGCTACAATTAACAAAAACTAACACATCGACAGCATCGTGACATTATTATGAGGACTATATACAGGGAGATCAAAGTGCTCAAAGTGCTCAGAGGCGACGCTCAAACCCAGCATTTCTAACGAGTCGCCACCAGGAGGCAGCATGTGCTCAGGTCACACTGAGCAGCAGCAGCTGTAAAGCAGCCTGATAACAGGGATACGGCTATCATGATGGCAGGGGACATTAAACTGGTGTTCATTCTGAATGATGATGGTGCTGATGATTGTTACTGCTGCGTAGCTGCTTCTTCAGGGTTTCTGGGATCAGCGGATGAAAAGAAAGAGGAAGAAAAATTAAAGCAGCAGCTACAAGTTGGAACTTTCATACTTGTTGAGCAAAGCCATCTTTACCTTGATTACACGTGTCTAAAAAAGAGCCGTTTGCCAAAACATGCCAAATGATGTCACAATCATCCACAGAAAGTTGTGTTAACTGTGACTAACTATCTCAGAGGAGCGGCTCAGCCTGATGTAGCATGTTTGAGAGCTGATGGTAGCTGCCTGCAAGCTGAGCAAAGACTTCATGACATGTGGTGGGCAGGCTGAGCGTGGACCAAAGGAGAGCCTGTACACTTTTTTTATTTAGGCCCTGAGTGTTTTCTTTAAAGCGGCGAGATAGGGCGCGTGCCTTTATAAGGGATCGAAATCAAAAAGTGATTCCAGCTGAGAACTGGTTACAACTTGTCCGATCCATCGGAGCCTCATGCCTCCAAGCTCAGCAGCTCAGATGTATTATGTTTTTCTGTCAGCCGCCTGTTAGAGAAAAGGTTATCAAATACTTTTCTATGCCCTGTTTAGACTTGGAGATGATAAAATAGTTGCACTGGTGCTGAAAACTTGTGTAAGCTTTTATTTTTTCAACCAAAACTCAGAATTAGGAATCAATGAGGAAATCAATAAAGAACTGGATGTTTAATAATCGTAGAGAGATCACTAAAATCATATCAATATCCATCTCTAGACCAGCGAACTGGCAAATCTTCACTAGTTGCATGTGATTTATATATTTTTAAGCTTGTTGTGTTGAAGGGCGATGAGCTAAAAGTGAGCTTACATCCGCGATTCACAAGAATCGCCGCTCGTCATGCAGCATCGCTCACAATTTAATCACACAGTGCACACAACGATCACCTAATGGGTCTTCACCGAAAATGTGCTCGAGCTCAATGTCACCTTTGCCGTTTTTTTTTTTTCAGGCAAATCCCTGTGAAGTGTGATGGGTCGCAAGCCGGATGAGCTGCTGTGTCATTGATGTTCCGGTTTATAGGCGTATCTGTTAGAATTTGAGGTGTAAGACACGAGCTGGCCTCTTTTATTGTCTCTTTATATCATCTGTTTAGACAAAGACCAAAAATCGCTATAGTCGTCCTTATTTTTGGGTGGGAAATTCCACATGTCCTAAAAAAGAAAACTTGTTCAATGTCAGAAAAACCAAAATTCCACTGATTTTCCACTAAGTAAAGTCAAAATAAAAAAGCGCAGACACTTCTCGAGCCATATAGGTCAGGTCATTGTCTGAAGCTGCCCTTTCTAACATAAAGGACACAACAGGAATCGGTAGCTTTAGATGTGTTCTGAAAATGCTCTGTTTGGAGGAGGTGAGGGTCCCGGCAGAGGGCAGGACACGTGACATCCATGGGTGAAGTCTAGTAAGTGTGTATGAAAACACAGCTTCTGACTGTGTTTTAAGGTGAACACAACTTATAGTGAAGTGTATAATAAAATACAGTGAACACAACCCAGCTGAACATGATGGGGAAACACCGACAGACTTGCTAACGTTACCTTTTTATTTGTCCTTCCCTCCCCTGTTTCAGTCAAAACTCCCCCAAGCCTCCCCCATCTCCCCTCTGGCTTTCCCTCACTGTCTGCAGGCTCCCATTCAGAGGCTGGAGCAGTACTGCGAGGCGCTGGAGGAGCTGGGGGGCATAAACCCCGCCTCTGACTCCGCCCTCTCCATCCTGAGACACGCCCAGCGGCACGGCGAGGACCTCAGGGCCAGTGACCTCATCGTCGGATGCCCGGTGAGAATGCTTGTCCCAGTTTATGACTGCAACTGTCAAGTCCCACTTTCTTTTCTTAGAGAGAAAGAAACTAAAATCTTGTTGAGGAGGTCAGGCCAGTGGAAGTGACTTATTTCTCTTTTACCCCCAAATAAATCAAATAAATGTGTTGGTGTTTATTTTCCACAGAAACACTAGAAACACGGCTTACATTAGCCATGTTTCAAGAAGAACACATTAAAGAATTCATGGAGGCACATAAATAGAAGCTCATTTGCATTTTCTTACTACTACAAGATGTTAAGAGGTTTTGCTCATAAAAGGAAAAGCCCATTTATTGTGAACTACAGTCTGCGGCGTCTATTTATAGAAAGAAGCAGGACAATGTGTGTGAATGTGTGAGCATCTAAACTCACATACTATGATTGAATCCGTCAGCATCACTTTGGCTAAATGGAGATCTTCCATGTGGATACGCAGAGATCATAAGGTGTGGGAGCAGCAGCAGCATATCTGGTACAGAGCAGAGCGGGCATCAGTAACAACAGACATGACACTGATGAAGTCAAACACAGCATGAGGAGGAGGAATTGGGGTAGAGGTGGGCTGCAGCTTGCAGAGGCAGCGGCAACTCCAGGCAGGCTAAAGCAACTCAAACATTGCATTATGTATGAGATTTGTCAGTGTTAGACATCATAGTCTGACTACTTTTTCCTTCAGGCCGATGATATTTATTTGGTAATATATTGATAATGGTCTGCAATGGCTGATAAATGACATTTTAAAAAGTGAAGAAGAAATAGGAGAACGACCCTACAGATGTGTTATGAGTGTTGGTGTTGCAGTTTTTCCATCAGTTCAATTCAATTTTATTTATATAACAGTTGCCTGAAGATGTTCCAAGGTAAAGAAGGTAAAGAATAAGCACTTGGCGACAGTGAGAAGGAAAAACTCTTTTTTCACAGGAAGAAACCTCTGGCAGAAGCAGGATCAGAGAGGGGCAGCCATCTGCTCCGACCAGAAGCCGATCTGATCCTTCAATGTTGGCAACACATTTTGGGAATACCAAAAAAGGAACAAGCAGCTGATCTGAGCAGAACCGCCTCATTGGTTATTTTGCCTGATCATTTTTTTTATATTACCCTCTATATTGGTAAATGACTATGCACTTTTAGGAGTATTGATTTTGCATAGTTTGTCCACTAGATGGCACTGTGCAACTTTCCGGTTAGCAGAGCAGCACGTGTTTGAAACACCAAAAACACAAGAAGCTGCTGATGTGAGCAGAGTTGGAAGTTTTTCTTCTGTGCGATGTTAGCTATTTTTAAATGTATCAGTATCGGTATTTATAAAGACAAATAAAATGTCAAAATTTAAATTAAAAAAAACAAAAAAAAGAGACACTCAATCTTTTTCTGAGGGCTGATGTTGCATAGTTTGTCCACCAGGGGGCACTCTGCATGTTTGCTGTTGGCAACAAGTTTGGAGAACTAAAAACAGAATTTTAATATTAAATATTGAGCTACATACAACAAATGTCAGGGAAATCTGTTTAAGTTTAGTGGATATGAAAGAAAAACATATTAGCCGATATATCAGAATATCAGATTTTTAAGTCATCAGATATTGGCAACGTTATCAGTCTTAAAAATCCTACATGAGTCGGGGTCTAGTAAGCCTAGAAGCTTATCAGCTGAGCCATCAGCTGATGTGGTTTTCCACTGAGATCAGTTGTTATCATCTGATCTCAATCCAGACTGAGTTTAACCTGAACTATGAAGCTGAGTCTTTCTTATTTGCTAGTCCCGAGAGCGGCAACAAGGACGTGGCAAGTGGGAGGAAAGACCCTGTTCTCCTACCCCCCTCCGCCCTACACCACTGTACTCTGACACAGCTGTATCATTTAGTGGTAGTCGTGACAAATGTTTGACTCCCACACACACACACACACACACACCTCTCATCTCTCTGCGTTCTGAACGAGGGGAAAGATTACAGCAGCACAAACACTCGCGCTGAGCTACTTCAAAATTGCGCTGCAACAGCTCTCCAAGTAAAAATGATTGTAAGTACAGGTGTGTGTGTGTGTGTGTGTGTTTGGGTGGGTGTAGATGTGGGTGTTCATAAAGTGTGTGAAGCATCACTTATAGCATGACCCACTCATTTCTAGAGGTTTAAAAATAAGAATCTACTGTATGTCAGTGGCCGCTTGTAAAATTCCAGACCTTTTAAATTCATTGTCCGCACGCTTGCGGCTGACAAATCGTTTGTGTTTGCCTTGTTTGCTGCTCTTTTGTGCTTTTGCATATCTAGCATTGAGAATTACATAATTTCTTTTTTGCCTATTATGAGTGTCTGTGTGCCTTTGACTTCCAACAGCATCTCAAAGTCGCAACCCTGTAATTGACATGAACAATAAAGTCACTTTTTTTTCCTCTTTTTTTTTTTATTACAAAAGATGTGATTCAGCTGGCCAATTAGAGCAAAGATCCAGCAGAACGAAGCATCCATGTGAAGAATATGTCACCATGCAAGGCACTATAATAATAATGCTCCTTTGTCCTTCGCAGTTGAATAGAGAATAAAGCTTTTCAGTCTTTGTAGTCAAAGTGTCTCGCAACTCCAAACAGAAAATTAGAGTAGGTGCAGGAGGGAGGGTTTGAGACTTTGTAATATGACGACCGTTTAATTTGTAACTCCTAGTTTTTGTGCTACAGATGAGCAGAATCAACCGAGTGTTTCTGAGTGGAGAAAAAAATCTACATGTGTAAAAATGAGAATATTCCACTTTGTTAGTGTTTTATGGATTCTCAGATATAATGATGCTTAGTTATTTATTTATTTCTATATCTGTTTTCAAGATAATTAATGAACCAATTGAATCGAGATTAGAATCCGGCAAAGAAGACAGGATTTTAAAGTTCAGGCCTGAATTTCCTCTTAAGATTGAAATGAAGATGGTATCTTTTGCTGAGGGTTGGTCCTGGGCCTAAGGCCAATATAAGTGTGTCCTAATGTGTGTGATTGTGTGTGTTTTCAGATCCCTGTGACGGAGCGCGGCGAGCTGGTGAGGCAGGGTGAGCTGACGGTGAGCGGGGGAACACGGAGGAAGCGGGCGGGCGTGAGGAACGTTTTCCTTTATCAGCACGTCGTAATCTTCACCAAACACAAGAATCCCAGCCCGGGACGCACCGCCTACAGTTACAAACACAGCATCAAGGTGAACAGCTCACACACACACACTTGTCCTTCACACCATCTCCAGCACTTTGTCTTATCTGTAAAATCTGCTTTCTGTCTTGATTCTGTTGAAAGCAAACTAAATTTGAGGTTTCTGAAGTTTTTTGGGCGCTGCCCCCCCTCTTTCCTCTATAAACTCTTTTTAACTCTGTATTTTTCTTTTGCTCTACACTTAAATCGCAACATCCCCTGATGGAGATGTGCAATCACAGATGACCAATGCATATGGATGAGGCATAAAACCTTCTTTTACCTCTCGTATTCCTTGCGCAAAGCCAATGTGACGTCCAGATATGCTCGTGTGAAAATAGAGCAGGCAATTCTCTGGTGAATTCCCAGCAAGTCACGTGCCCTGCCTTTCCCCTCACCTAAACCAAATGAAGCAGTGGGGATGTGTCTGAAGCAGACTTCCTGTCATAGAGTTTGTGTGTGATTTTAACACTTCTCCATGCAGACGAGTGAGATGGGTCTGACTCAGAGCGTCGGCGAGGAGGGAGTGAAGTTCGAGGTGTGGGTCCGACAGGCCCCGAGGACCAGAGACTGCATCACCCTGCAAGCGCACGACAGGGAAGACCGAGAGGCCTGGACTCACGACATAGCCCATCTGCTGTGGACACATGCCATCAACAACACAGGTAAAGACCTTTAACTCGATAAGCATCAGCTCAGTGTTCCTTCAGCAGCTTAGGAACAATGTATATTTTAACAGTGCTGTTAAAAAAAACTGAAAACATTTTCCTTTTTCCTAATTTTCACTTTTTTGTTTGTTGTTTTGCACCCATTTCAGATCATCAAACAGTTTTTAATATTCGACAGATAAGCTGAGTAAATGTAATATGTATTTTTTGAATGATGATTTTATTTCTTAAGGGGGGAAAAAGCTGTCCAAATCTATCTTGGCCCCGTTGTGCAAAACTAATTGCCCTCCTTTGTTAAGTCTTGAATTAACTGTATTTAATCACAATTCTTAGAAAGCTGAGTTGAGTTTGAGTAACCATACCCAGGCCTGATTACTGCCAGACCTGATGAATCAAGAAATCACTTCAATAGAAGCTGTCTGACAAAGTGAAACAGGCTAAAAGATCTCAAAAAGCAACTCGTCATGTCCTGATCAAAAGATATAGCTGATAAAGAAAGTCATTGATTCTGTCAGTCTGGAAACAGTTACAAAGCATTTTTAAGGTTTTGGAACTCTATGAACCACAATGTCAGCCATTATTCACAAATGGAGAAAACTTGGAACCTGTTTATGAGTGACCGCTCTACCAAAGTAACTCCAACATCACATCAAAACCTCATCCAGGAGGTCACAAAATACCCCAGAACAACATTAAAGAACTACAGGCTTCACTTGCCTCAGATAAGGTCAGAGTTCATGATTCAACAATAAGAAAGAGACTGGACGAAAATGGCGTCCATGGGAGAGTTCAAGGAGAAAACCACTGCAGACCAGGAAGAACACAAAAAACATTTTGATGATTCCCAAGACTGTTGGGAAAATATTCTGTGGACTGACGAGACGGAATTTGAACTTTTTCAAGGTTTGAGTCCAGTTACATCTGCAAAAAACTAACACAGCAATTCCTAAAAACACCATCATACCAACGGTCAGACATGGTGGCGGTAGTGTGATGGTCGGGGCTGCTTTGCTGCTTCAGGACGACTTGTTGTAACTGATGGAACCATGAATTCTGCTCTCTACCAGAAAATCCTGAACAAGAACGTGTGACCATCTGAAGCTCAAGGAATGTTTTGGAGTGATAAAGGTCATGTCAAAGCATCTCAAACTGTCCATTAATGCTCAAAAGTCCATTAATGCTCAAAATGTATCTGAATTACAACAAACCTGCAAAGAAGAGGGGCCAAAGCTCCTCCACAGTGATGTGAAAGACTCGCTGCCAGTTATCACAAAGACTTGAATGCAGTTCTTGATACCGAGGATGGCATAACCAGTTTTTAGGTTTAGAGAGCACTTACTTTTCCACACAAGCCTATGTAGGTTTGGATAACTTTTTTCTCCTTAATCAATGAAATCATAATTTAAAACCTGCATTTTGCATTTACTGTGGTTCTCTTTGTCCAACTTTAAACATAGTTTGATGCTCTGAAACACGTGAGACAAACAGCACTGTCGATCTCTGGGTCTCCTGTATTGATTTGGATCCTTAAACAGGACATTGCGCCAAGTCGTCAGATCATAAGCAGACTATAACACTGTGCCGATCTCATTTCATTTTCTGGACACTTGGTATAAGGCAAGATCTTTCAGACTGAGTCATCACCTTTGTTATGTGGACAAGCTATCTGGTGGCGGATGTTTAAGTAGCGATCATGTAAAAATATCCCCTCTGGCCCAGTTTGTTGTTTGATTTTTTTTTTCCTCCAAAAAACAAGGAAGTGTCCGCTGTGAATGAAGGCGTTCTACCTTCCTTTATCCATAAAGCCTTGCACCTCGGCATTGCTTCCTGCCATCGGCTTAGATTGCAGTATCACGCTGAATAAGTTGCTCGGCACCTTTTTAGGCGTGGTTACCTTCTGTTCAGATGGCATTGTTCTCACAAACACAGTATTCTGAGCTAATAATAAAATAAAACTGGTACTATTCTACGAGCTTGCTTTAGATGAGGTAAACATGAAGATATTTTTGTCCCTTTGCTCTCACAGAGTTGTGTTTGAAGGAGTCACTGTGCATGGGAGTTTCCAGTAGGCTTCTGTTGGATGCAACAGGAACTCCAGGCTCAGAGTTGGACTCCATCTACAGTCTCAGCGACAGAAGTAAGTTTAAAACGGTACCAACCTGTAGATGTTGTGGCGCGTTGGACTTAACAAAATAGGTGCATGTAGAATTGGGTTTGATAATGTAATGTAATATGATGTCATATTTTGATTTCCCGGCTGTGTTAAATCATTGTCGGGGAAACTGAGCTTATCTCGAACCTTAAAAAGTGAACATGTGATCTGGCGGAGGACGTTATGTATGAGTTAGGTGCACTCCTTAGTTTGAGCCGCGCTGTTCCACATCTCGGCTCGCAGATAAAGGAAGCTGAAACCATTTTTCAGTACAACCTGTGTCCTCGGGAATTCGCCCAGTTTTATGTGACCAGATTGGATTACTGGATTGTTCGAATTTACTCTCCGAGCTGAAAGTGATGTGGCCCTGAGATTGCAGATAGGAAAGAAAACGGGTCCTGGGTGTATCTCCCCATGTGACAAGGTAATAATATGGTACATGTTTTATTTTTTTCTTATTTTTTTTCTTTCTTTCTTTTTTTTTCCAATCTTGCGCCCCTGGGCTTCTCTATGAATTTTTGATATTTGTCTCACACTGAGAAATTTTGAAGAGCTGTGACATGCCTGCGGAGAATATACGGCGCAGTCAAAAAAGCTCAACTGTGGAAACACGTTTTACTTGTGCCGTGATCAAATCCCATCACAGCCCTCGCTGCTGTGTGTCTGCCTTAAACTGTTTTCAAAGCGGTGACACAAACTGTCTCACTTCCATAAACAAAATGTGCAGCCTGGCGCTCGCATGGGTGCGTTATTGAAACTGCAAGGCTAGGTTCATGTAGCAGTTCTCCGATTTGTCCTGATCGCTAACTGAGCTGGGCAAAATTCCAACATTATCCTTTAATGATCTGGATTTCAAGTCATTGTGCGGCTGAGGCCAAGGAACAATACAACAAGTTATTAATACAAGTCACAGATTCAGTTTTCCCTTCAGGTAAAAGTTCCACTTAGAGTGTTAAAAACTAAAGAATTTAATGTCTAAGAAACATTTTGTCATTGTACTTTTTCTACAACTACATTTTTTTGGTAAATGTCAGGGATCCCTTACAGGGAAGAACGTTTTCCAAAGGAGCGCCTCGTAATCCTACCCCACTTTGAGAACAAGTTAAAACTGTGATATTATCGTATATACTCACTGAATATTTCATTAGGTACTACACTGTTTAGTTACACATAAATATCTAATCAGCTGATCACAAGACGACCTGCTGAAGGTCAAAATGAGCATCAGAGTGAGGAAGAAAGGTGACTTTGAACATAGCATGGTTGTTGGTGCCGGACAGGCTGCTATGAGTGTTTCGAAAACTGCTGATTTTCCCACACAGTCATCTCTAGGGTTTACAGAAAATGGTCCAAAAAAAAGAGAATATGCATTGAGCAGCAGTTCTCTGGGTGAAAGTTCCTTGTTGATGTCAAAGGTCAGAGAAGAACGGCCAGACTCCTTTGAGCTGATAGGAAGGCAGCAGTAACTCAAAAAAAACACTCGTTACATTGGAGGTAGAAGGCAGAAGAGCATCTGTGAATGCAAATCACATCAAACCTTGAAGCAGATGGGCTACAATAGCAGAAGACCACACCGGGTGCCACTCCTGTCTGCACAACAGAAGACTATAAAAATGTTGCCTGCTGTCCGAGTCTCCATCTCTGTATTCAGATGGTAGGGTCAGAGTTTGGCTTAAACGACATGAAAGCATGTCAATGGTTCAGGCTGGGCTGGTGTAACAGTGTGGAGCATGATTTGTTGCCACACTTTGAGCCTCTTGGTACCAACTGAGCATCATTTATACTCCACAGCCCACCTGAGTATGATTGCTGTCCATGTCCATCCCTTTACGACAGCGTGCCATCTTCCTGCTTATGGGGCCTATATTAACTCTCTCCACATTGAGTGTTTATTGGTCTGCAAGACTGTAAAAGTTACCTGGTTTAATTTCAGAAAACTTGTCGGAGAGGTTGAACACAAGCAGAGGAAGAACTCCAGTGGATTTTAATCGGTCTTTAAAAAGCTGTTCAGTGTTTAAGCAGTAAGAGATATTTAGAGACTTCTAAGTGCATGGAGGACAAAGCCTTAGAGACAATGGATACATACGGGGTGGTTAGTAACAGGTTCACAGCAAGCTGCTGAATGAACAACACAATCTGATGCTAGTAATTACATCACATGTCAAACTGCATTTAAAAAAAAAAAAAAGTGTGCACGCACATAGTTCCATAAAACAATAAAAAATAAATAAATAAAATCACAGTACCTAATCTAAAGTACAGTCCTTTAGATTCCAGGGCCATCATTCAGCCTCCAACAGCCGTTGTTGTCTCAGAGCCAAAGTGATTTCTCATTCATGGCCCAGTGTAATGCACATACTGCTCACCAGGTGTCTCATTGAGTGCAGCAGTTCAGGATTTCAATGCATGAATTGTCCTGTGGGACAGAACACAGCGTTAGAAATTCATTGAACAGGATGGGAAAAATGCCATCTCACTCTGACTCCTCTCTCTTTGTTTCTGGCGTACATCTCTTTTTTTCCTTTCAGGAAAGCGTTATAACACGAGCGCCGTTAAACCGCGAACGCACACAAGGTTAAAAACGCAGCTGTTCCATGCATGTGCATTTTACTCAAAATGCAGGAAGGCGTTATTATTTGTGCTTCCACCGGCAAAATTTGATTGTTTCAACTGTGTCTGGCACAGACCTCTGTCACACAGCCCCTCTCTCTGCCTGTCCCCTTCAGTCCACAGTAGCTGTTCAGACTCCTCTTCTGTCGGGAGTCAGAAGGAGGGGGGATCTCCAGCATCTGGGAGGGACCCCAGGAGAAGCTCTGGATCAACAAGCTGCTCGCAGGTGGGCTAAAAAAAGTATACACGTGTAACAAGCCCAAAAGATAACATGTGATCCCCGAGGTGAATAAAAGCTGTTTTTATATCCTGTAATTACTCAACACTTCACCAGTGTTTTAATATAGACGTGAAGTGAGAAATGTGCTTTTTCTGCTCGCTGGAAACGAAAGCGTCTTTTTTGATGTTCTTAGGTTTTCTAGAACGTTTTTAGGAAGGGGAGCTTTGCTGCAAAAAGTCCCTTTCTAAAAGCCCAGGCTTTAGTTTGCAGAGCTAAATATGGTTGTAGGCAACCCTTTTAAACTCCTACAAACATGACTTTGTCATTAGTATCAAGATGTTATCCATGAACGCCCACAGAGTTCTATTTCTCTTTGCCTTATTTCCTTTAATCTGTGGACTACTGCCGGCTGAAGACATACAAATTACTCCAGAGCAAACGTTTTTATTTCTAAGCATTTTTTTAAAATTATTTAGCAAAGAGCACAGAGGTGTATTTAAAGGACACTATAGAATAAGAGACTGTATTTAAAAGATGAACATAGCCAGCAGATTTGCCTTCTTTCTAATGGTAAGCATGGACGACTCCTGGTAGCTGAAATAACTCTGACTGTGGAAGAACATGAGAAAATGACCCATCTTGTCATTTGTTTTATGACCTCTGTCAACATTATTCTGATGGGTTTGTGGCCTGAATGGCTAGTTTCCGGTCTTATTTAATAAACCATGATGTTCATTATCTAAATTAGTTCTAGATTATAAGATGATAAACCAGAGTATGACTTCTTGTGATTGACAGGTCACTAAACTACTCTTTGCTTGTGACACCTGATGTTTTGCCAAGTGCTTTAAAACATTAGTCTACAAACTTTGATTTTGCAAAAATCTTGAGCCACCCTTCATCTCTTTACTTTACTTCCCATTTTCCCGACTATCTTGTAACTTTTAAAGTGATCTTGAAGCCGGACACTGACCTATGAATCATTCGAGTGTAAAAAAAAGCCTAATCAGTTTTGTGCCTACACATAACAGATAAATAAGCAATGAGCCAATTTTAAATCTGTTGGGACTTTTTTACTGGTGGCCTGTTGCAAAAAAAAAAATTCCAATTTCTTTAGTCGAATCTATGACAGATACCCAGGATATTTTGACAGCCATAAAATAGAATCTTTGCACCAACAAGGTGATTCCCACAGAGCTATTAGCTGAAAACCTGACATATCTCAGCTTGTTTTTGTGCAGCATGTGCTTAGAAATTTGAAGTAACTGGACAAGTTGAGGATGAAAGACAAAAAGACCTATAAACCATCTATAATAGATGAACAGTAAAGTTATTTGAAAGTCATGTCCACCAAAGACCTGACACAGGACCTGAGAGATGCATCTGGGCTCACTGAAGCCTCATCGGAAATGTCAAATTACACAAGAAAATCAGTCCAGTTCTCAGTGTAAATGTATGAGGGGGAGGCTCTATCGTGGCTTGAGGCCACATTTCAGCGAGCGGTGACAAAATAGATGGAATTATGAACACAGAAAAGTACCATCAGATTTTGATCTGCCATGCAATGTCATCTGGAAAACATGTGATTGGCAACAGCTTCACTTTTCAGCATGACAATGATCCCAAACACACTTCCAATGCTGTAGAAACATACCTCGATAGTGCATCACTGTGTATTTTTCTACCAGCCATGACAGAGCCCAGACCTCAACATTACTGAAGCAGTGTGGGATTAAAGACTGACAGAGAATGAAACGAAACACAGCCGACATCTGAATAAAAGCTTTGAATGTCTGCAGAACTCTTCCTGAAGACTACTTAAAGAAATGACAAGAAAGCTGTCTGAGAGTGCTCAGACTGTGCTAAAGACTAAAGGTGGTTGTACCAAATTTGAGCTTTCAAGCTCATTAGATTCCATAAACCCTCACATGCTGCATTTTCATGCACGATTACACGTTTCAGTAAATCATCGCACCTATTTCCCATTTTCCTAGCAACATATGAAGAAATGACAGGTGGGTCAAGACTTTTGCACAGCACTATGTACTTTGAATCATTTGTATGTAACATAGTGGTGATATGGTGAAGAAAGTCATTCATTCACACTGAGCTGATCTGTGTTAAAAAGGCATCCTTTAAACCAGTAAAAGCATTTCTGTATGTTTGTAAAGTGAAAACACTGCATGAATCTGGCTGTAAGCAAACAGCAATACCTGCCTGCCATCTCCATGGTAGAGTTTAAATGAATTTGCTCAGTGTGCACACACACAAACACACACACACATTCTCACAATCTCCTTATCTAGCAAACAGAATATGACAGATTAGCAAACAGACAGCGCTGGGAACAGATTGACAGACAGACGGACACACGCAGCCCAAACAGATAGGGCAAACACGCAGACAGCGATATGCACATATTCAACAACAGAGGGAGGATTTGCCGCTTGCGCACGGGGGCGCGCACATTTTTGGTGTGTACGCACACTTAAGCGCTGAATGTAAAAATGTGACTGTTTCTTCCTCCTCAGAGTCAGTCTCCCTCTACAGCTGTGTGACTCTCATCTCAATAAGAGTAAGTTTACTCTGTTTATCACACGTTTCTTTTTTCTGCACTCTGCCGCTTTACATTCGCTGCTCATGTCGCTGCATTCCCACGCTGATCGCATTTATTTCACTCATTCTTTATTCTGGGGATTTCTGCATGTGTCACTATTAATTTTTTCTTCTTTTTTTGTTTCTTCTTCTCTTTCTGTCACTTCAATCAGAAACTGGACCTCAGATTTTTTATTTTTTTGAAGTTTTTAAACATCTCTGTTTCACCTCTGGGCGAGCCAAACTGGACTTTGAAGACGAAGAAGACAAAATGAGAGAGAGAGCCCTCCTCATTCCCCCCCTCACCCTTTTGAACTTCTCCCACATGCTTTCTCTCCTTCCCCTTTCCCCGTTCGTCTCTTTAAAATAAATAAAGTGCCAGCAGATTAAGCGGCGCAGCACAGCACTGCTTTTCTCCACTTTTAAAACCTCCCAGCTCTCATATGACCCCCCACCAAAGAAAATCTGCATCCAAAAAGGATCAAAACTGTCCTGTTTAAATCATGACAAGCACCAGCGGGACTCTCTGCGCTCCGCCATTTTGGATCTGCCAGTCTCAGTTGCTGGCAGAGTCATTGACACCAAAGGCACTTCAGCCACACAGTGCGGCCATTGTCTGCCCCACGGCTCCCCACTAGGCCAAACCACTTGGTCTGAACCACTGACTGCCTCGGCTGGCTGACTGTACGCATCACATGCTCCAGCATCTGATAATAAACAGGAAGTAATATGCAGGGCGTAAATCCACCGTTGGATTGCAGATTTAGAATGTATTATGTTCTTTATCATTTTCATAATGCAGAATGGAGTACTGTACGCTTTTTTTTTTTTTTACCCCCCCTCGTTTTCCCTGCCTGTGTAAAAATGCGTGGCATAGCCTAGGTGCGATTGCATCTATGTAAATTAAGCAAGGGTGGTGTGAGCATACACACACGCTCACATTCACACACACAACACACAGTGTCCCTCAACACATGCAGTCACTCTTATTGTTACAAACAGTGGAGCACTGTTCACATTCTCATGCCCGCACACTCGCTGTGACCAGTTTCGAGCCTGGTACAGTGACTACATCAACGACAGGCAAGGTTGCATTTGAAACGCATGCCGTGAGCTTTGCCTTGATGAAGACCAGGAAGGATTTACAGCATCATATCAGACTGTTATACATTGTGTTAGAGTGTTTCATTTAAGCTAACGTGTTGTTTTTCTTTATTAACAGTGGCCACAATTTAAAGGCAAAATGGTATTTAGTCTTCTTTAAAGTGTAACTTATATCAGCAACATATTGGTGCCTTAAAAATGTTCTCCGGAGTACTGAAGAACATTACAGTGTAAGATGCCATATTCTATATGCCAAAGGTATAAAATGGGTGACTGTGCAATGATGATTTCTGTACATTTAGTACGGGCCTTCCTCATTGGAATGCTGTCTCCATAAAATGGAGAAAGGTGGGTCTGTTCGTTGTGCTAATTTGTGGTTTTACTGCTTTTATTCTTGTGGCCAGAAGACATGAACTACATCTAATTCTTTTCAAAGAATTAATTTAATCTAATCTCTTAGCTTGTTGCTTAAAGGAAGACATTTTCCTAAAATATCCCAAAACTATTGTTTTCATGTTTGCTCCCCCCCGTTTGAAAATTAGTTTGGAAAGTTTAGTTCAGATTGGTTGACATGGGATTCCTCAGGAGTGTATTTATGTTCCCAGGGTCCTATGTTTGGCAATTCTATACTCTTTTAACACACATCAATCCTCCTGTTGTGTTTGGGTTAGACCCACATCATATTAAGCAAATTTGGGATCCTATTATATGGTGGGAAGCTGGGGAACAAAGGACTCTGGGAACATGGTATGACCCTGATTTCTTTATCCTGAATTTTAAGGGCATGTTGTCTGTATACAGAAATAAGAAATGGGAGGAAAAGCTAGACTCAATACAAATACCTTGATAAAGCTTGCTAAGCTTTTTTTTTTTAATATATGTTCATGCATTTTTCTAAAGATTCTTAAATCTGGAAGTAATAGTTCCAAAATCATGGTGTTCATATACTTCTGAGGGGTGATGTGGAAATTTCAAAGAAGACATGGTGTATTTTCATACTAATGCTGTTAAAATATGATCCAATACATGATAAGAAATATTGCTTTATTTGATTTTTCTTATAACACTTACTGATAATGACTGTCAGGTGATTACTTTAGCATAAAGACTAGAAACAAACTAGCTAGCATAGCTTTGCTAGCAGGCTTAGGCTAATGTCAGCTAACCTACTGCTAGTTTGTATTCAATAGGTATGTTCCAGGCAACTACTTTACAAGTTCTTTAAATGAAAGAAAATAGAAACTAGTCAAGTAGCATAAAAGACAGAAAACCTCAGAAATAATTTAAAACTCTTTACTTTAAAGTTTAATGTTAAACATTAGCTTAACAAATATTTCATTTACACCTTAGGAGATACAATAAATACCTAATCATGTTCCTTGTTGATCAAGTCATGTCTTAAATGTTGCTGAAATGTGCGCTGTGTATAAAATTGCAAACACACACAACATCAGATGAGTTTGCAGAGTTTAGCTAATTCAAGCGGCGCTAGCAACAGTAGCCTTGTTTTTTCCAGGCTGGTGTTCAATAATAAAATAATGGGGTCACAGTACATGCATGGCACAAAGGTTTAGGCTTTAGACTGCCAATAAACACTCAGATTTGTCCACTCGGGCCACAATGATGTCACAGAGAGTAGATCAAACCTTAATGTGGTTTTACATTGATCATTTACTTCCTAAAAGTTGGACACAGAAGGATGCAGCTATCAGATTAGTGGCATGCAAAGGGCAGCTATGTCTAGTCGACTAGTTGCACAAATCCCTAGTATTTAATATTGAGATTTAAGTCAATTTTCTTATCTAACTTATACCATGAAAAAAACAGTTTTTTTTTTCTCTAGAATGTCACATTTTTCTTTGAGACATCAAACCTCAACACTAACAGAAGAAAAGATTAAACAAACTTCCACTTCCTGTACTACTCTGTGGTGAATCGTTGTTGGTGGGCCCATACACAGAAAGTTTTTGTCCTCATTCTCTGAAGTTGAAATGAATTAAAGAAAACGTGCAAAAAGATGCACAAGATACAAAAAACATACCATTTTATCTCATGACACAGCCCCGAAAGGTTTCAGCATTTCACGATGTTCATATTTCATGGCAGCAAGCATTCAGGCAGTAAAACCAATAAACATGCACTCGCCGCTTTGATTGAGTAGCATGTGTATCAGACAATACCATGCTTAAGGTACAATATGAGACCGGCAGGTAGCGAAAGCCGGCAGCAGTGGGAGGTCAAGCTCATGTCTGCAGACAGCAGCAGCAGCGGTTTTTCGCTGTTATCAGATTTAGCACGTTTCATATCTGCATCCAAATTCACAAATTGCAAATGGCTATTGAGCCGTTTCTGAATCAATATGTAATTTGTTGGCTCGGAGAAGTCTGTACACTTCATAGCCTTTAGCTGTTTGGTACATTGCATTATATTGGAAGCAATGTAATGAACACCATCTTTCATTCCTACTGCAGCATAAATTGTCATATGCAGAATCTCTCACTTTTGTATGGCACTTTGTAAGGCCGTATTAATGTATAGAAACTTCTCTCTTTATTTTTTGTCTTTTTTGTATGAAACACTTTGCCTGATGTTTACATTTTTTTTTGGAAGCATTGTGGATTGTTTGACATGCATGTTGTACTTGATTTTGTTTTTTTTTTAAATAAAACTGAATTAAAGTTCCCAGCCTCAACAGAGGGGGATCTGAAGAGCTGGGTGGGTGGGTGGTTTGTTGCGCTTGAACCTTTTGCAGTAGGGTGTAAACCTCAAAATGAGGCCTGTAACCTTGTAACCCGCCCTCCAAAAAAAAAAAAAAAAAACTTGCAGTAATGAGTACCGGGGTCTCCTCTGAAAGCCAGCTGTGCTGCTGCCTCACAAAACCCCGAATGATTAGATAACTACAGTGCAGCGCCATATCAAATAGTTCCAGGGATCAAATTCTCGAAAGGAGGGGAGGGCACTTTGAGAGCATGAGTGTGTGTCCATCTGTGCATGTGAGGGACACAGAGAGAGGAATGAGAGATAAAGGCTGGGTAAAGAAGAAGGAGGGGGGGGGACAGGAAGGGGCAGAACTGAGAGAGCGAGAGAAAGAGATCGACAGAAGAGAAGGACAGGAGACAGTAGGTGGGAATGATGGGAAATGAGCGAGGGCGAAGGGGCAGACAGACAGAGAGGCACAGTCAAGGGGAGAGCAGGAGCACGAGAGCGGGTGGGTGGGGGGGTAACCAGGCAGGGGGAGGGAAAAAAAAAAGAGGAAGAATAGAGAAGGGGGGCTTATAGAAAGAGGGAGACACAAAGTAGAGTTAGAACTTTTTTTTCCCTCCTCCTTCTTCTTCTTTCTTTCCTAATGTAGAGAACCAAGAGCGAGGGCCGAGAGAGCTGCAGGAAGGATGAAGGAGAGAGAGTGAGCGGGGTAAAAGGGGGGATGTTGACAAAGCAGCGAGACTGTGGCGAACAAAGAGAACGTGAAGAGAATGAGTCGGGGGAAACATCAAAGGGATTTTTCAGGCCCGGTTACCGGGACAACAGACATTTGCATGCGATTAGCTTTTTACATCATATTAAGAAGGGTTAGGGTGAGGGAGGGAGGAGGGGAGAGGGTGATGGAAGTAGGAGAAGGGTGGGGGGACTATAGATCATACACACACACACACTGTATGAGATAGTGTTGGGGGGGAAAAGGGGAAAAAAAAGGACGTTGGTCATCTCACGCGGATAAACTGACTTATAGGCAGCCAGCCAAGCGTTTCTTTTGTAAATGAGAGTGCATGTTGAGGGGGGGCAGATACAGTAATATGCCAGCGCAGACATTTTGGCAAAGGGAGGTCAAAGCAGTCAGTTTGTGTGTATTTTTTTTTCTTTCTTTAAAAAATAAATTATTTATTTTGATTTTTCTGCTGTGAGTAGAAGTTCGACACCAGTGATTTCAAGCACAGTGGAGGAAACTTTACAACCTGACGACTGATTTCAGGTGTAACGGCCTGTTTTGGTTTTGTTATTGTTAGGATTTTCTCATGAAATTCAACCTTTCTCGCCCTCGCTTCTTCATAAAACCATGTCCAAAATGGGCAAAACATGTCACGACAGTCAACAACATGTTGCTTTCGTGCCAACTAAAGAGGACAAATGTGCAGTTTTTTGGAAAATGTTTCCAGTTGGTCTCACAGATGACGCTTCTTTTTTTTTTTTTTTTCAAATGTTGCTGAAACATTTAGGCATTTAGGATGCGAGAGGTCTAAAATTGATACAAATTGCCCTAAAATCCCGAAACAACAACCGCATATGCACGTGTGGGCTTTTGTGCGTTGTTTACTCACGCCGTCTAGACACAGGTACGCAGTGCACTGTCCATGCAAACACGTGGGCATCGTCATACATTTGTCACAAAACACTTTGTTGTTCGCACCCGTACGGCGCATACATCACTCTGCCAAAAAAACACACCTCACACAACCTTCCCCGCAATCATAAAAGCCATTAAACATGTTTCTATGGGCACACACCCTCCGGCATTTTACACATGTAATATTATCCCACCATATCTCTCCTCCACCTCCCTCCTTCATTCCTTCCGTCCCTCCCTTCGCTCCTGTCTCTCCATCAATCCACACCCCCACCCCCCTTTTCCTCTCCATCTCCATCCTTTTCTCTCTCCTTTTTTTATCCATCCATCTTCCTCCCTCCCTCTTAATCTCCTCCTCTCCCTCCTTATATCTCACCCCTCCCTCCCCTTTTTTTTCTTTTTATTCCCTCCCTCCTTTTTTTCCTCTTTCTCTGTGGCCTGTTCTGCTCTCTCTCTGAGTGTGTGTGTGTGTGTGTGTGTGTGTGAGATGCTTCAGTGCCCTCAGTATTGTGGCTGCATTGTGCCAGTAGGCGTCGCCGCGACAGACGTTGTCACGGCAGCATTGTGATGGGGGGGTGAGATGGGGTGTGTGTGTGTGTGTTGGGGTGAAGTGGGGGGGTGTATTACAGTATCAATACCCTGACACTGCGACAAAAAGGACAGCAGCCGTAGCCACATATCACTCCACCTCTGCACTCCTCCTCCATCACCTCCTTCTCTCCCTCCCTCCCTCCCTTCTTCCTTGTGACCCCCCACCCCACCCTCCCCGCGCCTTCTCCCACCTCTACCTCCTCCTCCTCCACCAGCCCCCAGATCAATTCCTCCTCCCCTCCTTTCAATTGATTTGCCAACATATCTCACTGAATATGTACATATTGATCCCCTCCTCCTCCATCACCTCAGCCCCATCCCTCACTCTTTTCTCTTTCTCTCCTTCTCTTGTTTTTACTCAAACATCTATCAGATTTCATCCCCGCCATCTATGCGTCCCCCCCCATCATCCCCTCCACCCTCGCCACCTTATCTCACTCCATCTCGCTCCCCCTTTTGCTCTGTTTCTCTCCCTTTCCCTCTCTCTCTCACACACACACACACACATACTTTCCTCATCTTTCATTTCATCTCCCCTATTCTTTACCTCTCTCTCCTTCTCTGTGCCATCTCTTCTGCCCCCCCCACCCCCCCTCCACACTCTTCTTTCCATTGCACCTCCCCTCCTCGTCTCCCTCCCTACGGCTGTTTCTCTTTTTTTTGGTTTTGTTTTGTTTTGTGTGTGTGTGTGTGTGTGTGTGTGTGTGTGTGTGTGTGTGTGTGTGTGTGTGTGTGTGCATCTCTGTCTCACTCACTCTCTGCATATTAATTGGTGTATTTCTGCTGCGGCGGAGAAAACAATCAAAGCGTCAGGGGCGGGTGATGATGCCATTGTGGCAGCCGCAAACACATACACATATGTACCGAGTGCATACACACACAAACACAAACAGATAGAGAAAAAAGGGGGAGACGAGCACACACTCACACACACACACACACACACACACACAAACACGCACACATGCACGCGCAAGGCCGACATGCACAGAGTACAGTTGTGGGGACATCAGCAGACGGAGCTTATATGCACTTGTATACACATATATAACCTGCTGACGTGCAAAACGTGCTCATGCACACGCTCGTATACACAAAGTGATTTACTATGTGCACACACTGAGGCAGGCATGCACGGCACATATGCCACAGACTTTAGTCAGTCACTCTCAGATACACAATAGCGGGCTTACAATGGCTGATCCAGGAGATATGTTCTGCGTCAGCAAAGACATTTGAATTTCCCAGCCAACATTTACCTTCAGAGCACAACACGTTTAAAATGTTAAAACCAAGGACTGGAGCTGAGAAACATTCACACTTGTGATTTCTTCCGCACGTCATGCGGAAAAGTAGGAACAGAGGTTACGCCTAAATGCTTTTTATACTACAGCTCTTGTTTGCTGAAAAGAAAGAATATGAACGCACCTGAAATGTAAAGAGGAATACTTCCCAAAGTGGCTTTTTTGTTAATGTCATATATTTTGAATTTCGCTCTGAAACTCTCTTTGATAGCTCGTGAATGAGGCGCGTGGGCTTTGTCACTCATGCACCCTGGCCCACGTACTGTAGATTTGACTCTGGCTTATTTGTTGTTGTTGTTGTTGTTGTCATTTGCCCCTTTAACTGTACACTCTCTAAGCCACAGTGCAGCCTGCAACTGAACATGAGAACACACTGCAGAAAGAAAGCAAAAAAACAAAGTCTGTGTTTAAGTCAGCATTCGGGAGCTTAAAATGCAGACCCAGCCGGAGCAGATAAAGCTGAGGGCAAAGATCTCCTGAAAATATTTGAGCTAAATCAAGACCTGTCAAATAACTTCTTATTTCCAGCCAAGCAATAATAGGATCTTACTTTCAGTGCAAGTTGATATAGCTCTAAAACTGATGGCATACAGCACCCTTTCAATCCCATACAGTGGCTGAAAGTGTAATGAATACATAAATATATATATATATATATATGTATTAAAGCACAGATTCCAGAGACTGCAACTAATTTAAAAGCGGCCATTTGTGATAAACCCACCAAGAAACAAAGAAGCGGTCTTACTTTTAAAGTCCCCTCGATTCCAAATGATGTCTCGCTTTTTTGTTGCTTCCCTTTGATGTTTGACTGTGTGGAATGATGTCGAGCTTTGTGCACAGTATGACACATTTATCTGCTGAAGGGGAAAAAGTTTCTCTTTGCTTCAGTTCAACACAAACAGGATTTGGTGACATCACAAGAATGGAAACCGAATGCAGCTTACAGTGCGGTGATGTTTAGACCGGAAACCTCCAGTAACGATACGCTGCAAATGCCGTCCTGTGAAGTAGGAGACGTGCTTTGTTCAGCAGATGATGAGCTGTAAATCATCTTTAACTGCTGTTTCTTTATATTTCAAGACTGAAACGCAAGGGTTTCAAAGTTATGAATAAACAGTCTCAAGGGTTAAATTCATGTGGTTGTTTGTGGTGGTTGGTTGTAGGTTGTGAAGGTGTAGCTGCTGTATGTGTACAACCTAACTTTATAAGGGAACAGAATGCCAAAAATGCCTGTCTTTCTGGCTTATTTTGGAGGTTGTGTGCCAACTAGCAGCACTTACTATTTCAGTCTCAGTACAATGGCAGCACCATGCTTTAAATCAGAGGTTTTTAAACTTGTGCAAATATTCAGTGTTTGTATTTCTTTCTGCTTAGTAACCCAGCTTTATTTGATAATGTTAAGTAGATTTAAGACAGAAAAGTTAAAACCTAAAGAGAAAGCTCCCTTGGTCACAGTCAGTGCAACTACTTTGCAGTGTGACATAATGTAGCAGCACCGGATGAATGAAATGTACAGAAGGGCATTCTTTCTGAGTTGTTAGAGGGCTGCATGAATTGTTAACAGAGGCCACCGCTGGCCTGCTGCACTTTGAGGACTCTGGGTTTAAATGAAGCTTGAATAAAACCCGCTTGCTCTGTATCAGCGTACATCAGGAGATCATCAGCCTTGATTCTGTTGGACAGAATGAAAAGCTGTGCATAGTTGTGCTCCTTTAAATGTTTCAAAGGGATCCAAACAATTACCTTTTCAATATTCAAGTCTATTTTATTTATATAGCACCAAGTCACAACAACAGTTGCCTCTAGGTACTATTATAGAGAGAAAACTACAACAACCATATGACTGAGCAAGCGTTTTGGCGACAGTGTGAAGGAAAAACTCCCTTCTAACAGGAAGAAACCTCAGGCAGAACCAGGCTCTGGGTGGGTGGCCATCTGCTGCAACCGGTTGGGGATAAGGGGTCAAAAACAGGACAAAGACACGCTGTGGAAGAGAGCCAGAGATTAATAATAACTAATGATTAAATGATGGAAATTAAGCTTTAAAGAGCTCACTAAACAGCTGTCTGTGTCTCCAGTGGTGACCCTACACTCCTACAAAGTCATAAAGGTCGGTGTTGTAGGTTGAAGTAAATAAAAAAACCAATTAAATAAATCTGTGTGAGTTTCTTTTGTTGTGTTTAATCACTTCTTTGTCTTGAGTTATTTATTCTAGTATGTAACCGGTTCTGTTTAGCCCCTTTTCCATTAGTACCTACTCAGATCGATTCACCACAACTCGACTCGGATCGACTGGTTTTCCATTACAATAGAGTACCACCTAATGTGCACCACAGCCTTGATTTTTATAGCCATTTCCCTTGTTGTCTGGTTTCAAAAATGACAGTTTTCGTGAATGGGGCGCACTCATGACTCATTGAGTGACGCCACTGACCAGCCAGTCATTGGCATGGAGTCTGACGATGTCATTTTTTAATACCTGCTTGGATCACTTGGAACCACGGTTGAGCAGGTACTATTTTAATACCTGGTACGGAGTACTATGACCTAGTGGAAAACCCTGAAAACTGTGGCGAGTCAATTTGAGTAGGTACTAATGAAAAGGGGCTTTTGTTTGTCAGTAGTCTGGCATCCACTGTTTTCAAGATATCATGTTTAAATATTGTGTGATGGCAGATACCAATGTCAAGGTCAAAATCACACAAAATGTGAAAACCAGTAAAATCTTTATATTACCCACAATTTTTTTTTATGGATTGTCTTTAAACTTCGCAACAATATACTAGGCCTTGGGGGACATGGCTACCAAGACTGGCTAAGCTTATGACCTTGACCTTCATTGTTAGTGTCAACGTCAGCAAGTTGTAATAAAAACATAATAAAACTTCAAAGTTTTAGTAAAGCCTTTGCCCTTCGGGGGGGGTGTTGCGCTCTCTGAGTGCTCTTGTTGCTAATGTGGCTACCATAAGCTCAGTGTCAATTTCAGTGTTCTCCTAAGACCTCACAGACAACAACACTGGGAATTATTATACAGGATATATCTTTAATCTAAAGAGTTGAGTGCACAAGTTTGTATTAATTCGGGATTTTCTGTAATCTACTCCGGGTCAAAAGTCTCAAAACTCACTGAAATCTTTTACTAAGGGGTTCTGAATGCTCTAGAATCTCTTTTAACCTGACAAGGCCAAGGGATGTTAACTTCTTGTTAGTGATCATGATTTACTTCAACTGTTAGTTTCTCCTTGTACCATAAAACGGATTTGTTTGATAGCATTCATTGGATTGACCAATACTCAGAATAATGGAAAAGTCCAAGGAATCCAGTGAAGATCTATGTAGAAGAATTGTAGATTTACATGAGTTTGGAAGCTCTCTTTGAGCCATTTCTTAACAACTGCAGATTCCAAGATTATCAGTTCAAATGACTGTTTGTAAGTACAAGTTATTCTGATGTGTCACCATGTTGCCAAGGTCTAGAAGAAGACCCAAGGAGGGGGGTGCTGACCAAGAAAGAAGCACCTGCTCCAAAATCAACAGCTTCACCTCAACTTAAATTTGCCTTCTGGAGAAACGTTTTATGATCAAATGAGACAAAGACTGAGTTAACTGGCTACAATGACAAAAGGATGGAGGAGTAAAGGTGAGACTGTAAAACTTATAAACTCTGTACCAGCTGCCAAGCATGGTGGTGGCAGCATCATGCTTGGGGGATGTTTTGCTGCCAGTTGTACTGGTACATTGCATGGAATGATGAAGAAGGAGGACTACCTTCAAATTATTCAAATTCACCTCGAATCAACAGCTAGATGACTGAAACTTGGATATCGTGTGCAAATACAAATTAAAATGAGCTAACATTAAGCTTCTGGAATGGCCTTCCCAAAGCTTAGATGTCAACCCTGTTGAAAATGTGTGGACTAAAACCTAAAGACTGGGTCCGTCCCAGGGAACAAATGAATTTAAAATGTACCATTTCTGCCATGAAATAGGTCAGCTAGACTCATGCCAAAAGGTGTAAATTGCTAACAGAATTTTATTTGAGCCTATCTTGATTAGATCACAAAAAGTCTGAAATAAACTCAAATGTGTTCACGTATTTCACAGTGGAAAGAATTCAAATAAATCATTAAGGGTCCCAAATTATCATGCCATCAGTGCCTATGATGAGTATATGTAAACCGTGCATGGAGTTGGAGTGACTTGGTGGAGAGGCGATCTGTGATTAGAAAACCCCAAACTGCTTTCTGTCCATGACAAAACAAACGGGGTGTTCCAGAGACTTATTCATGCAAACTCTATTGATGCTGGTACATGGTGTGGACATGGTGCACCTGCTGCAGCTTAGCTATTAGAGTGGGAACAGCAATACACAGTAGTGTGCGTTGGCTAGGAGATGTGGAGAACATTCAAAGACAGAGAAAGGATGACTCGACATTGTTATTTTTCCTTTGATGTTTTTGTTACATTTTCTAGAAACGAAACTCTGCCTGACCTCAAGTTCAGTTTCGACAGCACAGTTTTAGTTTTTTAAAACCCATTCTGTACTTTTACCATCACTTTCTCTTGACTTCTACACTTTCGTTTGGGACCTCTTGGAAACCCCCTGGGCGACTCCTATTGGTCACCCAGCCTCATGTTGGGAACCCCTCCTCTTCCTCAACGCATCAAAATTTGTGCACTTTGTTTCTTCCCATCCTCATAGCGGCCATGTGTTTCCGGGGTGGCTCACCACAACATTTTAGCTGCCTCTTGCCTCTGTCATCACTTTTATCTCACTTCTGTTGGTGTGAAACTTTCTTCTTCTTCTCCTTCTTCTCCTTCCAACCCCAAAAAAATGTCTCTTAACTGTCAGCTACCCGCCACCCCAGATGCCATATTTAGGATACAAATGTGAAGAGATGACAGCGTTGTAAAATGGTGCCCGTGCTGAGATTATAATTAACATTTCCAACCTACATCACTCTCCCTCCCACTTCTCCTATGCCCCCCCCACCACCACTCCCCCCCATTCACTCACTCCTGTGTAATAAATGGGCAAAAATGCAAGAAGAAAGGAGAGAAGGGGAGAAGGAAAAGAAAAGGGAGATGGAGGAGGAGGAGGAGAGAGATAGTGTGTGTGTGTGTGTGTGTGTGTGTGTGAGAGAGAGAGAGAGAGGGAGAGAAGAGGGTGACCAAACGGAGGGAGGAGGGAGGGGGAAACGGCGTATGCTTGTATACAACCCTGATTTCCATTTTTTTCCCAACTCGTAATGTATTTAATTCAAGTGAAACGTAATCATGACGTGTCGTGTCATTAATCTCCTCGCCGCCTCTCCCGTAAGTACACTGAGTCTTTACTTTCAACATATATCCTATATCTTCATTTATCTTCTTACATTTTATTCACCACTATGTTTACATATATGCACTTTTATGCGTGCTGGCACGAAACACCGGCGACGAAACATTTCCAAAATTGTTTAATTTACTGCGACTGTTGTTGCCTCTTTTTTCTCTCTCTTCTTCTTCTTCTTCTTTCACGGGCAACACGCGGGATAATGGCCAACATAGTTGTTGATGTGTTTTATTTCACTCCGCTTTTTCACATTTATTTATTTATTTATTTCATTGGCAGCTTTGGCTGTGTGTGTGTGCGCGCGTGCTCGCATGTGAGTGATTGGCACGAGGCATGCATGTATGTATGTATGTATGCATGTAACCGCGCGCTCCGGACCACTTTACGTGTGTGTCATGTATGTAAGCCGGTGTATGTGCGCGCGTGGCCGACAAGCATGTAGCAGTCGGAGCTCCGCTTATAAGCCGTGACATGACAAAAAAAAAGAAAAGAAAAAAGCGGAGAAATGCACTGTTTTCCCTCATAACTGAGGAAATACTCGGTGTAACAGTTAAACCAAGTCGACTCGAACAGTCAGCACGAGATGAAATGCGACTTAAAAATGCTCGCAAGTGCACGAAAAGTCACTCGGAGGTTTATTTTTGTTTAAAAATTGAACACAACTTCAGCTAAGTTGTTGTGCAAGCTAGCTCTTAATTTTTGTTTTTATCCGCGCGAGCAGTTTGGTAATTTGGCAGCTCTTCTTTAACCTCTCTGAAAAAAGAACGGCGTCTTCTTCTTCTTTTTTAAGTAGGTTATGTTTTTATTATTTATTATACATGTGTATTTTTTTTTTAAAGAAGAGCCAAGTTCTCTGTGCGTAACGGAGGATTTCGATAAGCCGCGGACATATTGTCCAAGCGTAAAAGTGGATTTTTGCATGTTAGCAAGTTGATTTACAAAGCGTAATTTGTAGGTAGATGCGATTAGCTTGACTAATTCTTTTGTTGGACACACATTAGGCATTGTATTGTGCGTTGTTTCCGAGATAAGCACCGCCACTTTTCGTGTGGGATACGCGCAAAAAAAAGGAAAAAAAAGAAAAGACTGTTTAACGGTGCTTTATAAACCTTATACTTTCGGCCACCTTTTACTACAATGTTTACTACAACCCGTTTAGTTGTCCTAACGTTACCTCAGCGCTCAGAAAGTAGCATAGCAAGTGTGGCAATACATAAAATGTTGGGGCCGTGTGCGTGCAAAACGCGTGTCGCCAGATTGTGTTCAGTAAAGATAAGTTACCGGTTTTCGTCCAAAAATGTGCGTTTTTGGACACGATGGCTCTTTTTTTGAGGGGGTGAGGGGGGGCACTGATGTCGGTGGTAGATTGGCAGAGAGGGATTCAAGATGAAATCCATGATGGCACTTTTCCCCCCCTCTCGTCCTCTCCTTGCTCGCTCACTCGTCTTTTTCCCCTCCCTTAATCTTTTGTATAGAAAATTTAGGAACAAAATGGAGCAGGGGAGAGAGAGCGATAGATAGGCTGACATGACACACACACGCCACCCTCCGACTTCTCCGACTATCCTGCATCCCCCCTGTTTATGATTTTTAATCGCATTTTTTCTTTTGGTTGTTGTTCTTGTTTCTATTTGGAAGCGGGATTGTGCGCGGACACCATCTGCGGGCAGGGTTAATTTGATTTTAGTGTGTGTGGGGGGGTGTTTATTAGTGCATTGTTTGTTGATGGTTATTTATTTCATTAATGTGCCTCTAATTGAGATGGCCGCGAGAGAGAAGAGAGAGGGGGAAAAGGAGCGTACTGAAAATGGTTGCACGTTATTGACGCACATCACAGGGGCGAGGAGGAAATTCCTCTTGAGATAAGGCGCAGACGTGTCATCTGGGTTGACCAAAGACACTCCCGTCGCCTTTTTCTATATCCAATGGAATATGTTTAGGGATCCTGAAATGCCCTATTTTTTTTTTTTTTTTCATATCTACCCAAAATGTCACACTCTTGAGAGCCTGTGCACAGTGGAAGTAGGTTGACATTGCTTGCGTGTCCTAAAATCAGGCATGTTTTTGGAGGGTTTGGCATTTTTTTAAGACAGTTTTATGCACATTAACTTTCATAATCCCTCTCTGAAAAAGAAAAAAGAAAGGAAAGCAGAGACAATTAGAAAAGAAGTGACTTCACTCCAAATCCCTGTTTTTCTCTGGATCATTGCCCGCAAGAGTGACTTTTGGCAACAAGACGCTACTTTTCCTTATCCGGGCTTGATCAAAAACTAATAACGCAAGCATTCTTTTTTTAAATTATTACTCTGTTGGTAAAAAAAGCCTCCCCTGCCTCTCTACAGGTTGTTTGCCATTAGATATAAGGCGTTGATTTCATGTCAAACCCTTGGCAGATACTCATCTGCAACCAGCTGTACTAATGAATATAAAACACTGGCCCCATGTTAAAAAGGCTCTAATGGTTTTTGCTTCATTCAAACCTCTGTCTGCTTGTTGTGTTCAAGTAGTATCCACCTCCTCCTCCACCTCCTCTGTCACCCTCAATGCTGCCTACTTCCCATCTTTGTACATACTGTACTGTACTTGAAGGGGCACATCCACCCCATCCAGGTGGCTCTTGGGAAAGAGATTGTATGTGAGGGGAGAATGAGACAGAGGGAGAGAGAGTAAAAGGGAAAGGAGTGTAGCACCAATCAAGGCTTCTGATTGATATAATTGGGTCATTAGTGCGCTGCGGGAGAGGCACCTGCTTGCCCTCAGTTAGGGAGAATCTACTGCATTGTGACATTTTGAGACTGTTGAGAGTTCTGCTAGGCTGCTCGGGATTAGAGTGTATTTAGAGCATTAGGGTCTTACTTAAATAGTCTGCCACTTTTTGTCACTCGCATTTAGTTTGGAAGACCAGCTCTGAAATCAGCGTTTGCAGCAGAGGCGTACAGGTAGATGGTGTGAATAAAAAACAAAAAAATCAAATGCGACGATTTGATAAGCAAAACATTTTTCCAACTTTCCATTAGTGGCAGTCCCGTGTCTGCGCTTTTCAGCCAGGTGTGCGATGTTATGAAGGCAAGCAGTATTTGAATTTCTCCCTCAAGTTTGTTTTTAAGTTACAATGCAACTCTTTTTGTGTTTTTTTTGGTCGCATTTCATTTGACCTACTCAGTGCAGCACAACAGATGCCTTCCCAGAAGAAAAACTGAAAGTGTGAACTATTCTGGCCTCAATTTAGTCTGAAAACATTCTGGACACCGCATCAAAGCACTTTATAGTGTAACCTGAAGACTGTGCAATAGAGAGAGAACCCCGGCAGTCCCCAGTGAGCAAGTACTCGGCGACTGTGGGGAAGAAGACGTTATAGTCATTGTTGGAGTGCATCCTCACTTTTCAGCTCAAATCCCCTGCAAAAAAAAAATAAAAAATAGAAATAAAATGTTACATTCCAGCCTATACATAGAGTCAGGGAGCCCTTGAGTGCAATCAGTCACCCTGAATTACAACAGGATGCGTTGATTTAAGTACTGACACCTCCCATTTATATGTGTCTTTATAAAATATAGTGCAACTGAGTGTGTTTCAAACAAGATGTTCCTAAGAAAGAGAACACATGCTCTGCAAATTTCCCCAGGGTGAAGAAAGAATGAAGCCATTACTATTATACACTTACCCTTTTTCCCCCCACACTAAAGCTGTTTTAGGTATCTGATATATATACATAAATACCCCAGGGAGGTCACAGTGAGTGGTGAGCATCCCTGAGGGGGTTGAAAGTAGTGTGTTGCTTAAGGACACTAAAGTAGAAGGGGTGTCATTCATGGAAGAAAGGTTTCTGAACCTTTTCCCAGACAGTAGGGAGAAAATTGATCAGGTGGATGTTTGTTTCACCTGCAGGATTGTCTCCAACCTAGCAACTGATCCTCGGTGTGCACACATAAGCCTTTTAGGAAGAACGCGTACAACCACACGCATGCTCCAACCAATTCTTCTTTTAAAGCTTCAGTCTCGTAATCCCGAGTCAGACGAGTCATTCAGCACCCCCCTTCCCCCTCCACTCACTGGTTTTAGGCACGGCGCGGCCTGTATGAGTTGGAGCGAGACTCTTGTTTTCTCTGCCGAGATGCTTTCCGGTGTTCGGGATTCGCCTGCTCGGGTCTGGCACTGCAACGTTGCTTCCCAGCGTCAGCTTGTGTCCTCTCACTGGAGGAGGAATTCATTCAAAAAGAGAAGAAGCAGGAGCTCGAGAGGGGATGGTGCGTTAGAATAAAGTTGCAAGGTTAGACAAGGAGAAGCAAAAAGGAGTAAGGGTGCGAGAAGTGGAACATAAAACATATCAGTGAGGCAGGAAATGCTGGCTCAAGCTGGACTTTGCGCAGATGAAAGACGGTAAAAGTTGGGACGCTTCCTTTTAATGCAACTCTCCTCTCTGCTAAAGTACCTTTTGAATAAGGTCAGCAGCGTAACAGATGCGAGCCATTTGATCGCCGTTTCACTTGCGTCCTGCGATCAAAACGATACACATGAAGTAGCATTTTTCCCTGTATAAGCAATCTGCAAGACCCATCTTTAACGCTCGGTGGCGGAGAGTGCGCGGGAGATGTTCACCCTTATCATTGTTGAAGCTGAAGATGAGGGAAGAGTGAGAGTGCGAGGCAGGCAAAGTTGAAGTGAAGCTGGCGGTGGGGAGGGAGGAGGAGGTGGTGGTGGTGGTGGTTCAGGGAAAGGTGAAGTAAAGGAAATGAATACCGGCTGTGGGGAAGTTCGCCACGTGACCACGCGATAAAAACCACAGGGCCAAATTATACTGTACCGCACAGGGAGCGGGCTCCCCTCACTTCCTCTCGCTCTCATCTTCTCTTTTTCACACACTTTGGTTTTTTTCCCCATTCCTTGTGGTCAGTCTCTCATACACCCACTTATCCCCAAAGGACACCTCACCTCGCGCTGGCTTCATCACATGAGAGTGCAAGTAATGCAGCGGGAAGAAAGATGCACTTGTAGGGATTCACAGAAATACACACACAGACTGCGAGCACAGTCCTTACTTTATGCCTTAAGGCCGGTGCCTGAGACCTTGAAGATGTCTATTTTTAGGTACGTGGAGGAGGACTTAATTTTCAAACAACACAAAGGTCGCTGTTGCTATAGATCACTGGTTCCCAATCTGAGAGCAAGATCCCCAAGGGGTCACAAGGGGTCAAGAAGAGCAGAGCATACACTCAGATTTATTCTAAGTCTTTTGACATTTACCTCCACAGGCTGATAGGAAATGAATGAAGGGATCATTGTAAGTCAGGCTTAATTATACAAACTGTGACGAGGCATTCAAAGTACTGTTTAGCTTCATGAGGCTACAAATCACAATACACAAACCCTCCTTATATACAACCTATGATACATTAACACTACTTATTATAAAGCTGTATAACACTTCTATCCCACACACACAGGCACCATTATGAACACTAGGTGAAAGGTGATCACACCCTGATATATATTTACAATTACAACATGTATCTCTCATGTGCATGTGCAAACCTGCACTGACTGCCTTCACGATAAAACTCTGCCACTTCGGTGGATATTTACACAGTGACACCCCCGATCCCCACCCCCACCTAACAGAAAAAAACAAAAAACTTGTCTGAACATATTGTGCAAATTTCCCTCAGCCAGTATTTACCAGGGATGTAACGTATGATTCAGCCGTATCGTTATGCACGTCTTGTGGTCTGAGTCAAGGAGTAGTTATCAGTATTTAAACAGTGCAGTTTAAAATAACAAAACAAAACATAGTGACCCTGATGATAAAAAACTCATTTCCAGTCAAGGTAATTCAGGACCCACAAAGCTGCATTTCAGTTGCTGGAATGTCAACTTCGGGACGCTTTAAAGCTGGCGTCATCTTGCGAATTACTGTGTCATTACACTCCTGCTCATGCACTGCAAATTTCAGGATCAGGGGAAAAAAGAAAGAAAAAACAGGAAAAGCCAGTGAAAGTGCAGGAAAATCCAGTTTGTATCGAAGGGATGGGAAAATCCATTATGTGTTGCATATCAGCAGTCAACTATAGCTCCAGGCCTGAGAAGTGGAACAAACGCTTAAGTGCGTTTAACGTGGAGTCTTTGTAACGGCCCGCAGGCCGTGGCTGCGAAGGGAAACCAGGTTGCTCAGAAACCCTGCGTTTCACTCCATTTGTGATCTCAGCAATCGCTTTCCTGAGCAATTTAGGGTCTCAGCGGTTCGCTTTTTAATGATGATGTCATGATGTCTATTTTGTAAATTGCGATCACATTTAGGTGATAAATCAGGGCCTGATTAAATGTGTGGCTATCTTGTGATTGACAAGCTGCTAGCACATGCATCTACAGTGTCTCTTAAGCCTCTTTTCCACTAGTACCTGCTCAGCTAAACTCAACTTGGTTTTTAGGGTTTTTTCATTAGGTGGTAGATCTGGGTACTCTGCACTTTATTAGTGCTTACTCTGACCGTTTTCCAAGTGACGCGAGTCAAGTTGAAAAAGTGATGTCAGCAGACCGCATGCAACTGATTGGTCCACAAATGAGGTCACTGAGTGAGTCATGAGAGGAACTCTTTTGCAAGACTCAAACCCGGCAACGGCTGCCGGGGAATGGCTGCACACCGACTTGGCTCTTTCTTTTACTCTGAGTCTGACAAGAAGCCAGAGTGCGTGAAGCAGGTGTACCATCGCCTCGACCTCCTCCATTGTTGTGTTGTCTTTGGATTGCATGCAAACAACGTCACTGGACTTTTGAGCTGCCTTGCTATAACGACCCCACCCACATTGAGGTGGTAATGGAAAACGACCAAAACCGCGGTGGGTAGAGTCTAGTTGAGCCGTGCAGGTGCTAGTGGAAAAGACAAGACAAACATGGAAAAGACAAAAATAATGCTACACTCATGGCTCCAGACCATTGTTTATATACAGCTTTTGTGTTTATCTAAAGCAAACCAGAAAGTTTCCTTATAAAAGTCTATAGCACTGATTCCCAAAGTATGGGCCGGGGCCCCCTGATGGGTTGCAAAGGTACTGCAGGTGGGCTGCAGTATTAACAGAAGCTCAGTTTAAAATGATGTATTATTGTGTATAGCCAGTAGCCCGTGTTGTTCATGTGGTTTGAATGAAAGTTTCAAGGAAATCCATCACTTTCTCTTGTATTTTGGTTAGAGCGAAGATTTAAGATTGGGTGAGACCCCGTGGGATTTTCTGGTTTTCAAGTGGACCACAACACTCTTGACTTTAGGAATGGCTGGTCTGTAATATCATTGTGAATCTCCTATGTGGATCACATTACCTAATATTAAATATTCATTACCATGACGCACATTTAAAATCAGATTATTACCCCTCCCCTTACAAAACTAAAAACACCCCCCACCCACCACACACACACGTAGGTGTTACATTTTTGTACGCTGCTCTCACCCTTGCGTTGAGTACCTACACCAATCCATTTTATAGCTCGCTGTGTGTGTGCGCACTGGGAATGAGCAGCATTTGTGGATAATGTGAGAATGCCGTCTTCAGTGCGCTTCTTGCTTAATTTACACCTGGTTTTTATGTGTTTTGCCTCCACCTGATTCCAGCATGATTTCTTCCCCACTCCACCCCCTCCCCGAGTCACCCCCAGCCCCCTTTTCCCATGCATCCTCTGCTGCACCTTATCTCCCTCTCTCAATCTATCCAAATTTTCTTTATTGGCATGACAGGGCCGGTGGTTGGCGACAGCCACCGTCACGGTGGAACAATGCATTGTGATGGTGATATTCATATGATAATGCCATCAGACTTAATACTGCAGCAGATACATTTAGATAGCCTCTCTCTCTCTTTTTCCTGCTTTTTATTCCTTCTCCTTTTCTGCACCCCCCTTCTCTGTCTGCATGTGTATTTCTGTGTTGACTTTCAAAATGGATTTTAAATGTTGCTCTCTCTTCATGTTATGCCCCAGCCTGCCACTACCACTACTCTGATTTCTCTGCTATTCTCTGTTCTAGCATGTCGCTTTCTCTTTTTTTGGTTTCTTTGCTTTTTACCCTCAACACCATGTTGCCAATCAAATTAAATCATTTTCATTCACATGGCTTCTGAGACTGTTTCCTTTTTTTAATGCTGCCCAGTTTGTAACTGCTCTGTCTATTTGTCTGTGTCTCCCTCTTTCTTTCTCTCTGTCTGCCTCCTTTCTCCTTTTTTTTTTTTTTTTTTTTTTTGCTCTTCGCCATGTTGGCAGGGCCCAATCTACCAGCTGATATCAGCATTCCTTGGCACTCTGCCAACTGGCAACACTGCAGGAGAGAAAAAAGAGAGAGGAGAGAGAGAGAGGGGAGAGGGAGAGAATGAAAGAAAATTAGTGAATAATAGACGGAGGGAGGGAGGGAGGGAGGGAGCGAGAGAATGAGAGGGGGATGGGAAGAAGTATGAATCAGGGAGAGAAAGAAAGACAGAAGGGAAAGGAATACGGTGAGAGAAAGAACAATAATGGTGGATTAAGAAAGGACTCTGTCTGTGTCTGTGTAAGAGAGTGTGTGTGTGTAAGTGTGTGTGTTTATGTGATTGATATGGTGTGATATCCCTGTGAGTCATAGCTGAGCTAAAATGTCAACTGGCTACATGAGAATCTCTTTGTCATCAAGCCTCAGTAACTCACACACACACACACACACACACACACAAATACTTAAATCCATATAAACACATATGTGACCGTACCGCCATGTGAACAAAAATGTGGGTGACACACCTGCGAGCACAGATGTTCCATTGTTTTTGCCACAGTGATTTATGACCTTTTTGTTGTGTTGTGGGTGCTCGCGCTCGCGTCTCAACTCCTGCAAAAATGATGGACAAAAACCAGCCACGGCGCGCACAAATTCGGTGGAAGTGAGGCGAAGTGCTGCGCTCTCAAAATATTTGGGCGTGTGAGCATGCCCTGCCAAAATGCTTGTGCGTGTTCAATGCGCAGTATCACACTTCACGTTTCAGCTGACTCTGTTATCTGGGGTGACAGTCGCAGTACAGTCGAGACAACAGCAGCAGCAGCAGCGGCGGCAGCAGCAGAATAAGCTCACATATATAAATGACTTCAACAATTAAGCATGACTAAGCAATGTATGGGTGAATGCCACCACACCCAAACAGCAGATTTATTGTTCTGGCTAGGTGCATGCATACCATATGTGAGTGTGAGTGTGTGTGTTTGCGAGTGTGAGCGCATCCGGGCCTGATTTAAGCAAAAAAAGCTGCTACTGTATGACTGTTCAGGAAGGGTGTGTGGGGAAGTCAAAACATTGCGCGCCCATCCTGTTTGGGACAGTCCGTGTCCTGTGGTGGTGCCCTTAACTCCTAAACACACACACACACACACTAATGCACGTTCACACTTCAGATAATCATCCCATATGTGCTAACAGTATGCCGGCGTGTACGCTGAACACATGCAGGAGGCAGAACAGGTGTACACCTGTTACACATTCAATGCGCACACCCACGCAGGCTGAGGAGCAAGTAACGATCAAATACAGATTTTCTTCGTAGTAAACATGCACGTGCATTAAAATGCATTGTTGAGTGTGCATTTGGTGGTTTGCAATCAGAATTTAGGGTGGAATCCGTTCAAAGGGTCTTAGTGCAAATAGCTTTTAATCCTGTTCGGCAAAACTCTGCTACCTGCAGTTCATCGCTCGATATTTCAAAAGCATTATGCTGATACTATTATTCCTAATTTACCTAAAGTCTTTAGTTAGATAATTGTCTTAATATGCTTTTAAAAAAGGCTGGGAACAACTTCAAGTGCAGTAATTGTTTGATTTTTGGTTGCAAATAATATTCTGAGCTTTCTATGCTTGTTTTTGTCCTCAGACAATTACAGGAGGAGACTGCCACAGGACTGTGTCCCCCCTCAGCAGAGACACTAAAGAATGGCATAACATCACACACAATGCTGGTAGGACTTTTTTTCTCTTTTCCTATATGCGCATGCATCAACACATACAGACTCATACCCTCGAAGTTTGTGCAGTTTTTAAAATCTGGCCAAGGTCGTGCTAGAAAAGCTAATTATGCACAACATGCAAATTTAACCTTTTCTTGAGGTTTTTAACTTTTAACTCCTTCTTAAGTCGCTGGTTGCCGCTCATTATCTGTCTCTCTCCCTCTCCCTATCTGTCTCTCTCCCTCTCTTTGTGTTTTGTACTGATAGAGGATGGATTCTCCACCAGAGTGTGTGTTGTCTCTTTCTTGTGAGCAGACCCAGTCGCCCCCAACACTGCCGTCTCTGGACCACAGCCCCCAGACCTCCTCTCCTCACACTCAGCTCTCTCTCCCCGATAGCCCTGTTGTCTTGCCCATTCACAGCTCCGAACCTTCCCCGCAGAGCCCGGACACTGCGCCTTATTTCCCCCTCTCTCCGTTCCCCCTCCACGAGGGTAATAACAGCAATCACCATGATGTTGATGAAGAAGATGACGAGGAAGGGCTGGATGGAGTACCTCCATCCCCAACGCCGGCAGTGGCTTTGTTCCCAGGAGGAGGGGGACAAGAAGCTGGATGCAGCCCTTGTTTGGACTCCTCTCCGCCAGACACACCATCAGCACCATTACTCGGGTGTGGTGCCCTGGAGCTGGCCCTCTCTTCAGGACAGAGTGGGAACTGTAGTGATGAACTAGACCTCCAGCTGTTCCAGAAGGATACTGTTACCAGGGCCACACCTGGAGTTGGAGGGGCCTCTTCGGGGCCTGCACTCAGGTATCCCTGTCATGTATGTGGAAAGAGATTCAGATTCCAAAGTATTTTGTCTCTTCATGCACGAGCTCACAGTCTGGACAGAGACCGGCGAGCTTCAGCTCTGTATAGGACTGGGCTCCCTTCAGCTCCCCTAAAGCAGCACCTCAAAATCCAGCAGAACCACAAAGACCTAATTCCGAATCACAGAAGTCACCCAAACCAGCGTTTACTGCCTGGGGCTCTCATCCAACATCTCACAGAAGACGATGAAGTCAATGGTGAGGTCAAAGGTCTCGATGATGGACTACAGACAGACCAGAACCCCAGTTTTTTACTGGATGACAGCACACCCTTGACCCCTCCGCTTACAGAGGACCCTGTGTCCGTGACCTCTCCCTATTCAGCCACCGGGGAGGGCGTATCTGCTTCCATCACGCCTACATTTCGCTGCCATGCCTGCAAAGGAAAATTCCGAACAGCTTCAGAGTTGGCACGGCATGTACGCATTCTCCACAATCCATACAAATGTACTCTTTGTCCCTTTTCTGCCAGCCAAGAAGAAAGCCTGGCGTCCCACTTACAGGAGTGCCACCCTTCTCCCGATGTACCTGCTCTTCCACCAGCTTACGGTTCGAGGCCCATCATCGCAACCCCCGACACCCCAGTACCCACGCCGACCCACACCCCAGCCCCAACCCCGAGCAACCCACAGCTGACATCAGTTGCTGCAGTGGGCGGGTCCTCCTCACTGCCAGCATTTCGCTGTGACACTTGTGGACAGCGATTTACGCAGTCGTGGTTTCTGAAGGGACACATGCGAAAGCACAAGGACTCCTTGGACCATAAGTGCCAGGTATGTGGCCGTGGCTTCAAGGAGCCTTGGTTCCTCAAAAATCACATGAAAGTTCATCTCAACAAACTTGGCCTCAAGGCTGGACTGGGAAACCCTGGGGGACCAGGAAGTGCTGAGCAGCAGTCTAAAAGCTCCCTCAATGCCCTCTACTCCAGTCTCCTTCTGACTCAGCGAGGAGGTGGTGCCAGAGGAGGTCAGGGAAGACCAGAGAGAGAAACTGGAGGCAGAATTGGGATGGGTTTGAGTAAGTCAGCCATCCTGGGCTATCTCGGTTTGCCTAGTGATGGCAGCGGGGCTAGCTGCATGGAGAGACTTCAAGCAGTGGCTCAAGTAGCAGAGATGGGAAACGGTGGTGGCAGTGTTACTGCAGGGGGAGCAGACTCGGGAAGAGGAGGGGGAACGACTAGAGCAGGGGGAACCGGGGAAACTCCAGCAACAGTTTCAGAAGGAGGAGATCAGGCAACTTGGTGGCAGCTGGTGGCTCGCAGCTTGGCAGTAGCTCAGCAACAGAGGCCTCATCAGCGAGGCCAGCAGCAAGGGCAACGAGGCCCGGGGCGGAGTTCAGTGATTACAGAGGTCGACCAAGTCAGAGCCTACCTTGGAGGCCTGGATCCTAGAGAAGAGACCGGAGGACCAGGAGGGCCATGGGAATGCCCAGACTGCGGAAAGCTGTTCCGCAGTCTACAGCAGGTGGTAGTTCATGCTCGAGTTCACACTCAGAGGCCCCAGAAAGGAGGTGGCAGCGAAGAGGAAGGGAGCAGTCATCATAGAGGAGTGGGGCTGGTAAGAGGAGGCAGCGGTGAAGTGAGACAAGAATCCCAGCTACACAGCGGTGGATCCCAACAAATGGCAGAACTGAGACAGGAATCAAAATTGATCGGTGGTGGATCACAACAAGCTGGAGGATCTGCAGGGTTTCACTCTGTCATCTCAAGCTTCAAAGGTGTGACATGAGTATTTTTTTCTAGTTCTTTGGTTTGTGTTTGCTAGCATATAAGAATATATTGTTTTTCAACTTATGACTTTATTACTTTCTTTTGTCATTAGAATCTTAGCTGCTATCTTTACATTTTCCACTTTTTTTCCTTCTTCCCTACTTGCAGGAGAAAATGGGTTGACGACAGTCTCCTCCATACCTTCAGTTCCCACCAGGGAGCGAGTGCGTGGAAGAGGGATAAAAGACTGCCCCTACTGTGGCAAAGCCTTTCGCTCTTCACACCATCTCAAAGTGCACCTCAGAGTTCACACAGGTGAGATAGTGCTGTGAGTTTAACAAACCGTGTTTACTTTTTTAACCTTTATAAATCCCTGGAAAGGTTGCATTGAGCATCCTTGCTTTTCTAGAACTACCGTTTTTTCTTTTTCTTTTTTTTCAAAGATTTTACCCCAGAGGCCTGGCCAGCGCTAATCATAGCCCTCTACTGCAGGCAACTGAGCTGCTCCACCGGAGCAACTCCAGCTTAAGTGCCTTGCTTGAGCGTATATTAACAGTAGTTTCTGGGGGGAAAAAATCAAGCCACTCCAGGGATTAAAAAGGGAAATTGCTCACTTTTCTTACTGGCCTCTAACCTCGCTACTAGTGAACGGTACAAAAGAAAACCTTTTCATGTCTTCTCCACTAATTAAACAGTAATCCTCATGTCTCTATTTCGATTTGTATAACGCAAAATTTAGCAAAATGAAACTGGTGTGGTTTGATGGTTTTTAAAAAAAAAATAATCTATTTATTTTTATGTGCACTTTATTGACACATATTTATTTTGTGTCAATTACATAAAAATATTAAATAATGCACAAATTAAATGCATGAAAAATTGCAGAGAATTCTCTGTCTTTGAAACAAGAATCTGTAATAAAAATCTTTAACGTCTGCCTTAAATACTGTAAAGAGAAAAAAACATTTTAATAAACTTTTTTAGGACAAAAAGAAAAAGAAGAGGAAAAACTGAGTACAGGATTTCTGATAACCAACGAGTTGGACTTTAATGAAAGTTAGAATCTCGAACACCACTCACTCACACTATTAATTAATGATCCATATTCATAAGCCTTTATCAGCATGAGTCATTGTCACTTTTCATTATTTGCCTTCAGGTGATGTATTTGATCAAAATTAAAAACCATCTCTCATTTTTTGCGATGCCACCTATCACTACTAACTGGAGAACTTCCCATAAAGACAGCAGCCAAAAAATGCACACTGTGAAGTCTTCTTAAGAGTTGCCATCATCATTACTCATTTTATAGCTGAAAAGACTTATCTCAACGCGTTTATATTTTTCCCAATCATGCACTGCTCATTTTCTCATACACTACTGCCTCTGTTCCATCAAGTGATTATCACATGGTCAGTAATTAAAGCAAATGCATCAAATTATGATAATGCTCTCTTCAGAATCTCGTTTCCCATCGAGAGTTTTATCCCGTCTTTAGTGTTTGTTTCACCAACACAATCAAGTTGTCCCTGCATCTGTATGTACGCCTGCATTCGGGCCTGCGTTCCTCCTATGTGACCAGTTTTTTCTTTTTTTAACTCTTGGGAATAAGATCATTTACGTTTTTCATATGTTTAACGTTTCCTGCTGTTAATGTTCAACATCATCCCCTTTATCTTTCCCAGCTGTGTAATTTTGAATGAGTAATGGAATACTGCCATCTCTCTTTAAAACATGTAACTGCACCTCTTACTCAGAACTGCTCAAATGACCTTTGAGCAGCTTATGCTTGCTGCGATTTTGCAAAATACTTGCTTGCCATACTTATTTGCGATGTTACGATTTTGCAATAAGTGCTGTAGTGTTTCAGCATAGTGAATGTACTTTCAACTTATTTTAAAAATGATTGCATTTTTTCCATTTTTTGTGTATCTTTTACACATGAAACCATTTAGACTGCTGAAATTTGTCCCCAGGTCTGCAATTCACCTAGAGTGTACCCATGAGATAGTCCTCAGTAAATAGGAGTGAGTGAAACTGATTAAAAAGTAAGAATTATTTACAGGGAAATTTTATTGTAGCTGCCATAAAAAAAGTAATTGTATATATCGGTATTGGAAAAAATCAATCTGACCTTGTTTTATTTGCAAAACTGGCTTTCCTGTGAAAAAACATGATTTGTTTATTTGTTTATGAACCGCTCTTTTAAGGTCCCACCACAACATTTCAGTCAGGTTGAGGTCTGATTAGGCCACTGCAGCACCTTGAATTTTTATTTTTAGCAATTCTGTTGCAGATTTGCTGCTGTGCTTGGGATCTTTGTCATGTTGCATGGCCCGGTTTGAAACAAGCTTTGACTATTAAACAGATGGTCTCACATTTGACTCTAGATTACTTTGGTATACAGAGGAGTCAATAACTGTAAGGCGCCCATGTTCTGTGACTGCAAAACAAGGCCAAATCATCACTGTTTCACAACTGTGCTCAACAGTTTGTATGCTTGTGTTTCTTAGCAATAAGAGGCTTGCTCCTGGCAACTCTTCCAAATAAGCCATATTTGTTCAATCTTTTTTTAATTGTACTGTCATGAACTTTAATATTTAACATGCTAACTGAGGCCTATAGAGTCAGAGATGCAGCTTTTAGGTCCTTTGCGGTTTGTTGGACAGTGTCGAATTGGGGTGAATTTGCAGAGACGTCCACTCCTGGGAAGATTGTGTCATTTTATTAACACACTCCTGAACCTGCCAGACCAGAAAACTGCTAAAAATTCTGCTTTCATAGAAATGCTCAGACTTGCTGATGATCATTTAATCAAGCGTATTTGATTAGCAGCACCTGGGTGCTACTTAAGTATTTAATTCCTATGGAAGTCTCAAGAGTATTCTTAGTTTGTCATGTGGCTTCAAGGACCTGTGAAAGATTTCTTTTTTGCATGACTGTACATGTGTGTATAAGAGGCAACTGTTTTTCAGGGTCAAAGGTGAGTACCATCAGGTTTCTACTAAAGAAAAAAAACCATCCTGTGTGTGAAATCAAAATTGTGTATGCCATAAAAAAGCTTATTGTATATGATGTCATTAATACTAACACAAAGGTATTTCACTAACTGTAATATAAAAATACTTAAAATCACCCGAATATTTTTTTTCCTTCTTACCCAGTGAACATCCATTTTTGAGGCATTCGTTTTTGGAGCATCTAATGAGTCCCACTGTTTTGTAAAAGATTTTTCTAGCTTTATTTTTACTGTTCTATACATAAACTTTCTTCATCATGTTTTCTCTAGGTGAGAGACCCTACAAATGCCCCCACTGTGACTATGCGGGTACTCAATCTGGCTCTCTGAAGTACCATCTCCAGCGGCACCACAGGGAGCAACGCAATGCCTTATCAGCTGCCTCAAATTCCTCCTCCTCCTCTGGTCTCACCTCCACTATCAACAGTCTGACCTCTGGAACCTCTGGATTGGTCAAGCAGCGCCGATCTCAACCCAACCACTGCCCGGTCAACCGGGCTCCAACAGACAACCCCGCTTCTCGACCCAGCCAGCAGTCCTGGCTCCTGGGACTTCCAGACCAGCGGGAGCATCGAAAGGCCTTAGCAGCTCTAAGGGATGTTGACCTGGAGACCCAGTACAGGTACCTGTCTGGAGTAATGGGTGCGCTTTACCAAGGTGGAATGGAAGGAGGCTGGATCAGGGAGTCTCCTCCACCAAAGGCACCTAAGGTGTCACGGCGTAAGCCCCTTACTACAAGCCGAATGGTTCAAGCATCAAGTGACAAGGAAGTACCTGTGCCATCAACTCAGGAGGGTGGTTTTGAACCACTGGATCTGTCCCGTCGCACTTCACCTGGTCTTGGAGGGATGGAGGAGGATGGAGGCATGAGTGTAAGGGAAGGTGGTGAGGATGCCGTAGAGGATAGTTCAACAGGGGTCAAACTGAGCCAGTGTTTGTTTTGTCCTTTTCGAACATCGTCAGCAGAGCTGATGGCCATGCATCTCCAGGTCAACCACACCAGTAAGTCCAGGCGCAAAAGAAGCTCTTCAGTGATCTTGGATGATGATGGAACCTCAAAGGCCACAAGGCCAAGAATGGATCCCTCTGACCTCGACCCTCTGACAATATGGAGGCATGTAAGTGAGGCCGAGTCCCAGGCCTCCATGGGAGAATGGTCCTTAACTCAGTCCCAAACCCTTAATGGTATCTCTGAGCACACAGCAGAACATCTGGGTAATGCTCTTGAACACCCAAACTCCATGTCCTCAGTGTCAAAGAATGTAACAGATGTTCCTGAACTCAAGGGCAAAATTGATGAAGAGAAAGATGAACAAGATGAAGAATTTGAAGAGAATTTGGAGAACAGCAGTCTGGAGGATTCACAAGACCAAGATCTGAGGATGTCTCTCGCTCTTTCACCAGCCCTGAGCTCTAACCACGTCGGAGGGGAGGAGGATAGAGTCTAAGGAGATTAAAATGTTTTGAGTGACACCACTTAAATTGGAATGTTGGGTTTATTTTTTTCCAACAAATTTTGACAAAGAATTGAAGAAAGGGCAGAAAGTATTACAGAGAGAGAAGTTGTTTATGGTTAATGGTGTTTTGCCCTGTCATACCTTCATTTCTGGGCAGTCCTGAGGAGTCTTGACAGAGAGGAGAGCCACAGCTATGGTATTTCCTCTGTCATTATTTGTCTACTTGAGTTTAGACTTTGTGGTCCACCACAAAATACGGTAAAATTCCTGTAAAAAAAGAAAGCGCATGGATGCATCTTTTCAGGATTTTGTAGGCCACATTTTCTATTTGTTTTTCAGACTTCACCGAAGGATGGGTGATTTTTACAATGATCTCCAATTTGATAATCGAAAGATCTAGGGCAAGGTCCTGCATCATTCTAGAGTTGTGCATTTATCCCACACTTATAATGGACTGGTAAATCCCAGACTACAACACTGACCATGCTGGAGCCAGCTGCGACTAGATGCTCTCCTGACTGACTGACCACTGAACAGCTTCAGGTTCCTCCTCAAACTACAAAAAACAGACACGGAGGAAAGTTTAGTCTAAAAAAGTTTCAAGCTGCAAACCTCAGCTAAGCTATTCTTTATTAATTTAAGGCATGAGGCAACTGTTACAGGCCGTGTGCTTTCCTTCAAGTATGTATCACTGCCTTGTTTGTCAGAAAAATGTTTCTTGATGACTGTGCTAAAGAAAAACAGAAAGTTTGTAATATTTTTGTTCATTTGTTTTCAGTTAGTGCCTGTTCATGTATGTCGTCGAGAGAGTCTCTGGTATCCCTGCCCATCGAGGCTCTGATAGATCGTTCATTTTATCTGAATATACAGTTTAAACGATTTAAGTACAATATATTTGTTAAAAGTGGTTCTAGGGTGTTGTGAATAGTTCAGTTGTAAAAGAAATGCTACATCATAGTGTAATGTCCTTGACACAGACTGTAGCTGTTTGTGGCTCAGCTTGAAAAGAACAAAAAAAAAAAGTATGTGATATAATGTGAGGAAAGGTCAAAAGCTGAGCGCTTAAAAAGGAGGTCAAAGTTCAACATTCAGTGTTTACAATGGTAGCGGTTGTTGGTTGGGGATGCAAAGGCACCAACTGAACACAGAGCGAGAGTCTGTGTGAGGGCTGAAGGGGCGACGCTTAAGCTCCTGAATACAATCAACTGACACATTGTTTTAAAGAGACTACGACTGTGTCAAAAAAAAGGAAAATTTTAACTTTTTACAAGGTAGAGAACGACAAAGAAAGCAGTCTAGCTGCCAGACAGGACTAAATCTAAGAAACAAACTGTACTCTTGGGTTACGGTGTGTTTTAGATGAGTAGTTTCCCTCTCTTCTTCTTCTTTTTTTTGTTTTAATAAGAAAAGAAAAGACAATGGTAGGAGTAATTATTAAAACACTAACAAACGCATAGGCATCCCAGTAGATTATGTGTAGCTTTTGTAAAGACAAGAAAAAAAAGCAGACTTTTGTTTATTTTCCTTTCAAGATGCTTACAGAAAAGGTTATCAATATAGGTGATATTGATTATAATGTTTGTGAGCTAAGACTAGTTGGAATGTCTATACAGAGCACTGTGCAAGTTTTTTTTGAGTTCCCAAAGTAGTTGTTTTCATTTTGACTTTATCAATAGACCAAATGTTTTTTCAATGGCAGTTGTCACTTTCGGTTGTCATTTTTAAGTGTGTAAATGTGTGGTTTCAGTAGATTTACCCCATCGATTAGCAAAATCAGTCAGCTAGGTTGTCAGTGTATCAGATTCGACCACTGAACTGGTGGTTAGGAAAAAAAAATGAAGTGCATTTTGTTTTTTATGTGGAAACATCCAGTAATCATTTCTTTACCCTAGTTTGAAGGTATATTTATGAATGTGAGGCATTAATATTCTCTTACACTGGTTAACAGCCTCTATTTATCTGCTAAGACTCAAATTGATGGGGTAATTTATGATTGTGACCACTCTTTAATGTGCATTAATGTGATTAAGTTCCCTTTTTAGAGCACCTTATGAGTTTTGTAGTGAAAGTCCCTTAGTGGTGTCTCCTTTAACAACTACTGTCAATGCCACCGTGCCTTCTGTTTCAAGCACTTCCTGGTATATTTTGTAAAACTCACCAAAAGCACTTAGCCTATATCGACACACTCTCTTTCCTCTTTCCTATTCCCCTTCAACACATCAGCCCATTCTCTTGATCATCTTCTCCTGTGTTCACCTCCTGATCCCTCTATTCTTGTGTTTTTGTTTTCATTATTTGCCATTTTTTCAGGCCCATTGGGCCTTAAACAAGGTCACTAGGCCTTATGTTCTAGCATGGCTAGACTCTTAAAAGAATGAACTACCTACCCTTAGACAAGTAAAAATTGTTGTAGAAGTAGGGTTAGAGAACTTCGGGTCTTAATACTAACCCTTGGTAAACCAAAGCCCAAGTCTAAGACACATATATGTTGTGTTTAATCTCATGAGGTGCCAAAACATGTCTGATGTGACACTAAAGCAAATACACTCGAGGAAACAAAATAATTCACCTTTTTTCTTTTACTCTCTCTTTTTCCCCCCATCATGCTTGCTCTCCCTCCATGTCCTGCTCTCATCTGTAAACAGTCTATCTCTAGCACCACTTGAAGGTGACGTGTACTATCTGGTATTGAGGCCTTTATTAGATTTTTATTTCAGTTTGTGTGGTGTTTGTTCAATGCCGTTGAGATGGAAAAATGCTCTTATAATGATAAGTATTATTGTTTTAGCATTATGGTTAAAAAAACAAAAAAACAAAAAATCAAGAGAAATGTGTTGTTGAATGTTGTACAGATAGCATTAGAGATGTTGTGTTTTTTTAAGGAGAGCACAAACCCGAGCAATGGTCCCTCCAACTCCTCCCGCTGGCAGATGGGAATAAAATGGACTGCCAATCATCATAAAGGTCTAATGACAAAAAGTCCCAGAGCTGTGGCATATTTTCAAAAGAAACAAAAGATTTGAATGTAAAAATGAAGCCAAGGCCTCATTATTTCCAAATTGATTGCAAAGAAACAAAAATCCTCTCTGCACCTAAGCTAATCATTTTAATCTTTCGAAGGTGTACTTTAGTAGGAGTAAGACAAACACACGTGCGGCTTTGTTGTGACTCAAAAACAGGGAAACCAGGATGCGCTTACCTCAAAACTGATGAAATGCACAGTTGGTGTACCTAACATGTTTAGCAATTTCTATTTTTCATACTCTCAACACCATCCTTCCTACTGTTTCATTGAGGTGTAGCAGCATATGTGTCTGCATATGGGATGTGATACAACCACCGGTAGCGACGGTAGCGTCTTTTCCCAGACTGGTTGGCAAGTGGTTGTTGGAATTGGTCACAAAGAGACTGGTGCAATGAAGATTTTGTTGTCATTGCTTTGGCCACTAACAAAGTGCTGTGGTTGCCTGTAGTTTCTACACAAGTTGGTGAATTACTTGCAAACAGTCGCAAATTTTTTTCTTGAAAAAAATTGCAACACAAACAGAGAATGTTCACCTTCAAAGTAAAAGCCAAGTGATTTTAAAAGATGTGGCTTTTGCTTTGAAGGCAAAAGTTTTACTACCGCTCTGAGAGTAGCTGGCAAGTGTGTGCAGATAAGTCAACATGTTCCTTGTAAACCGTGGGTGACTGCAGCAGTTTTCTAGGAATAAAGGCTTTCACCATCTAGTCAGTGAATAAACATTTTTTGCTAGCAACTGGTGGCAGATGATCACAGCCTCATTTCTAGACCTGCGTCTGGGGCCTTATTCACCCTACAGTGTCACACATCCGAAATAGCACACTAGTTAACATCATCTTAGCCATCATGTTATTAGCAATGACATGACTGCAAAACGTAAATATGCTATATATGTTATAAAAGAAAAAAAAAGGCTTTTAAAAGCTAAGTTGCTCTTGTGTCATCAGATATGTGCCTAGTTTGTGTAAGATATAGTACTGCTGTTCAGTGAAATCAGTTATAATTAATGCATCGAGGAAGATTTTATCCACGGATGCTAACTGACGCTGGGTAATGCCTCGATATTTTAAACCAACAATGGCATGTTGTTGGGCAGTGTTTTGATCTAGAAAATAAAAAATATGGTTGTATATGTTCTCTGTCATTTATATAATCACTATCAGAGTGCTGAACAACCACACGTAGTAAACACAAGGAAAGAAAACTGCTCATGCTAGCAATGCTAATATTAGCTACAGGTTTTCCGTCTATTAAACGTGTTTAGTCTAAATTTAAAAGTACATTTGGCCAAATAGGAGACTACAAACAGTCCTACCTTTGTCTTGAGATACTAACACATCAGAGCAGGTCGACATGTTTTATATGTAACCGTTTATTTGCCGAATGATTACTGAAGTAGAAAGAGTGCATAACATCCTGTGTTAGCTAGCTCGTCTATATTGTTACGGTTAAACTTTACTGTTAAGTTCAAGCTGCTTGTTACTGAGTAGAGTCTGCCCTCTTTTCTTCTCTGGTATTTATTCATTAGTTGGTTAAAAAAATGTACTCAAATGTCAAATCAACTACAAATTCTCTTTTTAATTAAATAGTTGTAAACTGCAATTCTGTAATAGCTAATAAGAATATTGTCAGATTTTAAGGTGCATTCCCAATTTTTAGAATAATTCACAATTAGAAATAGAGACAAAATCAGCTGACAATTTAACAAAGTATTCAAATGTTCCCAAGAAGATTGCTTGTGTTTGTCTGACTTCAGTTAAGTTGATTTTTTTGCCAAACAATTGTTAAAAAATCAGCAAATTTTTTGCACAATTTTCAATTTGCTTGCATGTAATTTACAAATAGACATGAAAACGGCACCTTATATCCTGATTGTGAATCAGAAAATTCTCCAGAAAGGATGCATTTGTCATTTCAAAGGGTATTGGTCTTTTTTCTGTAATATGACAAATCTTTTGCGAGGTGAGGGGACCACGCTGGGTTTGGGCTCTTGTGTAGTTTACTGCCATTGCAGTGAGGGAAAACTGACCTAACATAGTAGTGACTAATATAACTTTGTGGACAGATAAAAAAAAATAAAAATAAAACACATTAGAAATAAATAAACACAAACAAATCTTGTCTCTCTCTCTCTTTTTTATACCTGTTCATTTAGGATACAGTTGTTCTTTAAAGTGTGAAAACGCTCCGTGAGACAGCTTTATTTAGCATGTTTATCTGCATTCTATAAGAACGTGTTTGTGACTTGAATTTGAGATGTTGAGATGCTGCATCTGGTTGAAGTGGGTGAAATACAGAAAACTTGAGCTTGTTGCAAAAGGAGCCCTCCTGTGGCCTTGACTGGTATTGAGGGGATTTGGAACAGGCTTCCTTCCCTCAGTCTTGATATTCATTTCTTACAGGTCTTACAGGTAACAGAGATGTTTGCTTTAAAGACCGTGATAACTTAGCAAATCTAATGTTAGAGATCTGTAAATGTATATCCATTAATTATGATTTAATTAGTGTTTTACAGCAGTGGTTGCTAATCAAATTCAGCCTGTTTAAACTGAGTAGCAGGGGCAGCCAAGACTGAATTTTCCCTATATTTTTGCCACATATATATATATATATATATCCTCAAGTTATTATCTCACAATAAAAACAAGTAATTAGGTAATTCTACAGTGTGCAAAAAGTCTGGAAACTGACTAAGAAGATTTTAATTTATTTAACCTGTAAGCTGCACAGTTAGCGCTGTACTGGCATGTCCTGCTGGGAAATGAGAAATGTTACTGTATATTCACAAAAGGACTGCAATGCAAAGTAATCTGAACATATAGGATCTGTTTTTTTTATTACTATTCATTAAGCTTATCTGTATGGAAGTTTGTTTCCATCATTGAAAAACCAAAACATTTTTTGCCGTCTATAAGTCAAAAAATCTGGGTTATCATCTCAAAATTCTTACTTCTCAACTTGAAATTTCAGGTTAGTTTGATTTACCAAGTCGACATTTTGATGTACCTTGTTTTTTGTTTTTTTTTATTTTTTACATCTTTCCCAGTGGCAGAAAGAAGCTTTCACAAAACTGTGATGTTTTTGGCCTCTATGGTAGATTTTTTTTTACATCGTGCATATTCTGTCATTCGTGCTTGTGCTGCGTTTTCCCTTGATTGCATGTTAGCCTCTAATTTGGGCTCCTTCTGGCATTTAAGGCCTACTTACAGCACTTCTAAATGTTGCGTGGGTTGCATGCGACCCAAATGTCAAGGCACTCCTGACATCTGGGCCAATAAGGGTTGACCTGTGGCTGAGTATACACAGCCGGAGTCACCGTGAGTCAGCGGTGTCAGTCAAGGATGAGTGTGGCCCACATTTGAACCGCACATGTGGGTCATAACTGGTGCTGACATTTTCCTCCAGAAGCAAGATGTGGAAAACAAGAACTGCTGTAGTTATGTAGATGTCTTTGAGTACCTAATGTATTCTAATAGTATTATTTGAATGTGGAAAGGGTTTACAGCAGGCATGAAGCCCCCAGGCCAGGTGCAGGTTAGGATCAAATGAGATACGTAATGACAACAGCACCATCAAGTGGAGACACTCGGCAGGGTTGAGCAGCAGGGAGCAGAAGGGAATCTGCTTTCTGTCCTTCTGTGTTTCCTCTTCCCTTATCCCTGACTCTAACCAGTTATGTCTGCTTACTTCCAAGCCTTGGAAAAAAATAGGTAGCACTTAAAATAGATTCAGAAATTCTAAACACCTTTTTTAAAGTTAGGTGGCCATAATCAGACATGACATTACATCAGATTAACATTTAAACACATACAGCTGTAAGTTTAAGATTGTTTAAATAGGCAGATCGACACAAATACCAATGGTATTGATACTAAAGGTACTGGTATTGGATTGATACTTTGTTTCTGTTCTCTCAGTGTGTAGCCCACTGATATGTGTTAGCCTATAGCACATTTAAACAACAGAAGTTGACCCAAAGTGGTTAAGAGACAGGGAAAAAACTCACACAGTTTCAAAACACACAAAGAGCTTAAAGGTGTGTGTTGTTGTCTGAATTCATTATTGTGGAAACCAGTGATTCACTGGTCATTAAAATGTGTTCAGAATTGCAAATACATGATGATTCATCTATAAATGAATGAAAGACTGCTCTGTCATGTATACACGGCCTGTATAAGTGAATAGTATTGGCACTGGTATCAGCAATAATGGTCCTGCATTTAACTTGGTCTTAGATCGATACCAACATTTGCAGTATGCTGCAAAAACACAATTTACACTTTCTGCTTTTGCAAACGTGGTTTATTTTGAAACTCTGGACAGGAAATCAGATATTTATTCTGAGTGGGATGTGGAAAATGGCATCCTTGTATTGTGATGCCTCCCTCACCCCACATAAAAAGTTTAGAACAGGATGTCACTGCAGTATATTCGTGTGTTTGCAGGCTACACGACTTCTCAGCTCATGGTCATTTCAAAGCTGAAAAAAAAAAAATCATAACTATAACACATCAATTATCACGTTTATGTAAAAGGCGTATCTAAATGCTCCAGGGTTATACTTCTTATTACCTGCCTATTAGCCTACATGTCTGTACCAGGGCAATAGTGTGCTCCCTGGTGACTGGTTGAGACTGAGTGGGCGAGACAGAAAGAGAGAGAGGGAGGGAGGGAGGGAGGGGGAGAGAGAGAGAGAGCTCCTGTTGCCCATAAACCGCAGCGTTGCTGTCACTAAAGCTTCCTCCCATCATCTGCACCGGAGAGCTGAGCATCTCCTCACTCTGTCAGCCTACCTGCTTCACTCGGTCTCGGAGCATCCACAGTCCACTCAGCCCACCGCCCCCTCCCCTCCATCACTCTTTCATCTTTTAATTTTTTATTTTTTCCCAGAGTCTGTGAAGCACACACTGCAGCACTCTCTCGCGCGCTTCTGGCTGAAGGACTGAGCACGGAGAGCAGGAAAGACCCAAGTCCACTTCTTCTTCTTCAGTTGCAGAACTCCCTCCGCGCATCTTTCCAACATGAGTGAGGTGAGTATGTTACAAACTACAGCTCGTGCTCGGTGTTTGGGACTCGATCACTTTCTTTTGTTTTTAGTGGTGCACGGTCTACAAGTGCAGTTCCTGGACTTGGTTTTATTACGCGCTGCAGTCCGCGCGTTCTACCTCAGTGCTGAGCCGTAATTTCCTCCGCGCGTGTCCGCATCTGCACCTGTGTGGAATTAACCGTGTTATCTCTCGTCCCCGCGAGCACATCCGATCAGATCAACCTGCTGGTATTTTTCTCGTTTGTCCAGAACCTCCCCCCCCACACACACACACACCCCTCACCCAATCCCGCTACGGTGAGGTGCGGTTAAGAATCGGAACAACGTGTCTTAGCGCAGCGCTCTTTGCTCCTGCTTGGCTTTGATCCCGAGACTGACAGAAGTGCTGCAATGAGAGCAGCAGCAGTGACACCAGCTCACATCGCCAGTGGGCACTATGGACATGGTGATGGAGCAGAAGGGTTTTCCCAAAACCGGGATGTCGGGGCTTGTGGAAGGCAGGGAGGGGGGGATTTCATAACATCCAAATGATGGCATTGAAATTCCAGCATGTGAATCATTTCTCATTTAGCGAGTGAAATGAACCCCTCTGCAGTACTGTACTTGTTTCTTTCCAAAGCTAGGGCTTTCGGGCTTTATCTCAGGGATTCATGCAGTACATAAAGTTCCATGTTTACTGCAGAATCACTCAGTGATTCATTCTCAAGCTCCTTTTTCTCCTTTGTGTAATGAAGTGGTTTTCTGGTGTGGAAGTGTGTGTGTGGTGGTGGGAAGCATTAGAAGTATGCATAGCTTCTCTGTAGGTATAAGCTCACCAGCTTTATTGCTGAGATGCATCACTCTCCCAGTGGTTTTTCATGGACGGAGTGAGTCCTACTTGCAGCTCGCGTGTCAGTGCTTCATTATTTCTGGGAAATAATCCTTAAAGCTTTAAGCTGCAAGTTGACTTAGAAGTAGAAAGAAATGATGTATTACTCTTGCAGGGGCCTTGAACAGTCACCCTCCTTAGACCTCATATTAATTACTTGTGCATAATCTCTAAGATATTCATCTGAGGTGGAGTCATCGTGACTTCCCTTTCCATAGGCGGCAGAATGGAAATGATAATCAGGCAGATTAAAAGATAGCCATGTTACGTAACTTACCAGCTTGTACAGTGGAGTGTCATGTCAGGAGGTGCTGAGATGGTCGCTGAATCGATCACTTCAAGCGTAGATAAAAATAGCCTCCCCGTGGAGCGATTATTTCCTCTCTTCTGTCACAGAAGTGGAGCAATGCTCCAGTGGGACTGCTCATTCTGTATGTGTAATGTATTTCACTCTTCAGCCTGGGGCAGATGGGACGTGTCACTGTCTTTTGATACGTAGCAGATGATGCCATTGCTGCACATGGAGGGATTTGAAATGTAAACACACACAGTGAAGGATAGAGCATCTGCCGGTTACCTCTGCAAATCACTAGATTTCCGAAGCCTGTCTCCTGCATGTGTGCAGAGTTGTGGGCTGAAGCTAGTGGCGTCACAAATGGGGAAAAAAGGAACGAAGAACTGGAGGTTTGCCTTTGTGAAGCCATTTAGATTTTAAAAAGTGCATCTGCTGATGGAAAAAATGCACTTTTTTCCATCTGTCTGCACAGACAGACGGTGCCGAAAAGGCCTGAGCTGATAATGAACCTGGGCTTCAATCATGATCTCAATCAAGAGAAAATGTAAAAAAAAACAAAACAAAAAAAAACTTTTATTGATACAGTTAATAGTCTTATTACAGATGTACAGAGTTACATTACAACAATAGACTGTATATAAAAGATGGACATAAAATGGCGCTTGACATCAGACTGGGTATAAAGACTTCCTATTTTAAAGAGTTGAAATTAATATATCTGTTGTTGTCTTTAACAACAAATGAACATGTTTTGACAAAAAGGTTGAATGCTAAGCTATCAGCTAACACTGACTAGCTAATTACCAAGATGCACTCATAACAGACTCACATACCCACTGCTACTTGTCGGATGGTCCGCTAATACCATCCCAAAAGATGGTACTAATATATTCATAGCACCACAAGCTACATTGTTTTCCATAAAACTTATTAAAATACTCCTAAAGCCAACATTGCTAAAGAAGCAGGTGAAGGTTACAGTTTTAGTAACTGGAATTAGTGAGTGTAAAGTGTCCACACTGGAAGCAGTTCACAGTGAAAGAGAAAGTTAGCAAGCTTCAGTGACTAAAGGTGAAGTAACTGCAGTGGGTGAGAACTTAACTTCCAGGTGAGCCATTGAAGTGATTACCAATGAGAGTGCAGGACACTGCTGATAGTAAATACACTGGAGTTATTTAGCCACCCAGAGACTAGTCAAAGAGATGTGTGATAAGCGAATCGCTTCCAGTGTGGAACCAGCTTAAGGTTCTCCATGTTTTTCATTGGCAGACTGTAGGGAAGTACGGACTGCCGGTCTACCTGCAGAGAGCATCAGATGGAGGCAGTGTCAAAAGTCCGTCAGCTAGCCAAGCCGCAGTGACGAGCAAAGTTCTAACATACAAAGAGCTGAACTGAAACAGTGGCAAGTGTCCACTGTAGCCACTGTTTGTACTGTGCATACTTTTGAGCTTTGATCACTTGTCGTGCTTCCGCCATTCCTGGTGAACTCCACAATGGGCAAAGCATCTGCTTTCCTTGATTTCCTTGATTTCCTTGATCCTTGATTCCTTGAACACAGGGCTCTGTGGCGATTGAGTTTTTAGCACTTCCTCTTTTTGTTTATAATTTGAGAGGCTGATGCTCGACTACAGCGGATGCCCACTCACTTTCCTGCTTATATTCTAGTCCTTCAAGTGAAAACTGACATCTCAGAAGCATGTTTGGCCTTAAATGTTCCATTTCTCACACCACATGAATGCAGCTGCCTGAAAAGAGCCGACACAGTGTTATTTCTAAGCGGCCTATAACCTCTGGCAGCCGTCCCACCTCTAACCCCATTTGGACTGATACAAGTTGAACCCGTGATCCTGCAGTCATGGCACAATCCCAGAGGATGAGGCACTAAGTGGGGTGTAAAAAGCATTTCTCTCTCTCTTGCTCTCTCTCTCTCTCTTTTTCAGTTTTTTTTAATTTCAGCTTTGAACTTCCTCTCTGACGTTCGAGCGTCAAAACACTGAGCTTGAAAACAAAAAGTGTGAATAAGGCACACATGCCGGCCTTGCATAACACACATTTAACAACTGGTTAATGACTACAAGAACATACGTTAGCTTAACGTGCACTTCCCCCCTTTTAAAATGTAGCGGAAGAAGATGAGGGTGTGTGTGGTAACTCTACAGCGAGTTCAGCCCGCTCAGCCTCACTGAAGTAATGCTGATGAGCTATCGTAGCGCACCTTCTCACTGCTTTGACAAACTGTCTCCTGCAGCTGAAATCCTGTCGCCCGCTGCCTCATTTCCTCCTCTTTCCCTCTCTCTCTGTCTCTTTTTTTATGAGCTTCTATTCATCTCCCCCTCTCTCTTCGCCTTTTCCTCCCCTCGTTAAAGGCTTCGCCGTATTCTCCTTAGCAACAGCAAGAGGACTCAGGCAGGGTATTAACACTTGCGCGCACACATCCGGGAGCCAACATCTGCACAGCAGGAGGCGCTGAAGGAGTCAGAACGAGAAGAAGCGGCGGGGGAGAGAGGCGGGAAATGGGGGCGGGGGGGTGAAGAGGGGCAGACAGTTTTAAATTTTGCGGGAATGTGAATGGGAAACACGGCCATTGGAACGAGTTCGGGGACGTTACGCAATTCGTGTTTGGCTCCGTTTCCAGTTTTGACAGCTGTTTGCTGGCTTTTCCCTTTTATCCCCGCTCCCTCTTGAAACCAGGTCGGCATTAAGAGGAGAAAACAAGATTTTTATTTTTTAATACTTTGAAAAATAAGTCCCGTAATCCAAAGGGGCTCAGCAGAGCATGCGCGCACGCTCGCAAGAGGAAGGTATAGCTTTCTCATTATGCTTATAATTAACACTTGAGCACGCAGCACACCCACTCACCCTCCCTCGCCTCCCCTCCCTAAAAGCCACCCTCTTCCTAGCAAGCTGGCAGGGGATAATTATCGGGGTCTGATGCGGCTCTGAGGCCAATCTCAAGCTAGTCAAGTAAATCTGAGAAAGCGCCAATCTTTGTTTCTCTTTGTCAGTGTGTCTCTCTCCATCTGTCAGTCCCTTTTCCTCACTTCCACTCCTTCCTGCTCCCCCCACCCCCCTCCCGCCTCAACTCAGATTGTGCTGCATCTGGCATGTTTGGAAATCACTGGCTTTCCCCTACTCCTTCATGGAGGTATAATCCTTTTATTTCTGTCTATAAATACATTTCTGCTGAGCTTTTAGAGGCTTTCCACTGCCTCCTTTTCCTTCCCTCCTCTCTGACAGGGAGTGCAGCACTAAGCCCCATCAGTGTGTATGGCTTAAGAAATGTACTCTATGTTTTTTTTTTTTTTCAAAGGAGACACTGTTGAGAGTTGAGCAGAGACAAGTGCAGGCTGAGAGAAGGGACCAGTAAGAGAGGTGTCCTTCTATTAAAGGAAACCTAAAAATGTTCCATCTGTCTCTGGGCTGTTGTACCTTCTTTTTAGCCATCTTTTTTTCTTCTTCTTCTTGTCCAGTCGTCTTTCTCCATTTCTCCTGGGACTCGGGCTCAAATGATAAAATGCAAATACGTACGCTCAATGGCAAATTACTTTGAATGCGTGGATAGTTGAATAGTGTGGAATATCTACCTTTCGTGAACTGTTTCTTGAGCCCTTGTCTACAGAGGTGAAGGATGTGTTTTGCAAGAAAAAAGAAGTAAACTCTCACACTTTTTAAAAAACTGGGAAGCCAAAGGTGTTTGGCATTTTTAGCCACGTAGATGTGTTTAAGGTATTGTTCTAATGTTTGTAGTTTGAAAAAAAAAAAAGAAGCAGTAAGACTGTCAGTATGTCTGGCGTGGTTTGGAGTTTACTACGATTATGATATGCCACTACTGTATTTGAAACCTGAGTGGCAGTGAAAGGGTCGACATTCTTCAGTGATATATCACCGCCTCTCTTTGGGAATATAAACTGTCACCATCAGGGCGGAGGTACAGTGCAGAGTTACTGTGCACAGAGATCCCAGAAAGGTTCCACTACCACCCATTTTGAGTGCTACTAGCCTCGTGGAAAGCCCTCATGGTGAAATAGAAGCAACAAGCCATATGTTTCCAAATGAAATGCAACAATAAACAATAAAATTCCATATTTGGATGCTGGAGGGGGTGGAGAAATCAAATTCACATTCAAGCTTAACCTATTAGTAGTCAGTGGGGCTACAATGCACTCTTTTAGAGCGTTTGCACTTATTTATATGTAGAGATAAACAATTTCTGTAGATTCCCTTCTAAATGCTTTTATTATTTGCTCAAACCGAGGCTGCTAGCTTGTGGTTGGCTCTGCACTCTTGCTAGCTTTAGCCTCTTTGCCTTTGCTAGCTTCTTTAAAATGTTCGTGTTCAGCTGGGTGAGGGTAATTTAAGTGCCTTATTAGGTTTATTGTTACAAAACGCAATTTATCCTCACAATTTACTTTGGTAAACTTTTTGTCTACAATCACTCTGAGGAGCGCCACGCTAAAAACATGTTAGCGTGTGGCTGTGAGTGCCTGCAGTTGTGTACATGTTGCGCATGCATGAAATATGCTTTGTGAGGCTGACTGGCTGGTCACCGGTCAGGGTTGGTAGTTTAGTGCATCTCTGTTGATATGAATGCTAGTCTTATTCATCAGTAATTGAAATGAGCCCACTAAACCAGCCAGAACCACATGCTCAGAGATCGCCTGTTGGTGATATGTACTCGACTAGTAACATCTAAATCAGATGCTAGCACAGTGATGATCTGTTAAACAAATCCAGGTGATCCGGTGTTTTTTGATTGCATTTTGCAGTACTGTAATGTTATGGAGCACTTAAATGTCGACCTGTAAGGGGCCATTATACCTGCAAACAGCAGCGCGCATCAACACTGATGTCACATCTGCTGGCTCGAGTTTTGCTTTGCTGTCATTTTGGCCGGGTGCGCACCACACCTGTCACTTTCTGTAACCTCTCACGTGGGGCCACGGGCTGGGTTGAAGACACATGTGCACAATAGTGTCAGTTTATACTGCTACTTCAGTGTTCAGTGTTCTCAAATAATACAAAGGGAGAACTGCAACCATTTGGAAAGATGAGCTCTCTGGAGAAGTTTCAACTTCTCCTCCTCCTGTATGTACCAGCACTGCAGATGCAGAGGTTTTGCCTGAGTGATGACACCTATTATTTATGAGAATACTGCAGCGGGTACCTGCGCCCTCAGTGCTGGTATAAATGGTTACTGCACTGTGGTGACATCACTGTTTCCCTGTGGTGTCGCCATGATAGGCCCTTAATGGTGATGGTTCTATTTTCGCTGCTCTTAATGGTTAAAGGTTTATAAGTTCTTAACTCCTTAGACTGACTGAAATATGTCAACAACTTGAGGATTGATTGCTGTGCAGTTTTGTACATACACTCATGGTTCTCAGGGGATAAGCCCTAATGACTTTCCCTCTAGAAATATACCAACAGCTAATGCTATAAATCTTTTACTATACAAGATTTTATATTGTCCAACAGTCCAGCATTATTGGTTATTCTCTTGTAGAAGTCACCCTACAGATAGTCTCCATACCTTTTGTCAGGTTGTTAAAGATATTTGCTTCTTTCATTAATATTATTAGCTTCAGTTATAACCACAAAAATGTTCATTATTCAATATTTCAACTCATTTTAAAAAGCCAGATAAAACTATGCATCAGTAAAAGATGCATACCTTAATCTTCACAGTGTTGTTTTTCTCTGATTCATTGTTACCAGGATGTGAGAGGATACGAGTATGTCCTCTCACACACTTACTATCCCCATCTACCTCCAGGAATCCCAACTATTCCTGAATCTCTCGCTCACCGCGCAGACCCCCACCCACTGACTTATATAAAGCCATTAACTGGCATTGTGCTATTTTTAGTGGGCAGGTACAGTGTGTTACAGCATGAGATTGTTATGACTCGAGAACAGAGGCCGAGGGTGGCTGAGCTGCATTATTTAATGGATGGAGGATTGGGCTCTGGCTGTAAAAATAAAAGTGGTCACAAAGTCAACAGAAACATAAGGGTTGAATACATTTAAGCGGTTTTATGCAACAAAAGTCTAAAATGTTCTTTTTGCTTACGCTGCATTACTATTTATTAGCCTGACAATCGTGTTTATGTTTACTTGCATGTACAGTGTTGACACTCGGGTCAGATGGATTACATATACATACTATAAGCACATGTACTCCAGACAGGTTAAGCTCTTAAGCTTGATGATGTCTGGCCTGTACATTTAATAAACAGTACATCCACAATAAGAACATAATCTTGTGATCTTTGCACCCATTAAACCTCTGTTCTGTTTGTGAGTCAGATACAGCTCCAAGCTCAGCTCCAGATGTAATTATATTAGAGCCTAAAGTTCATTAGAACCTGAAGCCCATCAGAGTCCATTAAGATCAGCAATTATAAGTAGTGGTTTGAACAGGCCGAAGCATCTGGGGATATGAGCAGCTTCGTCCACTTAATGTACAGTAAGAGCAGCTTTGAGCAGATGTTGAGCTCGCACAGTATCACACACTCAGCACCAACGCACATCTGGCCACCCGGCCAAAATACGGGTCATTAGACGAGTGTCCTCAGCGAAGGGATGGAGAGAGGACGAGGAGGAGGAGTACACTGAGGGGGCAACACAGGGTAGAGGAGACGGAGACAACAAATGGGTGGGCGTAAAAATTGAAGGGTAGAGTGCAGGAGAGGACAGAAGAGGAGATAAAAAGAGGGAGGTGAGAGCGTGAGTTCACCCAGGCTAAAGTAAGCATATGCGAGAACTATAAGGTGGATAAAAACAGCCCACCAAATGGCATGTGTTATGTAAGAAGAGAGGGAAAGAAAAAAAAAGAGGCAGGAACACGAAAGATGGATAGTTGGACAAAGAAAGCCCCAGCTTAAAGGCAGCTTTGCTTTTTTTTTTCCTTGGCACAATTAAGAAATAAAAGTCACTAACAATGTCGCCTCTTACCGATGATGCACCCTCCCTCTGGACCGAGTAGTAATGAATCCAGTATTTTGACGCATAATTATTGCATCCCTCCTGGACTAGTTACCACTTTTATGGGGCTCATTTATCTTTTCAGCTGGTTTTCCAACAATGTTTTAATTTTATGATTATGTCGACATAGAACCAATATATTCTCCAGCACGAGGCTGAGCCACTTCATAACCTCTTTATTGTCCTGCTGGTGTTTCGTTAGAGCAAGAGTGGAGCCTTTTGTTCATCATGAAGGTATTCCTCCCAGCAATTAAAATCCTCGCTACTGTCTAAAGAAATATTGGATCGTTTAATCAAATGGCCGTCTTGAGTCGACTTAAAGTCAGAGTTGAATCTGATTTTCTCATCATTTTATGTGCGATGATACTTCTGCTCAGTGCTGTTGGTTGGTATTGGCGGGAGCCGTGTTTGTTTACTGGATTAATCTTTTGGATTTATTGGATTCAATAACATTGGTTGGATGTTGGTAAGCCTAGATTGGTAGTTGTGATTCTTTGCTGAGTGCTAATGTCAAGCTCAACAATATATAGAGTTTTAGCTAAACAGCCTTGGGTATTGGCGAGGAGAGGACACAAATCTTGGGCATGATGGCAAATATTTCACTTGGACAAACTGAGTTTGAAGGAAATGAAGTACATAAGTCAAAGAGCGGGCTAAATAAGCAAAGGTGAGTCACAGGAACACAAAGGAGGTAGTACAGCAGACAAGTTAGCAAACAAAAGAGGGAAACACAAGGGTAGATGTACTCAGAGCACTAAATAACAAGGAACAGAGTAAAAACAACCATATAGGAGCAAACAAAAGATGGAAAAACACAGGAATTCAAACCAAAAATAGACACAGCAGAAATCTAGCTCTCAATGTAAGTAAATACAACACAATAAAATAAAAAATAAAAATATAACATACCATAACAATGTAAAACAACAAATTAATTAAATGCTAGTCTGTATAAAACTGCCCTTAGCTGCTTTTTAAAAGTCAACGTACGACTTAAAGACAGTGGCCATGGTACCATGTCTTAAACAGTACATGGGGCCAGCAGTGACGCCTGACCTGAAGACCAAAGGAAGCATGTAGTTTCAGCAGGTCAGAGATAAACTGGGGAGCTTGACCATGTAGGCCCCTAAAAGTAAAAAGTAAATTTTGAATGTGAAACCGAATATTTTCTGGCAACAATGAAGAAAAGCCAAAACCAGAGTAATGTGCGATCTCCTGTTAGTGCCAGGTAAAAGTCTTGCTCAAGAATTCTGTATAGTCTGAAGGCCATCCAAAGCTGATTTGTTGAAACAAGTAAATAGACTGTTACAGTAATCCAAACAGGAAGAGATGAAACCATGAATGATCATCTCAAGTTAAGCCTTTGTCACCAATGATCTGAGTTTAGAAATATTCCTTAGATCAGGGGTGGGGAACTCCAGGCCTCAAGAGGTAGTGTCCTGTAGGTTTTAGATGTCACCTGGGGTCAACACACCTAAATCAAATGACTAGTTCATTACCAGGCCTCTGGAGAACTGCAAGACATGTTGAGAAGGTAATTAAGTCAGCTGTTTTGGATCAAGGACACATTTAAAACCTCCAGGACACCGGCCAAGGGGCCTGGAGTTCCCCCACCCCTGCCTTAGATGATAAAAACAGTTCAAGTAGTTGTTTGGAGTGATGGTCAAGCAACATTGAACTGACACCCAAATTTCTGACTCAATTGAACAGAAGAGCCCAAGAAGCTGATATACTGCTTAATTTCTGGCATAATATGGCCTGAATGCCAAAGGGAAGCACAGGGAGAAACACAGGCAAGGCAATTACTACAGACACTACTATACATAGTAGACAAGTTGTGAACTAAAATACTATAAAACGCAAAACTAATCTTATCCATAGAAACAAAGTAAATCAATCAAAAACTGAAGTATGAACCAACACAAAGGTTAGCAAAACAGCAACTAAGAAAAAAAATGAAATAAAAATCTCAACAATATCAAAAGAAATCCACCTCACTAAGAGAATAATAAAGCAATCAAATCAGGAATCCAAAACTTCAACCGCTAGAATAAGAAAATACAAACAGGAAGCCAAACGCACGCACACACATACATATACACTGATACGCACACACTCATCCCCCCTCCCTTTCCAAACGCCTTCGACGCTTATTCCCTTCCGATGCTGACGGTGGATCATGGAGCCCAGCGCATAGGCTGCAGGCCCGGATGTACTGTCTAAATCGGCTGTCTCTCACCCTTTACCCACCCCTGTTGCTTGTCATGTGTTTCTTTGGTGTATTAAGAGTTTTTCATGTGCTATGTGCAGAGGTGTTTTTTTCTGTTCTCAAACTGATCTCCTGTTGGAGCTCAGTCTGGGGGGAGTTATTTTTTTCTCCTTATCTTTCCTCGTGTGGTGCTTTTTCCATGTTATACCTCTCTGACCTGTCTTCCCCATGTGATGTTTTGTGTAATGTATGTATGGTCGGAGGGTAAGATGGCGCCGCCATTGCGTGCAATAGGTCGGCAGCCTTATGAAATTTCCCCCTTGTGGGACTAATAAAGGTATATCAATCAATCAATCAATCAATCAATCAAACTCGAACGCAGGGGTAAGTCGCTCATCGGGCATTGCTTTGTTGCTGTTTATTACATGGAGCGATTCCAGGCTTTGGTTGCCATGGTTACCCTCTAATGCATTCACTGCCCTGTCATATGTCAATCATTGGTATCCTTCTCTCTCTATGGTAGTTGCTTCAATTGCTTCAAGTACCCACTGTCACCCAAGTCCCTTGACTTTTTATTCTAAAATTAAATACCCCAGAACTATGACATGAAGACTCTGAGGTGATAAGCAAACTAAAATACAACCTACAAAATAAACATACAATGTATCCATTCATCCTTTTAACCACTTACCCAGTTCAGGGCTGGGTGAGGCAGGGTAAACTCCAGACAGGCCAATGGTCTTTCACAAAGCTAACAGCGAGACAGCAAAAACAGTGATAGTGATGATGACATTCATGTATATGGATGATCTGGAATCACCAGATAACATAACAAGCCCGAGTATGAAGGCAGTGAATACAGTTGTGATTTGTTAAAGAGCTGATCAACTGGGAAGCAATGGTTACTGATATACCCCCAAAATTCTGTCATGATATTTAAAGGAAATTTGAAATAATAATACTTTGTATCTTAGGTCAAGCTTCTTAACCACCATTTAACATCAGTAATTTCCATCCATCATTTTGCTCTTCCTGTCATGTGGAGTGAATCTATCGAGTGTTTCGGAAACACTCGGTTGAGTCCTTTATTCGTTTTTGCTAGCATCTCTTCCATCGTAGCCTAGTTTTACTTTATGTCAAGTGGTGAAACAAGTTTGTTTCCACCTTCAGTTTCCTGCATATTTTACAAAGTACTGTGCTTTGTTGGAGGCAATTGAAGGAGCTCATCACAGCAAGAACAGCAGACAGCTACTCTCACTCTCAAACATCCAAACATGCCTGGGCTTGTTTCATTATTGTATGCTAGGAAACGTACACGCATGGCATCATCATATCATGAATATGACACTTTTTTTATTTACATGAAAAATAATTTACAAAATATTGTGTTGTATTAAGCATTACTTAAAACTAATACTTGTGTTTAATGAGGTCAGAGAATAAAGCCTGGATTATACTGCGGATCCAGCTGGAGACTAAACGGCCGAGTGGTTATTCCTGTTATGCTTCTTCAAAGTCCGCTCCCTGGGCACATGGATAGTTGGTGCATTGTAATGTAAATTCTCTGCGGGTGAGTCAGCGCAGTCACAAAACACAGTCAGGCACGTGGATGTGCGCACAGATCCTCGCAATCACTGTCTGATGATAAAATGTATTTCACTGGAACCCAAGCAAACCCTTGGCCATGTACAAAATATAAAACTAGGCCTGTTTCCCCTTAAATCTGTAACCACAGAAGTCCCCCCCTGCTGGCCATTAGAAAGAACACAGGTCTAAGGCACTAACGGCCTTGACATTTTAGACCCGAAAGCTCTGTCCATCTTTGCCATACAGTCTATAAGAATAAAGGGGGAAAAAACCAAAATTGCCACAACTTGAAATAAGCATCCCTCTCACCGTACAAGCACAGGCATATGGTTGTTGTTTATAGGGGCTAAAAATAAATAATCCTGACTTCACTCATGACTCAGACCCAACTCTCCCAGGATTCTTCCCTGGGAGTAAGGTCTCATTGCAGGAGCCGACTTCCTCCTCGGATCACTTTGAAGGCAGCACTGAAATCTCATCATGGATTTTTTTTTTTTTTGTTCAGTGCTGCCAACAAAAAAACATGTTGTCTACAAAGGTTTTAGTTTATTAATCTATCAACACAAAATGAATCAACACATCATTTGATAATAAATTTCTCAGAATGTCCTGAATTAATTGCTCCAGCTTCTCTTATTTTTCTTCTTCTAATGAAAGCAGCAGAACAGCCTTGAAAGCAGGACTGTTCACTGGCCAAAACAAGCTAAACCATTGCCGACTTGGATACCTAGTCCTGTGTGGAACAAATGATTAATCAGCTAATTGGGTGAACAATCAAAAGTAACTGTTAGATACAGCCCTAAATCCTATGTACACACACAGACAATCACAAAGCCCCAAATCCCCCCCCCAAAATTAAACAACACTTGGAACGAAGACGGGAACAGTGGGCTGCTTTTGATTATAATCATCTCTGACAATTGCAGGCAGCTCTCGAGGACCTTATATAAGTAATTTAATATTTATCATGTTTATTCCACGAAGACTAGTCTTTGAGAACAGGGGAGGGTAGAGAAGGACCAGCTGGGAACGGATAAAGAAATGTGACATGAGTGTGAGGAAAACAGCTTGGAGAGGTGTATTCCCCAAAGGAAAACTGTGCCGTAAATGAAGTGCATCGCACTGTGTGAGAGAAAGAGATCCGGGAGAGGAGGGTATGTGAGTGTGTGTGTGTCTTGCTTCTGTATATGTGTGTACAGTACGAGTCTGTGCATCCATCTGCACTGTTTAGGCCGGCCGAATCCTTTCTGAATAGACGCTGTATGTTCCAATTGTTGTCATGGAGCCCGTTTTTTTCAAGTTTTTTCTAGCCTCCCTCCTGCTACAGTGCGTGTCTCTTTCTCCCTTTCTCTTGCGTCCCCCTCCTTCCATATGTGTCTTTCTCTCTCTCTATCACCTTCAGTGGCTCCCCAGGGCAGCCTGTTAAATGCTGCAATCTGTCTCTGTCTTCCATCCTTACCCTCCCTCCCTCTTTTCCCTTCCTCTCTGTCTCTCAGGCTGTTCTCCGAGGCTCGGCGCTCATGAATCACAACGCTAACTACTACATGTAAAAGAGGGAAATCCCTGACTAAAAGCAGAAAGTGGAGGGGGTGATAAGGACATATCTCAAGGGGGAATTAAAGCCAGCGACTCTTTTGTGATTTAGAGAGAGTAGGAGACAAGGACAAGAGAAGAAGAAGGAGGAGAAGGGTGGGACAAAGGGACGAGCAGATGACATGAGAGTTACTATCTGAGGGTATCGAGGTCGGAAGGTTGCTTTTAATTTGGTTTCAGCCCATTCAGAAAGTTCATTTGTGACACTCTTAGGAACAGAAGCTTGATGGTGTAGAGGAAAGTGCTGAAACAGAAGCCAAAAAATGAAAAAAAAAAGGTTGCTTTTCTTCATATTAATTCACTTACTTTCCTACAGGAAGCTGCTCTGCTCAGTAACACTAATCTGTTGTCACAGAGAAGCTTCACTGGAGCAAAAGGGGGTTAAGTGCCCTTCAAAACTAATAGAGGAAGTGCAGGGGGAAAGCGTTTCCCACATGCCATTTTCAGCAGGGATTTCCCAGCAAGTATTTGACACGAATTAACAACTTTCCCTGTAGTTACCCTTTCTCTACCTTTTCCCTCACATTAACTACTAGAACTCCCCCAAGACTTTCAGCAAGCTTTTTATTCAACGCTTTTCAACTTTTATTTCCAAGAAATGATCCAGCATCTTTGCAAGGGAAACTCTCAATGGAAAACATACTAGCACTCATGTCTATTATATAAGGTACACTTGTCCGACTGCTCATTAATCCAAATATCTAATCAGTCAATCACATTGAAGCAACAGTGCAGTGACACGTAGGCATGTTAAAGATGAGGGGGCTCTACAGTGGAGTGGCCAAAGAGCCCTGGCTGCATCAGGAAGGTCATCCAGCGTCAAAATCTGTGCCAAATATGTCAGTTTATCTGCTGTGGCAAGCCCTTGCAAAAAAGGGAGCAGCCAAATGAAGCTCAGAAGCTCAGACATAGTCAGAAAAAGCTTCCAAAGTTCAAGCCAAGCATCAAAATGGGAAAAAAAAATTATTTAAGTGGCATGGTTTTGGTGCAACAAAGAGAAAATATCTAATAACCAGCAGATCTATGGGTGAGAATGTCTGGTTGATTCCAGAAGTTGGAGGTGAGTGATTACACTGCTTCAAGCTAATAGGAAGGCAACAGTCATTTAAGTAAACACTAATTCCAATCCAGGTATGCAGAAGAGCATTTCTGAAGAGACAACCTTGAAGCAGAAGACCACACCAGCTGCCACTGCTGTCAGCTATGAGCAGGAAACTAAGGCTAGAATTTGCATGGGCTCAGAACAGAGGACTGGAAAAATGTTGCCTGGTTTGAAAAGTCTCAATTTCTGCTGCAATATTTCGATGGAGGGTAAGAATTTGGCATAAAAAAGAACATGAAAGCATAGAGCCATCCTGCCTTGTATCAATCTTTCACTTTGCTAGTCTTGTTGTAGTGGTGTGGGGAATATCTTGTTGCCACACTATGAGCTCCTTAGTACCAAATTATCATCACTTGAACACCACAACCTCTCTCTTTATGATCACATCTTCTATTGACTGCTACCAAGAGGACAAAACATGAGGTCACAAAATTTAAATAATCTCAAACTGGTTTTTGGAACATTACACTGTGTTTATTGCACTCATTGTGGCCTCTGCAGTCACTTGATCTCAGTCCAGTAGAGCACCTTTGGGAACAGGAGATTCAAATCATCAATGTGCAGCTGACAAATCTGCACCATCTATGTGATGCTGTCACATCAGTGCAGATCAAAATCAATGTTTCCGGCACCTTGTTGAATCTACGCTATGAAAAATTAAAGCAGTTCTGAAGCAAAAATGCGGTCAAACCCAGTAACTAATGAAGTGTCAAGTGACTGTATGTTTCAGTGTGCTTCCAAGGAAAATCTTTCATTGTCTATTTAAAATTTAATTCAAGAACCAGAGGCCAAGAGAAGAGGCCAAGTATTTGTAGTTATATCTTAATTATAAGGTATAATTATATCTTTCATCATCCGTTTCTTCAGGAGATTTGTAAGCTCTTGATTTACATCATGGTCCTGAAAATTCTTCGATTCTCAAGGCCACAGAAGGTAGCGTAACATGCATCCTTTCATTGCATACACTTGAGACTACGTAATAATGAGTACAAGCTGAGGCTTTGAAAAGAAAAAAAAAACATATGGTAACAAGTGCCAACTTAACTGCAACAACCTCTGGTTTGTGGCTTAAGACTGCAACTCATTTGATCTCATCTGATTTGTTGTCCCAAAATGTATCTTTTTTTACCAGCTACCAAGTTGTTAAAGAACTCCCTTAGGTCAGATTAAAGTCAGCTCACAGTTAAGATCTGTCAAATTATGTCTTTATGTCTCACGTTCTCGGTTTAAGTGTTACTACAGTGTCTCCTTGTGTAATTTTCTCTGTCTCTCGTACTTGAATTTCTCTGATTCTGTCACTTATGAGTTCCTCCGTCCCAGTTAGCTGCAGTTAGAAGCCTGAATACCTCTGACAACCGCGTGTCTTATGAAAGAAAAGGATGGGAATTTGAGGCGATCCAAATGAGATAATAAAGATGTATTCTGATTATCTTAACAGGTCCATCAACGCTAATCAAGTTTTAACCATTTTAATTTCTTTATTCAAATAGCTTGCCACATCCTGCCAGACATTCACAGGAAAAAAAAAAAGCCATGACTGCACTGGCTCAATCGGTTGAAAAAAGTTCAAACCATTTAGTGACCCTTCCTCCACATATTTATTCACGCTATTCCTTTCATTTGTCACCCACATTTTGTCATTTTCCTGTGTGCATCCTCTTTCAAACCTTTGACTTTTGGTTTTCATAGTCATATTTTCAAGGCCAGATTCAGTCCTTGTCGCTTTCTCTCGCTCAGCTTATCAAACACACCGTTAGGAAGGGATTCTTTCTGAGTAAAAGCCTGTTTCAGTGCCGCCCTCGCTAAAAGCTCCTGCACTTCACTTCACTGTGCAATGTGTGTTAATGCTGAACATACAGCCTTCCCCTCTCTCTGCAGTGTTTCACCCTCTTGCTGCAGAAACACTCATATCTCTGCAGTCTCTCCCTCATTTGGCCTTTTTATGTTTCCCCATCGCCTCTTTTTTTGTTTCACCGCCTTGTTCTTTTCTTTCTGTTTCACTTTTGTTCTTCAGGTTTTGTAGTTTATTGCTGATGTTTCACCACTATTGCAGCAATGCTGCACATTGTAACGGCATTAAATGGGCTTTTTTCTCCCTGTAAAATGGAGCAAAATAAGTTGCAGAAGACATCTTATGCCAGTGTTTTGGACCACAGTTTAGACCAACCAGGCTTGACATTATGATCACTGACAGGTGAAGTAAATTACACTGATTATCTCTTCATCATTGCACCTGTTAGTGGGTGGGTTATATTAGGGAGCAAGCGAACATTTTGTCCTCACAGTTGAAGCGTTAGAAGCAGGAAAAATGGGCAAGCATAAGGATTTGAGTGAGTTTAACAAGGGTCAAATTGCTAGACGACTGGATCAGAGCATCTCCAAAAGTGCAGGTCTTGGGGACTGTTCCCAGTCTGCAGTGGTCAGTATCAATCCAAAGGGATCCAAGGAAGGAACAGTGGTGAACCAGCAACAGGGTAATGGGCAGCCAAGGCTCACTGATGCAAGTGGGACCGAAGGCTGGCCCATGTTGTCTGATCTACTGTAGCTCAGATTGCTGAAAAACGTTAATGTTGGTTCTGATAGAAAGCTGTCAGAATACACAGTGCATCATAGTTTGTTGCATATGGAGCTGCATAGTTGCAGACCAGTCAGGGTGCCCGTACTGACCCCTGTCCGCTGCTGGAAGCCCCAACAATATGAGCATCAGAACTGGACCACGGAGCCATGGAAGAAGAACACTTGATACCAGGATGCACTACAGGAAGAAAGCAAGCCGCAACAATGGTTCAAGAATGGTTTGAGGAATATAACTAGCTTGAGGTGTTGACTTGGCTTCCAGATTCTTCAGAGCTCAATCCAAACAAGCACTTGTGGGACATACTGGACAAACCAATACATGGAGGTCCCACCTCATAAGGATCTGTTGGTAACATCTTGGTGGCAGGTACCACAGCAGAGGCACATCTTTGGGGGTCTAGTAGAGTCCACGACTCTACGGGTCAGGGCTGTTGAGGCAGCAAAAGGGGGCTCAATACAATATTAGGCAGGTGGTCACAAAGGTATGTCTGATCGGTGGATTTATGTTATTGAACTTTAATAGCTTTATATGTGGTTTATAGTTATAAATAAGTTGTTTTCATTAGTGGCTCCAACATCACAGCTTCTGACTGGTTAGAGTGCTCTACCACACTGTTTTGGTTGTACTCTACAGACTACTTCTTTGCTTTTAGACATTGCAAAGACAGCACAAAAATGCTCATACTCATCTATATTGAAAAAAGCCACTTTACCCCCACAAACACTACGTATTAGCAGCTATGTTCCCCTTTAGTTTTTTCAATTAATGAATGGTTATAATATGAATGTAGGAATGAACAGAGATAGTGTTTTATTATAAAACTTGACACAAACAATTTTCATTTTGTTTTATAACTCACTGACAATAATAATGTTTGTTTTGCTAGAAACAGAAGAAATGCAACAGTGTTTTATTTATAGTGTTTTATTACACTGAGCACCTTTTTAACTAGAAGTGTCTTCTTTTCACATGTACATTCATACACTGCTTTATTCTGTGCTTTTAAGTGCTTATTATCAATCATGCACACACACAAACAGGGATGAATGCAGTGGGGGCAATTTGTTGTTCAATGCCTCGCCTGCGTACACTTTGGCACACAGACTGGACAAACCACTCTACCTCCTGAGTCAGAACTGCCCCTGTGGACACTCAGTTCTGATCTCAATGATATGAAAGATCAGTGGCTTGTAACTGACAGTCAGCACAGCAGAAATAAAGGATTTCACATGTAAACTCCAGACAGAATCGGGTTATCTTATTTTCCACAGTTGTCTTACAAAATGAAAAAGGCTGCACTGCTGGAAATAATCAGTGTACACTAGTAGAGCATTGGTGACTTTTATGCACTCTGAAGCCCCGCTCTGTAACTTTACGTGGTCTGACACTTTGTGGCTGAGTTACTGTGATGCATTCTAAATACATCCACTTCACAATGTTACCATTTGCAGCTGATTGTGGAATATTTAGGGGGGAGGCAATTTTACAAAGTCATCTGCAGCAATTAGGGATGTCAACATACCAGAAATTTAGTAGTTAGTACCAATAGACTTAGATGATTCTTGATACCAAATTCAATACCGAAACAAATTGATCATCCTACATAAAAAAAACCCCCAAATTTAAAGCACAGCCAAGGTGGCAAATCATGTATTGAAAATGTTACCATTATATTTTGTTGATAGGACACAGAGTGAAATGTTAGGATGGCTACTATTGTTACACTTATATCACATTAGCATTTAGCTTTTAGCTGCTTTGCTAAATTGGAGGTATTTCCTCTCTATAGACATTTCTATTCCATATTTCTATACAGTGGTCCCTCGCTATTGTTTTGGTGATTTTTTTGTGCAGTTTTACATGCTTTTGTGTTTCGTAGTTTTTGTTTTTACAGCGCATTGCGTTCTGCGTCCTGATTGGCTGTAGACCACTGTCAATCAATCTCGTGCCGTGTCTCCTGTACAGTACAGAATGCGTTCAACTTGTCAAATTTACATAAATTTTCGATCACTAGCAGTGTGACTCTGAAGTGCTGTACTGTATGTTTTCTCCTCAACAAACACAACAATGTTGATGAAACATTTTGCACAGTCAAAGGCACCTGCGGGTGCCTTTGGTTACTGGACTTATTTTTCTACAAAGGTTTCAACTTTGAGAGTGTTTAAACAAGAGAGAAGGGTGTGAAAATGTCCACACCTGTCTGAGAAAAGTGTATAAACTGTGCAGTGAGGGGTTTTACAGCTTTAAAACATCTATAATAATTGTAAAAAATAAAGTTGGCTACTTCGCGGATTTCACCTATCGTGGGTTATTTTTGGAACGTATCTCCCGCGGTAAACGAGGGACCAGTGTATTATATTCTCTAGTCGACTCCCTTTCTGATCAATGAGTTGGAACAGAGCTATCACAATACCTGCACTAGTTGCATGTGTAATTTTTCATGTGCGATTTGTAGTTTTTCCTGTGCTTGTTGGATTGCTTCTTCTTCTAGATTAGAATGCTTGTAGCTGTATGCTGCCCCCTTCAGGTTTGGAAAAACTGACGCCTTGGTACATACACTTCCTACAGTACCTACAAAACCCAAGAAAAGCTACTGTTGTGTTTTCAAAATTTTGATATAGAATGGTACTCTAAGTAATTCTAGTGACATAGTTGCGACAGCCACAATTATAGTAACAGACTCAATTTCAGTGAGCTCTTTAGAACTACCTATTGTTTCACAAATGTTTGTAAAGAAAGAGAGAGCTGATTGATGTCTAGAAATGGTCAGGGCTACAGTGCACACAATAAAATAACTGACCAACAGCTGAAAAATAAAATGGCTGTGTTGAGTTATGCTGATGACGTTGTTCTTTACTTGAGTACTACTCTGCAGAGAACACGTCAGTTCTATCTATTACACACTGTTGTGAACTGGGTTCACTTGAATTTAATAACTGTAATATAACAGTTGCTTGCACTACCTTGCCTACTTCCTACTGGAGGGAGTAATATTGTTACAGTAAAGTCACCGTGGTTATGCAGTGTTTAATAAATGTATTAGACCACATGTAATACAAATATAAAGTATGCTAATATATTAAAAATGTATCAAGATTTCTTTTTAATAAAATTTATTAAATAAATAACAAACTCACTTGACGTTTTATGCTCAGATTTAAGTCGGCACACTGAACTTCTTTGAGAAGTGAGAAATTAATCAAGTGTAACATTCAAGCACGAAAACATTTTTTTTTCTGTTCAGAAATGGACATAAATAACTGTAATTTTGCATCTTAATTAAAAACAAAGTGCTTTACTATTTTTTTCAGGCTTTTTCGTAAAACAGTGAATTTTAAAATTGATTTATAACAACAATAAATATATTTTAGCAATAAAAATTTAATTTGTATTGAGAGCTATTGTATACTGCTGGATTAACCATTACAGAAACATAAAAAATGATTTTGATAATTTACCAATAATGTAAACTTTGGGCAATTTTGGCATAAATCTTACATTGGGTGGTGGTCTAATAAATTTGCCAAGCACTGTAATTAAGACATACTATGGTGTTTGCTATGGGATTTCAGCTTTTATACCTTTAAAATTGAAAAACCTTTGGTATGAAAGTGATTATATTCCCAGACAAATTCACTCTTTTCATGCATTTGTTTTCTTGGTCTGCAACATCCCTGTCTCTACTGCTGCCTCCTTGCCTGTCATTTGAATTTCTTCCCTCCAATGCTTTGTCACTCCTCTTTTGCCTTAGCCTCTCGCTCTTTCCTTTTCCTAACTCCTCTATATCTCTCATCCCTTTGCCTCTCTCTCCCCAAAGACACCAGGCACATACTGTATACACCCGCAGTGTCTGGACATTTTGCACAGCTTTCTTCAGAGTCTGGCTCTGACCCTGGGTTGGCTGTTGACGGCTTTTTACGCGTCATGCTTGCACACTGTACGGGCACAGAAGAACTCCCACACAAATCAACACACAGCACACGCATACGCTCATGCGTGCTTGAAGACATGGCAGGAGACTGAGTTATTGGCGGGGCCGGAGTGACATGCCCCGCTTCACCAACTCATTCACGCTCTGCTGAATAATGTGTTATGCACGGGCCATTTGTTACGTGGATCATAAAGTGCAATAAGGACAGAGTTAAGCAGCAACAGACACATACGCACTCAAACTCAGGCACAGGCATGGACTTAATTTTTTTTGTTCTCTGTCAGAAACAGTATTGCATAATCTCAAAATCTGTCTAAATCTCTCCCCCCCTTTCTCTCTGGCCATCTCCTCCTCTGTCACTTTCCCCAACTCGCTGTTTCCTGACGGCGAGTAAGCTTTAAGGACACGATGAGAGTAACTGAAAAAGCGAGATGCAAGAAGGAAGACCAGAAAGAGAAGTATGTCAGAGAAGTGTGACGACTAATATCTTAACAGGGGAAAAGAGGGAAGTGTAGAAGAAAGAAAAACGTGTGACAGTTAAATAACTGGGGTCATTCCAGACTGCGCTTGATAAGAAAAACAAAAACCATACAGCACCACAGCTCAGCAAAGAAGCAAAAATACCCAAATAGTGGAAACAGGAAGGAGAGGGAAGCGAGGCAGACGGCTGCAAAACAAATTGGATTTTAGCGACACAAAACAGAATGAGATGCATCTGCCTCTGCCTCGCGCTGCTTTTGCTGAGCGCCCAAACGAGGCGAACGTGCCATGTGACAAGCTGCTGAAGAGCCCCGCACATGCACGCGCTCATTCAGCTTCCTCTTTTCTGCTCAATCTGCACAGTGAATGTGTCATTTTAAAGCCTTCAGTCATTTAAACAGCGCAGAGAAGACTTCGTGCCATCTTCTGCTTCTCATCTCAGTCTGCCAGGAACTGCTCCTGAGCAACAAATACACGATTATCACGCTGTGCAGTTTGGCAAAATGTCTTACACCACAGATTTTCTTTTTATTTGAATAAAATAAAGACCGGCCGACGATTCCTTTATTACTCAAAACACTTAAAATCGAATCTAAAATCAGTTGCTCGACTGTCCCGTGGTTTAGCTTGTGTTTTACTGCTTTAAAGTACACATGCAATGCAAACAGTTATAGTACAAAATGTGTTCTCTTTTCTCTACAGCTGGCATCCACCAACTCTGCTAACAGCAGTCAGACAACTGCAGCTGACAACAAAGGTAGGTCTTAGTTTTGTTTGGTTTAAAATGTTTTCTTTTATATAAAATTCAGGAAGTATTTTTTTGTTCTCCAGCATTGGCGTAACTTTGTGCTGAACACTGGGGGGGTCAAGATCTCTGTCTAAATAAATAAATTTGGGTAAATTCCCAGATGATTAAACATGCAGCTATTTTGCTGGTAATACCTGAAACAAGTAAAGAAAATCAACAGCCTATTTATGCAAGATAATTCATAATTTTATTGGGGGGGTTATATTGGTTGGGTTTGATTATTGGGGGGGTCATAACCCCCCTAACCCCCCCTGAAAATTACGCCCCTGCTCTCCAGCATTTGCATGTTATTGTATACATTGATTCAACATATTCAGTTCACTTTTATCTGTGCAAAATCCAAACAACCGAGGGCACTTTATGTGGGAAAGAGTTTAAAACAGAAAGAAAAAAACCACTGCAGCGGTTCAGAGGGAGAACTTGCAACTTTAACAGAAAGAAACCCTCATTTCAGACTCAGGGAGGGGCGGCCATCTGCTGCCACCGGTCGGATGTGTGAGGAGAAAGATAAGAGAAAGAAGAAGAACAGAAATAAGCACAAACCAAACCATAGAGAAGACATAAAGTTATTGCTGTGCAGCAGTGGCGTGTCAATAATCAGTGGGGAGTGAAAAGAAAAAGGATGAGACTATATCTTCCAGCAGCGCTGACCTCCAGTGGCATAACTAAGAGATGCTTCAAGGTCACTTGATTAAATCCTAGCTGTAAGCCTTATAAATGAAGGAAAGCTTTAAGCCTGATCTTAAAAGTAAAGAGGGCTTCTGTCTCCTGAATCCACACTGGGAGCTGGTGCCACAGGAGAAGAGCCTGATCTGCCAGCCTCCACCTTCCATTCTTTCTCACTTCTTAAAGAACCCCCAAGTAAGCCTAAGGTACTGGGATAATATGGTGCTAATGAGGCCTGATCATTAAGAATCATTAAGGATGCTTAATGATAGCTCACCATATGAGTAATGATATATATTGGAGTGTGTGAGTTAAAGGACATACTCTGGTCAAAACAGGTTCCTTTGACTTTAGAGTCAAATGCAGTGACTTCAGTTTCATATGCATCAGCAGATTTTTGCTGTTCTCCTAAGTGCCGTCAGATTTGGCAACTCCTCAGACCTTACTGTGGCAGTTTTATTCATTAGATGTTTAATAGCTTTTTCGAGAGAGTTTTAAAAAGAGGTTCAGACAGCTCGTTTGGGCTCATCGCTGCCTGTTAAAGTAAGAGAAAGCTCGTAAAGACTGCAGAGAAAGAAGCAAAGGTATCTTCTTTTCTGTGGTTAATGAGCAAGTTTAAAATTGCCGTCACTCTGAAGTTATTAACTTGTCGAGTAAATCAGACGCATTATTAAATATAGTGAGAAAGTCGCTAACCATATCTCTTCCACAGCCTTTTTTCCTGCTTATTTCTTTCGTTCGGCGTCCTGCTCTTCCTCTTTGATCTTCCATATTATTAGAAAAGTGACTTTTTTTTTTCTATGGAGGGATCAGATTGCTGGTTTTCCATGAGCTAAGCAACCAGGGGGCAAGAAGGAATTCTGGCAGGGATCAGCAGTGCGTCAAGCAAGAAAAAAAAAGTTGGCTGCAGTTTAACTTTTGTCCAATGTTGCTCATCAATAACTAATTCCAGCACTGGCAAATGCACAATCAATCACTTTTGCACCAACAAAACCTGTGATCAGCTTCTGTTCCCTCCATCATGTCCCTGAGCCTTTCTCTTCTGTCCTATAAAATATTCCATAATATCAGAACCAGTGACTTAGAGTTTCCATTTTTCCATGTCTCCTACCTTGTCTCCATTTTTCATTTTTCCTCGCAGTGCTTCTCTCTCATATTTCCCTGTCATTCTAATCTCTCTGCATTTTCTCTTTTTGAATGCACCTAAATTTAATCTCACATAAGGGTTTTCCATTCTAGCCCCGAGGCGAGGTTGACCAGCTGTAATGACTGTAGTATCTTGTAGCTAACACAGATATACAGTATGGCGGGAATGTACAGATGATGTAGATGCCCCAGGGCTACTCATAGCGCTCTGATTCATACTTAATCAGATACACACAGAGGTGCAGCGGGAGAAGGCATAAGCTTATATAAAGTCCGTAGTCACGCTGCACAGTGGAGTCTAACCCAGTTCAGTTTTTTTTCTTTCTTTTGTTGCATCATTATGTCTCTGTGCAAAATGAAGGTGGCATGATCTCTATTTTTGGTCAAATGATGGATATGTTGTAACACTTTTTCTTTTAACTGCTTCTCTTGATGTCAGACAGCCCGTTCTGAAATGTTGCTGGAGCTGCTTGAAGCCACCAGACACCACTGAGAGAAACGCTAATTTTACCTCGCAGAACAGTGTGGCTGCTGTTCTGAAGCTGTGCGATGTTGGTGTATTAGCTTGCATCGACTAATGTGTTCACACCCCAAAGTCTCACAGTAAAAACTAACTGAAGCGGGCAACGGTAAACCAGTGGGTGGCGCGCTCTGTGACGTAAAATGACAGCTGTTGTCAGGAGTCTGGTGGCGTCGATGAGACCAACAGAAAGGCTTCAGAGAAAGGTCAGAAAGGGCTTCCTGACAGAACATGAAGCAGTGGAAGCACTTCAAACATGGACTACATTCAAACTGGATTTGGCTGATTTACATTTTGCAGCTGATCGTGTCGACAGTTTCAGTGTGAAGTTAGCAGCACAATTTTAGCTCTTGTCCTATTGGCAACATCTCTGCCTCTGTTCCACAGTGTGTCTTTCATCCCATCTCCCTCCCCTCACCCCTAACCGGTCACAGCAGATGGCTGCCGGAGGCTTCTTCCTGTTAAAAGGAAGTTTTTCTTTCCCAGTGTCACCAAATGTTTGCTCACAGGGGGGTCATCTGATTGTTAGGCTTTTCTTTCTATTATTGTAGGGTGGTTACGTCACAGTATGAAGCGCCTTGAGGCAACTGTTGTTGTGATTTGGCGCTATATAAATAAAGTTGAATTGAATTGAAATTGAACATAGCAAGTAGTAAAATTCTTGTGGCTGGTTAAGATCGGGGCAGTTTAGAGGAACATGACTTCATCTCTCACAGCTTTTAATATACAAGTCTGTTATTCTTTACTATAATCAGTTTAAGTGTAGACTGTGTTTGAAGTGCTTCTACTACTTAAGTTTGTGTCAGAAAGTCCTTCTCCAGGGCCATGTACCAGGAAACAATACCCCATGTCTCTCTGTTATCTGGCTTTATTCACCCTAACATTAACAACTGGGTTAACCGGTCACACAAATGTGGTTATTTATTTGATAAGTTAGTCCAGGGTTTATCAGTCTAGCTAGCTATACACTTTTGCACATTTGAAGCCAAAAAGGCAAGCTGGCAAATATGCTGACAGTAGAAGTCATGGGTGGGGGAACTACAGGCCGCAAGGGCCAGTGTCCTTGATCCAACACAGCTGATTTAAATGGCTAAATTCTTCTGCTTTGACACCTCAAAGCAGAAGAAGAAAGGTGTTCTACATTTTTAACTTTTTCTTTTTTTATCTGGCTGCAGCTTCTGGTTTTAAATTTCCCCAGATTACTGTCATTTCATTGACAAGCAATTAACTTCCAGGTGGCATTTCCAGGATTTGTTGACTGCGAGAGGATTTTTCCCCCTCACATGAATAACAACCATTTAATGTCACTGAAAACCATTCAGTCCTTAAGCCCTGCAAAGACGAGGACTGCTCAGTCTCACAGTGTACCAATCAGACTCTGCCGACAAAGTCATTTAATAGTTGACTGGACATGTTGTATGCTACGGTCTTTTTAAATGGGGAATGAGCTGTTCTTTGTGTCAGAAAAATAACAGCAACATCATTGGTTTCACATCATGTTCCTAGGTTTTTAATAAACACTGTATTTTAGGAGATTTTCTACTCCACTAGGCCTCTCTGCTGGATGTGCTGTTTGTTCATCCACTCGCTGCAGATCAGGCCAACGTGCAGTGCAGTTTATAGAGCACATTTTCAGTCTTTGTTGTCGGTTTTCTCTTCTGTGATAGAAGGTTTTGGAGCATTGTGTGATAATAGGCACTTTACTTCTCTGAAATCACTCCCTTTATCTCCTCTAGAACCTTTAATTTCTCCACTTACTGTACAATCAAAGCGCAGCCAAGAAAATCCTTGTAATAAACAGGTAGTTCCTGAGCAGTCTTTCTGCTTATTATTAACTCTTGCCCTCTGACTTCTAACCCTCTCCAGAGAAGGCATCAGCAGCGAAGCCTCAGGAGCAGGAGGAGGAGATCGACATTGACCTGGAGGCACCGGAGACGGAGAAGGCAGCGCTCGCCATCCAGAACCAGTTCAGGCGCTTCCAGAAGAAAAAGAAGTAGAGTGACTGACTGATTATAACAGAAAAGAACGAAAGAAAGAAAAAAACAAACAAACAACAAAAAAAATCTTTCCACAGATATACAAAATTACAGTCAATGATTGAGAGCGGGTGGGCGGTTGGGTGGGGGGGTTCGAGCAGGGGTTGAAATCGTTCTGGTTTTATTGTCATATTATGCAAAGTGTCATTAAACACCTTTTTGCATGATAGATTGGCCAGCTTTGAGAAGGGAAAGAAAGGGAAAGGGGAAAAAAGTGGGAGGGTTTGGGATTTATAATCTAGCATGACGAAATACTGTAACCTCCCGTCACCACATTAACCTTTGCAGATGTCCCTACATGCCACCTGTTTGTCCCTCGATGCTCCCAAACATGCAAACTCTCCCCCAGGCTCTTTACCCTGCCCCTCCTGCAGCCCAGCACACGGAGACACAAACAGGCAAACTGACTGCTGACTGACAGAATAAGCACACATCCTTCAACACTGGCGAGACAGGAATGCACAAACACAAGGGAAGCACACTCTCTAGTTTCCAGGTTCTTTTCTTTCCACCTCCTTTGCCGTCACAAGGCTTTTATTCCTTTCGCTGCGTCTCTCTCAGCGAGGATGAAAATAACACCGAGTAACTGGCTCAGGTGTAAAATCACCTCTGGATCGCCTCTTGTGTAGCCCAGATATTGAATAGCAAGTCTGATCTCAAAGGTGACTGAGGTGGTGGTCATGGAAACAAGGCCACTAACTCGCTCAGTTGGAGGCAGTCTGCTGCAGGCAAGATCAATATGTGATGGAGAGCTGGCACACCGCTTGATAATACGAGTCGCTAATACGCCCTCGCACGCATCACCGCTAATGAGTGACATTCATGCTCATGAATGTTTAGGTGACTACAATTTCAGCTTTTGACATTCTCCAAGTGAAATATGATGCGGTGAAATGTCATCGAGCACTGCACCACCGGTGGAAATGATTTCAAATATTCATACATCCTCATTAAAAAAAGAAATCATGTCGCTTGAAATTAAGCTTGCGGCTAACGTCACAATTTGTTCCTCGTTTATTGAATCAGAGGACAAAAAGCAAAGAGAAAAAAGGCTAATTGTCACTGCTTTAATTTAAATAAAAGGTCTAAGGTCAGACTTTTTCTCGCATTTTAGTTGTAAGATGTTTTCTTTTGATGTGTTAGCTAAAACTTGTGACCCTAGCTAGCTTGCTAAAACCAACAGTATTTTAGCAAAAAAAGTTTTAGACAAAGGAATGTTAGCGTCGCATAGAGTTCGCCCTTAAAGGCTCATTTTTAGTATAGTTCACTTCTTTAAAAGCCAGGTAAATGTTTAAACTATGCACTATGTAGGCTGAGATAAACTCCTAAATGTTAAGATAATTGTTATTCTTTTTGCTAGGCAGTTTCACATGTAAAGCTTTAAAACTGAGGCATAAAGAAAATATTTAAAGACTAAAAATAAAGTTTTTGAGGATATTTTGTTTAAGTTAAATGTAAAACTTCAATACTGACCACCACATTATATGCTAGCACTTTAAAATGATCACACTCCATCTAGACTAGATGCAGTTCAAATCTCTGCAAATGTTGTAACAAGTGACTGTATCGATTAAAAAAAAGGATAAATTGTTATTGTTGTCGTCACCACAGATTTATTGTCTTTGAACAGCCAAGAATTTTCTGAAGGCCAGCAGGTCAGAAACCAGGTCTCGTGTCACTCGTCTAGAAAGACGTTCATTCATCTATACAACAAGCATCGTGTTGCTGTCGCATTCACAGCATTTAAGGAGTTTGTCTCCGCCCGGGAGCTTTCAACCATGCTAAGTGTTGGGTTACTGAGTGTCCCTTAGTAACCTAAACCTTTCTATCCTTAAATAAACGCTTGATAATGATTCGAAACGGATGCCAGCCGTGAACCTGAGCCCTCTCACCTTTAGATCAGACGCACTGCAGCTACTGGGCAGAGATGGAAAGAAAGACGCCAAACAAGAGAGAAAAAAAACACAGTTATTACATAAGCACACTGTGCAAATGTATCATTCCTTCAGCATACATGTACAGTTTATGATGTGACACACATATTTATATATATAATGGGTCAATGCACACACTCACACACACACTCCTGGTTCATCCACGTACCCTCCCCTTTCCTCTTCAATGTATGTAGCACACTGAACTGCTTCTAAAGCCAGACTTTCTCTCCATTGCTATAATAATAATCTCCACTAATTACTAGAATTATTATTGGAATGTAACCTCTTTTCTATTTCGAGCACATTGAGCAGTGCAACCGGCACAAGCTGCTGCGCACACTCTTCTCTATCATGGCCTCGCCGTTTCCCTTTCCTGCCCACCACCCCCAGCAGCGTAAAGGAAATATGTTGATGTCATCACCTGAGTCTGATATCAAACCTCCTTTTCTCCCCTAACTGGATTTGACACGGTTTTCAAATAATTACCTGACATACATGTAGTAATGCGGATTTAGGTGGATTTGATTTGGCAGGCGTGCTGAATAGACACATCAAGCATCAACATTGCTTTCACATAATACTGTTCTTTTAAATCTGTTTGGGCATATCCAGTGTAAATGCATTTGCGCTTCACCTGATGGGATTACCCAGTTAAAAATACAGCACAGCCGAGCTTAGTGGACAGCACTGGGATTCAGCCTCCTTTATGTGTACCTGTGAGATATTACCCAGCTGTAGGAAAGAATTTGAGTGGCAGATGTTTGTCTGAAAATATTGCTGTCCAGTATATCCTGAATCCAGTATATCCTCTGAGCGCTGAAAAAGCTCTCTATTTTCTGTGTAATCTTGTTACTATGTGAGTGATGGCTTCATACATAATGATTGTTTTATATAGTGAATAATTGAAGGAATTTAAAACAATTTTTTTTGGAAGACTCTTAACTGCCCACTAAATGATCTGTTACCATCACATGATGGATGGAAACTATTCATTTGATAGCTCTGCTTACTTTGAGAACGCCGTCCTTGGAAAATTTGTAATCCTTCTAATGGGAAGGAGAAAGTACAGAAAAGCATCCGCCTAATCAGTCTGCTGAATTTCTTCAAGTTATGTTATCTAGCTTGGCCATTACACTGCTGTTGACTCATATTCCTGTTAAATCATTTCAAGCATTTTACCCTCTAAAAATGTCCAAACAACTCAATAAAAAACAAGCTGTTTAAAATAACCAGTTTCCACCGAAATGACTGCACTGGAAATTTATAGACTAGACTGTAAAATCCTGATTCACTGCAGTGCAGATCCAAAATTCTCCCAATGAGCTGAAAGCTATGGATACTATGAACCACAAGTGTCTGCAGAATCAGTCATGAAACTGTGCTGTAATAATAAAGAGTGGATATCTATTGGAGGCCGTTTACACCATCATAACCTAGTCTTAAACCTAAGGAGAAAATGAAATAAAAATGAAATAAGGCTGTGACTTTGTGCATGAAGTGTTTATGTTGAACATTTTTAAAACGCAAATGGTACCAATGTCAAATAAGAGCGATCTTGTTACAGTAGCCATTTTTGACAACTTAACATGAAATCATATAGTTGTTCTCCTTTTCTTTCTCACGTCTCGCTGTTAATAGCAAAGTTGAAACATTCAGCTCCAGCTGCTCTCAGTAAGCTTTTCCTTTATTTCTGAGGAAGGCAATCCAAATCTAGAGGAGGCTCCCAGCTGATGACGCAGCTTGAAGCATAATGTTCCCACTGCTGAATTATTTGAACTCCTATGAATACGGATTCACCGAAAATTTGCATTCTTTGTATGTAGCTGCATGAAGATCATGCCATGTCTATGATCAGTATAAGTTTAAGTCTGATACATATGAATTCTATCCGCATAATGGTAACACACATGTAACTTTCCTTACAGTCACATATACAGAATACTAACATAAGAATAAGTCAGAATAACCTTGTGAGGCATGCTTACATGTATATATAAAAATAAAAGGGTAAGCTTTTTGAATTGTCACTGTAGGAGCTGTTCAGGGGCCAGATGTAACTGAAAACAGAGTCTGGAGGCTGTAAATAGCTACCTGTCAGAAACTAAAGAACCTTAATGTTGCTTGGCAACAGACACAATTCAAGAAAGTAAGACTAAAGTGGTCATTTCAATGTGAAATGTGACTTGAGAAAATCCCTGTGGATTTGAGGCTGTGCAACAGAAGTGACACGTGACCCGAAGGTTGCAGGTTTGATCCTCCTTGGAATTAACGGTCACGCGTCTTTTGGCCTCGAGCAACATCTGTTCTTTTACGTGCAGGAGCCCAAATGTCTCGACTCTAAACGTAAAAGTTTCATGGGGGAGAAAAAGCAGTTTGATACAAATTCAGCTTAACAAGTAAAGGTGATAAAGCCATCGAAGTTGCAGTTCTCTGTGATCGGTCATGAGTTTGCATGTTGTCAAATCTTAAATGCAGTTCCATTCTTCCTATGTATGAATGTTTCCTACAGTCAGGCAGGGATCGCACCTTTCTTTTTTCCTTCTTTGTGATATCACAAACGCCAGAACCTTTACTAATCCACTAACCTGCTCTTTATTAAACTATTATTAAGCCATTCGTGTGGATGCACTTTGCTTACTACAGTTATCATATGACTGATGCTGCTATGTTGACTTCAGCGCGTTGCTCAAAGTGTGGCTACATCCCTCAACAGGATGCTTCAGGTCAGATTTGTCACTCATATCAAATCTCATAGTTTTGTTTTTTTTATTACCCGTGATCCAAACCAGTGTTTTGGCTAGATATTTACCTCCTCCTTGCACGCATAGCATATGTAAAGACACCGTTTTTTCTCTCTTTCTTTATTTCTTTCTTTGTCAATGCTGTGTTTTTCGCTTTGCTTTGTTAGCCTGACCTCATTTCACTTTCCCCGAAGGCAACCGAATGCGGGGCTCGGCAAGCACAGCTTGCTCGCTGTGATTGAGGGAAGATGCGTGGAATAAAAAGCTTGTTTCACTGCTGTGATCGCGAATGGAGCAAAGCTGCATATAGTTTGGCTTAAGAGAAGTCCCCACGTTCTCCTTAAAAAGCCTTTCTGACGTCACGGCAGACAAGAGCTTGGCAAACAGCGGCCAAAGCTTTTGTAAATATCATTCACACCACATTGTCTGTACAGTGTCTCCCTAAATCCATGCTTGCTAACTCAATATTCTCCCCTGCTTGCATATGTTTATCTATATCCACTTCTTATGCTTGACAAGACTATAATGTGCTGAATAGAGGGAAGTAATTGGTGCAGATATTTGGGCTCAGCTTTACAGCCTAGAAACGACATCAAAGCCATACTTTCAAGATCAAAAAACACATATTTAGATAATCTCTTCGTGTAGATCCCTTCTTTATGTTATCTGTAGTTGCGTAAAGCAACAGTGAAAGCATCCGAAACGATTAATATAACTCACTGTAATGAGCAAGCTCCAAAAAGCATGCTTTCAACAGGCAGTTTGTCCCCAACTATGACAAAAACACGAGAAGTAGGTTTTAAGTTCGTCTTTCAGATGATTGTACGCTCACAACGTGGCACCGAGGCTTTGGCTCACCCTTCACAGCGTGGCCAATCGGTGACCACTGTCCTTTCAGGGAGGCATCTGCCAATCAGGAAGCTCTACAGGGCCCCATTCCACAAATCACAAATATTCTTAATGCATCTTTACTTCTTCTACCATGACGATTGAGGCTTTATTTATTGAATTATGTTTGCATAACTTATATAGTTGCCTATGTTGTTGTGAACCTCTCCGACTTGTTTTGTTGTGTTTCTTATGTCGAGGCATGTGGAATCCATATTTGTATGTTGTAGACTATGAACTCCCTCTGCGTATTTTGCCATTGCAATCTAAGTTGTGTTGTTGGACTTTCAGAAGTGGTAGCTGAGGTGAGAATGCACATGAACACTCCCTGTATTGTGTTTTCTGCACTAAATAAAATTTGCTGCGTACTGCTTTCAACTCTAACAACTGTGTAACTGTTTTCTTCTTTTGCTTTTTTAAACCTTCAAAGACCCTCAACAAACATGGTTCAAACCCTAAAATCGCCTCACTGGTCAAAACTGGTCAATGCCAAAAACTGAACCACGCAGGTGAAAATGTTGTTTCCATGTCCAATAAAGGTCATGTTAGACCAGGGGGGTCAAACATAAGGTGAGGGGGCAAAGACTCCAATCTGGTCCACTGGACAGCTTTGGAAGAAGGGAAGGAGAGCATACATTTTGTGCTTTTAACTGTATTTTTACAACTTTTCCTGCCCACACAAACTTCCACCATGGCCATTCATTTATTCTTATTATACCAAAGCCATAAATAAGTAATTAATAACAGAAACCTTCCTGGGTTTTTTTTTCCTTTGATATTTTCTGCTTTTTTAGTGTCTCCACAATAGTTTTCTTTCTTTCTTTCTTTCCTTTAAAAAAAAAATAGGACATTTTCTGTGAATTACCAAAACACTTCCATTTTATATTTACAGCACATTCTGCGTTATGAATTACCAAAATGTTTTTAATAATAATCACATTTATATCTTACAATTTAAGCAAAGTGATGCTGAGAAATTTTCTGTCATTTGCTAAAGCAGGATTACTTTTTCATGCAGAAAAACTGAGATGTGCTATTGAGATTGTACTTCTTTTTCTAATACTGACTTATCTCAGGGATTACGTGTGCAGTTAAATTTCTTTATACCGACAGAAACTGGAGTTTCACTGGTCGGGCCCACTTAAGGTCAAAGTGGGCTCTAACACAGTAATGTATGGACGTCCCTGTGTTAGACCATCTGTTACAAAAAGGGAGAAATATCGATCAGATTATTGCAAAAGAAAAAAAGAAGAAAAAGTCTATGCATTAAAATAATGACAACTACTATGGTTAGTGCATTGCTATGAACAGGCATCCACACAAAGTCTTCTGCAAGCAGACAAACTTGTATTAGCGGAGACTGTGTTATAAATGAATAAGTAAACAAGACTTTTATGCTATTTACAGTTTTGTACATATACATTATAATTCATTTGTTGCATGATGAACTTACAATTATACCTCATCTGTTTGCCATGGCAGCATCATGAAGTCAGGAATGATATCATTTAAATTTAAAGTAAAGAAGTATTCTAATCAATAAAGTACAGAAGCATTTCCACCACTGAAAAAGGAAAAATACATTTCTTTTTCCATCCATAGGACAAAACTCTGCGATCATGTGTAAAAAGTTTGATTTCCTAACTCAACCTTTAAATAAAAAAATCAAATAATTTAAAATTTTGCATCAGTGTTGTGACAGAAACAAGCTCCAAATGCTGAGAATTATCCAAAATGTTTGCAGGCTAATAACTGATTCTGTCAGATACATTTGGGCAGCACGGTCTTCCTCCCACAGTCCAAAAACATGTAATTAGTGCTTATACTAAATTTTCCACAGGTGTGAATAGTAAGTGGAAGAGGATGGATGATAAAATACATTCACTGCAACAAATTCCTGTAACATATAAATAAGATTGTGCATAATTATGTAACATTCTCTGTAAATGGTGTGTGTGTGTGTGTGTTTTATCGAGTATTTAGAATGTTGCAGAGGTGTGATGTGGTTTAGTTGAGGTTTAGCTCATGAAATTTCATCACGAAAATTGACTATACTGATAAAGTTCAGGGGGAATGGAAAGTCATGCAGTTCTATCTTTAACAAATAAACACATTATAAGCAATATAGCAGGAACACTGAAATATAAAATAAATTGGGAGTATTTTACTATTAAGAATGAATTCTATACAGGACACAACCACACATTTTTACTGTAAGATTACAGAAAGCAAAGCGTTGCAATGTCAAATCTATTAAGCAGCACTTTACTGTAATTTAACAGTGTTTTTATAGCTGTGTCATAAACAGAAGGAGCAACAAAGAAAACATGAAATCTGTATGTAGAGCTCCAAAAGTAATTTCAGTTGCTTAAAGGAGATCTTTCTGACCCCGTTTCTTCAGGGGATGCCAGTATCGCCACGAGTCTCCCTAGAAGCTAGTTTCAATCCAGGCCCCCTTTGGGTGCTGTTCCAGTTCAAACAGACTCATGGATGACACGGCGGAGAATGCATTGCTCATTACTGAACTGGAATTTAGGAATTGGGAGCACTCAATTATACACAGAATAAATAGGACTCCATGTCTTTGCGTATCCCCTTGACACATTTTTTTTTTTACATTAAACATCAAAATAAACACAGGGAAAAATTTCACAGCATATTTGTCATTCTATTGATATGTGTGAGTTACTGAGTAAGAGTTTTATATATATATATATATATATATATATATATATATATATATATATATATATATATATATATATATATATGTGTATATATATATATATATATATATATATATATATATATATATATATATATATATATATATATATATATATATACACACACACACATATATATACATAGTACATATAGTTGCATGATTTTCTTTGCTTTCCTCCTGCTGTTTCTCTTCTCTGTCTGTGACTCTGCCTCTTCATGGCCAAGTTATATAATATAAATCCACTAAAAATATGCAGTGAGTAACAGTTAATAAATAGCTGCATTGCTTAACAAATGTATTCGACCACCTTTCATAAAAGCAAAGAAATAATTAGAATGAAATGAAAAGTTATAATGTTATTTACTAAGCAAATACCATGTCAGAATTCACATTCTGACATTCAAATGCAAAAACTATTTTTTTCTGTTCAGTAAACAACTCTAACTCTGTTTTACTCAATCAAAATATAATGTTGCGCTTTACTATTTTTTCAGATTTTTTGTGAAACAGTACATTTAAAACTCATAGATAACATCAAAAGCTATATTTTAGCATAAAAATATAATCTTTATTAAAGAGCTGGCAAATGCTAATGGATTCACTATTACAGAAAGATAAAAATATATTTTGCAAATTAACTATATGTTTTCTTAAAGATGCCTCAAAAGCATATCAAGAAAAGCAAACACTAAACATTAAATCAAAGGAGAAAAACCCCATTTCGGTTTAGAACAAATCATTTTGCACAGAGTGACTCAGCTCCAAAACTCCTCCAGCAAATAGTTAGTACAGTAAGTACATTTTAGTGTTTTTTTTTCTTCAGAAATGCTCAGAGAAATGAGTTTTCTAAGTAGGAGTGATGTTTTAAACAGGCACAATATATTGTAGAAAATTCAGATATAGCAGCAGCGTCATGACACCAGAATGCAACACAGATAACAGACATGTTAATTTCAGGTAAGAGGTTTATACAATCAATTAATCAATCAATCAATCTTTATTTATAAAGCACTTTTCATACAAAAAAAAACTGTAGCACAATCATAGACAAGCGCCTCACCATGCAGTCTGCTGAAAGAATGAGTCGTTCAAGTGTCTGAGCAGCAGTCACTTTGTGTAATTTCTTCCCTTCTAGATATTCCACCATTTACTGTAAGTGGTATTATTGCAAATTAAAACCATTTAGCAGCCACAGCAACTCAGCCAAGTGTCAGACCAGGTAAAGTGACAGACTGAGTGCTGTAAAAGTCTCCAACGCTCTGCTGACTCTGCTCCAGGACCTGCTCTGGCATTAACATCAGCACAACGACTGTAATCCGGGAGCTCCGTGACCTCGACGTTTGCTTGGATGAGCAGTTCCTGTAGGTGTAGGCGGCCCAATACAGTGTGTATGTGTATGTGTGTAGATGCACCCAAAGGTTACTTTACATATCCTATGCTTTAGTGAACGGAAGACAAAACATGAAAAAATATATATCCAGCGAGTAAAAGAATGCAAATTTGTCTTGTGTTTTAAAAAAGACAACAGTCTTAGTCTACAAACAGACTTAAATTGCTAAAAATATGTCATTAAAAGCATCCTGCAAGAAATCCAATGTAGGTTTGTGTCATTTCTTTACACCAAATGTTTTTTTTCTAAATCTGGTTTGTTTAACTTAACCCACATGTCAATAAATGCTAATAAACTCAGTACTGAATTCCATCTGTTGTTGTGGTGTTTGTTCCCATCAATTCTTCATTGAGTTTTCACCCCTCTCGAGTCACTTCAAGATCAATTTTCGCAATCAATTTCCAGTCTTCACTAAGGTATGCAAAATCTCTGAAACTGGCTGTAGGTGTGGATGTGAGCATGAATAATTATCTGAACTTTACCCCTTTGGTGGACTGACAGCCTGTCCGGGATAAACCCTTGTCCAGTGACAGCCTGGAAAGTCTTCATCCACCCCCTGAATCTGGAAAACTGATAGATTATTTTTTTGTACTTTCAATAAAGAAAAACCTTGAAAGATAAAAAGGTCAGGTTCACCTCAGCCTTAAAGCAGAGATTATACTGCCTGCAGTGGCTTTCTATTCACATGCAAAGTGCAATTAGTTGCTTCCTTTTCACAGGCTCTGTATGAGGGTTTAAAAGCAAGAGGCTTCTGCCAAAGGACATATGAGAGGCTCGTGCTACTCTAGACGTTTTTGTGGTCAGTGCATACACTATAATCTAAAAGAAAGAGTACTATAGGAGGGCAGAGGTCATCCTCTTTATTCAGGTAAATGCAGGGAGAGCATAAGCAAGTGTGCTCTTGGCGGTAGGCCAACAAAGTGATGCTTCATACACACCGACTTACTCAGAGAAGGAAGAATCAAAAGAAAAGAGTTGTTTCCAAATATCCGGACTTCCATGTGAGCCTGTTGCCTCCAACCTGAGATGCTCTTTGATCGTGTATTCCTTCACTCAGCTTAAAGAGAAAATCCTGCAGCTGAAATGCATCATCGCTAAATAGTCCTATTTTTGGACTTCATCGTTTAAGCCTCAGATTTCATTGAGCGCCGTGTTGTTGGCCTCAAAACGCCTGGCGCAATCATAAGATATGCTGCATGGCTTTCAGTGTCTTTACGAAGACATATGGGGAGAATAATACGTGGAATTGCACGAGATGATGAGACGCACCATCAGATCAGACGGCATCAGATGAGATCAGATCACATTTTGAGGGGGAAAGGGGATAATGGCGCTGTCAACCATAGAGCTGTGTTTGGCAGTTCAAGCAGAATATGGTTTTAAGAAAATCCTTCATTGGCCCGTGTGTGCATGTCTCAATTACACTGGAAAAAAAAAAAAAAAAAGATTAAGTCATGAAAGGGACAAAAGCCACATGATGCATGAAAAGGTATTACCTGATACGGGTGTGATACACATATTAGAGTGAAAGAAGGCAGCCCCTCTCTGTCCAGGGACTGCACAGACACATGGAGTGATAGAGAGAGAGAGAGAGAGAGAGAGAGAGAGAGAGAGAGAGAGAGCAAGCATGCAGCAGCAGGCAAGATCTGAAGGAGAGGAGCAGCTCTCGGATTGAGTGCCGCATGTGAATGAAGCACTGCAGTGTTGTAGCTTTTCTTCAGCCGCATGCGTCTGGCTGCTGAAGCTGCGGGATCCAAAGTACGGATAGTGGAGCAGAAAAGCTGCTAAGATTTCTGTGCATTGTTTTCTTCATCGCTGCTGTAAGATTTCAATCTTGCAGTCTTAAAACATGGATGACGTGTTTCTCTTTCATATCATCTTCTGCTGAGAGGGTAGTATATTTTACATTTAGAAAGAGAGATGGAGTTTTAAATAAAACTAAGAAGACAGTGCAAGAAATGTAAAGGACTAAATCTATCTATCTATCTAGTTAAATGAAGCACAATACAGAATATTAGCTGAACAGTGTAAAGAAGCCACACCATTTAAGAAAATGTTGAAATCTTAGAGTTTAGCGGCAGTGTAGGTGCTTTCATTGATGTAGGCAAGGGGCAAGATTTCTCACAGAAGCTTTAGGATTTGTGTTGTTAGTGTGAGGTGCACCATCCAATCGCTGCATGCAGGTAAACATGAGGAACTAAAGTAGAGATGTTTTTTTTTTTTTTACATGTATCTGTAGTAATAGTCAACACTGCAACAGGAACAGAAAGTCCTGGCCTCGATATCACCCACCCAGTATCTGGAGATCAGTTGCTGTCCTTGGAGTCGAACACTAATAATTGGCCCCAGTGTTTACCACCTATTTGCTAGTCTTAACTAACCAGCTGCTGTGCGCACCTCGCTATGACTAATTCCTTTCACGAAGCAAGTGAATCGCTCAGGGTGCTGGATACATGATAGACTCCCAGCATGAGTGAGTAACTTTAGACATCAGATTTGCACTCAGCATGGGGCGATCTGCATAATGAAGCCGTCGGGTGTCGGAGCTCCTAATGTAACATGTTATGTCACTAATTAACAAATCACTGGTTCCACAACACTTGGAACAATCAATCTGTCTGCACCTGTTACATAACCATTCGGCAGCAGGGTTAGGTAATTACTCAGGAAATCAAAGAAATAATAATCAAACCTTCAAGTCAGCTTGCTCTGCTTTAGTGCCCTTATGCAAGACACTTTATGAACTGTTTATTTTGCTTCCTCTACAAAGTCCAAGGAGAATATCTCTGGAACAATGACGAGCCTCGCGGGGAGTGCTGTTGGTGCAGCGCAACTGCGTGTTTACTCCACTGAGAGATGTCACATGATCAGATCTAGGAGGCGTAAGTTCATTTGAGGGTTTTGTCCTCTGGTTTCTGGGGGCACGGCGAGGTTATCAGTAACACAGAGAGTGTGACACTATCCGCACTGACTATCAATAATGCTGGCTGGTGCTCCCGTATCAACTTGAAGGAGGTGAGAGCACTGATACCACCTCTAAGAAACCAGAGAGCATGAGGAGGAGGAGGAGGAGGAGGAGGAGGAGGAGGAGGAGGAGGGCGGAATTAAGACGACATAGCCCGAGGGGGGAGGACGCAGGGGAAGCAGCAACATGCTGAGAAAACTATAAGGAGAATGAGCTGTTTTTCTTTCCCCCCTCTTTTCATTATCTGTGTTTTAGAGGCAAGGTGAGAAGAGAGGGGAAAGGGAGATGAGTGAATTACCCAAAGCTCCATTTTCTTGAGGACTGTGTCTATTTGCAAGCAGGGTATATTTTTTATTTTTTTTAGAGTTCTTCAAATTAAAGCATGACAGAGGGAGACGAAGGTGCAACACGCAGGGAGTTTAGAGTGAGAGGTGTGGAGAGAAGGAGGGGTGGGGGTGTGTGTGGGGGAAACGGCGCAGTGTAGCTTCAAGCAGAGACTCGGCTAAGTGCCGGATTGCAGGGAAGAAAAGGGAAAACAGGAAGCAATGGGAAGAATAAGAGAGGGAGAGACAGACAAAGACAAAGAGAAGGGTATAGCTTCTATTTATAAACCTGAAAAGAACACTGGGATGGAGTAATGGAAAATAAAACAATGTGAGGAAGAACAAAGAGGATGAATAAAACAGGAGACGGACAGGTGGGTGAAAGATGAAAAGATGGATGGATACAAAGGAGAGCTGGAGAGAGAGAAAGGGAAAGGGGGGAGGAAAGGAGGGGAGGAGGAATACATTTACCTTGACTGACACTGCGACAGAGAGTAAGAGAAAGCAGAATCCCCCCACCACACACACACACACACACACACTCCCCCCCAACTCCAAGAAATTCTAGCTCCATAACATCATGCAACATAATCACTGTGGTGGATTTGCTGTAGGGCCACACTGAATATGATATTTTAACATGCACAGATGCATGCCCTCATTTACAAACACACACACACACACACACACACACACACACACACACACACACACACACACACACACACACACACACACACACACAGATAATCACATGTTTGCAATTTTGCATATGAGACATCTGCTTTGAAACCAGCGCAGATCATATGGGACATCTCAAAGCACACGTGAGAGCCGATTTGCTGCAATAGCTCAAATAAAATGAGACGACTCCTCTTGACACAAATTCCAAGCAAGGAGCTGTAAGCGGTGCGGTAAAGACGAGCAGGAGACAGATCCTCGGGAGGAAATGGTCAAAGGAAAACACAAGAGGTTCAGTAAAATGTGATGAATGGAGACACTGTGACATTTGCTGGAAGGGAAAGGGATCAATATCATCTCAGAGACCTGGGCAGGTGGTCATTTTTTGGAGCAGAGCCCCCCTCTTTAGAGCGTTATTGACCCTAATTCTGTCAATATGCTGCAGTGTAAAGAAGAAATCAATCTTTTTTTGAGAGACCTTGGCCGTGTCTCTGGATTCGAGGTCAGAATCCAAAAAGCAGAATGTCCTGCGAAAGTGTACAAACTGCATTATGACTTCAGCTGTGCTCGCTGGATGCACTGTTTGACCATTCTCAGCCGGTGCTGTGCTCAAATGTTGCTATGGGTGACAGCATATATGGTAAAAATGCATGATGAATGTAAAGTGTCTGCTGGATTTGGGGGGGGGGGATGTTTCCTCAGTGCCAGCGCAAGACCGCCCACTAGTGGATAAGATAGAGCATGACAATTTCTAATGCATTTAAGGCAGGTACATATGTATCTGCATTGAAGACCACACAAATCATGTTTGAAAGGGAATAAAGATAAAAAACGTTTAAAAACTGAAAAGTTATTTGAAGTTACATTCAATACCCTAAAAGAAAATCACAAAAATATTGTGTTTCTGTGAAGCAAAGTTTCTTCAGGTCATAATAAAGAGTGTAATTGCTATAGACTGTAAATAAAAGATGAACATAATCACCGTGATGTTAACCGTTGTTCTGTGAGCTTGATTTGAGCATTATGACTGCTGCTGCATGTGATATATGCCAGATCGTATGTACAGTAATGGAGAGAATTAAGTGCTAAGTTATCAATGAATTGATTGACTTCAGTTGACTTAAATTTGCCTAGCAAAGAACTCGTCCCACCCCCCCTTCAGAGCAGCCACACTCCTACACAACTTTAAGCCTTAATACAATTAAAATGGGCGAGGTTACTAAAGATTCCACCTCCTGCACAGTTGTCATGAAGGAGAAAATTGTTCCAGGCTGTTAACAGGTTTATTCACAAATGCCTCTCAGACAAAGAAACTTTAAGATTGTTTTACTACACTTTAGTAGATATGTGGATTGCATTTATTTGGTAAAGACTTATTTGGTTTACATTTACATGAAGCAACATAGCACAACACAAACACTCTTTGGCTATTTCACTATAGTACAAGCAGCATTTGATATTCACTGTCACATCATTTCTATGTACTGTGAATCATTTTGAATTCAGCTACGTGTTCCCTATAATTTTGGACATGGCAGGTACACTGGATGAGCATCAGTTTCTTTGTTATGAGTCCTGAGCTTCTGATTAGTGTTGCCTTTGATTGTTGATCAGTACACAAATGCGGGCCCAGTGATAAGCAGGAAAGGATGTGAGATATCTGCACAGATGTGGAAGTAAAGGCCACAAAGTCCTGTGTGGTGTGTATGATGTCTCACTGTGAGACTCATAAGACAGCACAAGCTCACTGATCCAGTCGGGGACTCAGAGGAGCGAGTGTGTAAGAAGCATGACAAAATCAGCTGTCAGGTCTGTGCTGAGGCCGATCACAGCAACATAGCTGGAAAAATGGTAACTTTAAGTTTTATTTATGTTCAAAAAATGCATGAAATTATCATATAACCATGGGAAATAAACATAATACTAAAAATGACGGCCAGTAAAGGGGAAAACCTCTGAACTTGATTGTAGAGAATCATTTTCATTTTATCAGTTTGCTTTCTTTTCCAACAAAACTCTTCAAAGGAGGGATCAAACCCCATAATACAGAAGAAATAAGAAAACAGTGAGTGAACTACTGGGACTGATCGCGTCAGTAACATACTTCCACTAGATTTTAGAGGTTACCTCAGCATCTGCTCAAAATCCAAAGAGTCAAAACATCACCAAGCTTATTGTTTCTGCGCCACCTTCTTGGGCGGCATCGTGGTGGGGGGCGGCACCACGGGCATTGGCAAAAAAAAAAAAAAAAAAAAAAAAAAAAAAAATTGCTCGTATTAATGCTGCCCTGACGTCATGCCAGCGCATATTGGGAATGGCATAGGCACCGATCCTTTTTTCTATCGCCCATTTGCTGGGAGTAAGGGCGCCCTCCGTTTGCGAGGTGCGCCTGCGGCACAGGGAGGAGAGGGCGGGGCGGCGGGGGATTCTCTGGCTGACTGGAGCAGCATCTAATAACCAACTCACAAAGTAAAACAAAATAAAAACAAACCGCCACTCTTTAAGAGTAAAGATGAAGATGATTTTTGTGCAAGTTACAATTAAAAGATTACTTTTGACCTAATCAGAAATGTTGGTTTGTTGTAATTATAAACCCAGTTAGATGTTACATTGTTAATATTTTAACCCTTTTTAATGGGCGGTGTATGATTTATCATATTAAATGAAATTTTAAATGTACAACATCTTATCTGTAAAAATACATGAATTCTTATCTAAATTAAAGCTACAAAACTGTATAATGAGTATGGAAAATTTCTAATTTTAAATGGAAAATTTCTTTTATTTTACAGTACAGTACCCTAGCTGCCAGAATATTATTTTTGTTGTTGTTGTTATGGATTTTGTCTTTTACAGTGTAGTCACTATAATTAAGAGTTCACATTAACATTCCTTGCAAATTCTAGTTTCACATTCATTTGTAGGGGAAGGAGTTGTATGTACAGGTTATTATAAAGGAAACATGCAGAAATCCTCCACCTGAGCAAACATATTAGGGCAGCGTTAAACACAATGCCTGTACCTATGAATGACTAAAAAGAAAAGCTGTCCTCATTTATCAGCACTGCCAAAAAACTTTTTGGCCTTCAGATGAGGGAAACACAGAGCATAACAGGCAGCAGCTCACACCTGTTACAGCTGTACACATCTGCTTTAGCTCAGGCACACCTACAGGCAGTGTGATTAATCATCACAAATCATGAGTTTTCATCATCATCAGAATCACAATGCTTCATTAATTCCTATGGAAATTATGTGGTTACTGTTACTCTAAGACAATAAAAACAGTAACAGACTGAACTAATTGAATTAGTACAATACATTACAAAGTTACAAAATATAAGAAATAGCTCTAATATATACAAATAGTTCAATTAAAATATCCAGAATATCACAGACTCAAGTAAAAATCATCCACTTTTGTAGTTTGTCAGTGGCTCTTCCAGTGCTGATTTAGTGGTGTCTGCTGTAATTATCCAGTACTTTTTATGAATGATTCTTGGGAGAATGCACAGAAATAAATGGAGGAAAGTGTTCAGATATTCAAGTCTGTGATGAAGTCCATGGAAAGGGCCCACAGAGAGCTGATAGAGGAGAATTAGGTGAGGGGTGCTGGTGAACAGAAGAGGCTTGAAGAGCTTATCTAAGAGCTGAAGCAAGAGACTGAAAATGTGGAGAAGAGAAGCAATGAACTCCAGCAGCTGTCACACAGTGAAGACCACACCCTGCAGGTCAGTGCACGAATGATACAGCCTGGTCTTTAATATCTGACTTTATGCCATCATCAGTGGATGCATACCCTGTATTGCTGAGTAGAGGCATCAGCTAAGATGGAAAGTCTATTTTCATCCAAGCAGCCATGCAAGGTTATAAAGCTCATTACACATCAGAAAATGTGACAGGTCAGTTTTAAACTTTAATCATTTTTTAAGACACTTGCTATGAATAATGGAAAGGGGAAAAAAAGCTTTACCCATACTCTGCTGTTCATCATCATGTTTGAGGTTTAAAAGCTCTCACTTTTACCTGAGCTTCTGTAGGTCACTGTGACTGTTTTCATCGGTGCAGATTTCAGCTGCAGCAGGCATCTGATTAAGCCTCAGTCACATAGGCCTACAGACCAGTTGGCAACCACTACGCAACCACTGTTCCTTAGGAAAAAAACTATGACAGTGTTTCCCAACCACTGTGTCGCAGCACATAGGTGTGCTGTGAGAAATGATCAGGTGTGACGTAGAAGATCATCTTGTTCCACCTGATTAGTGCTCTAAGTGACTGGTGTGAGTAATGGGCAGATTAATTACATTCTCTTACACTAGAGGGCAGTACAACTACCTGCTCTAATTAAATGGGTTGCTGTTAGATGTAGTAGTAGTAGTCAATCTGACCTGGGTCCTGGAAAAAATTCCAACTTAGACGAAGGCCCTAGCATGAGTAGTGGTCAGAAGAAAGCAAAAAAGGTATACTGGGGATAAACCGAACCAGTGCTGCTATGCCTGGTGCATGGGGAAAAATGATCAATATGCTTTTTGTGACATTTTTGTTTGGTGGTGTGCAATGTGTGTTTCTATTGTGAAATATGTGCCGTGTCTCCAAAAGGTTGGGAAACACTGCACTAGGACGTAGTCACAGGCATCCATAACCGTCGTCAATTTGTCTGCACACACCGGCCAGTTGCACACACACAGTAGTGAAACAGGAAATGCAAAGAGTTTTCTTTCAAAGTAAAATTTGTGGCTTGGTTTCAGAGACAAGTTACAACTTTTAACAGTTTTTGCAGACAAAGACTTCCATGCAAACTATGGGCAATCACGGCAATCTGCTAGCAAACAACGAATCACAAGTCCGTTTTTGGTGTAGTGCCCTCTTTGCAACCATTTTCACCCACACATTTATCCAATACATATTTTTCTCTAGCCGCCAGTGGTTGATAACAGTTGCTGACCTGTCTCTAGGCCTGTGTGACTGAGGCCTCAATAAACCCACTGGTGTGCTATGTTGTGCCCGCCACCAAAATTAACGCCAACATTTTCCAACCACCCAATATGCAAACTGAGGGGAGCATAATTTCTGTTTTAAAGTTCTTGGATTGCAAACAGAGAAGCTCTAAAGTGCCATTTAAAAATAATTCACACATTAGAAAATAAGAAAATATTGGCTGGACAAAACTACATTAAAAAAGTCTCAAGAGTGGGAAATTTAGCCTGATAGTTTGTCAACTCTCTCCTCTCCTCTACCCCCCTCACTTCTTTCCCTTCACCTCCAACTGGTTTGGGCAGATGGCCTCCCTGCCGGAGCCTTGTTCTCTTGAGTTTTCTTTCTCTTAAATGTAGCTGAGCTTGTTGGATTGTTGGAGTTTCTCTCCATGGAGTTGTGGGGTCTTTATCTCACAACAGGTGAACATACTCGGTATGTTAACGTTAACTTGTTTGCTGGTTAGAATAAGTTAAACTTTAACACCATTCTCATTAAACAGACATTACACAAGCATATGCACTTCATCACATTAGCAGGAGCTATAATACAAAATTTGCTTCTTCTACTCAGTCTTTTCATCATATGTAAAGACATACAAAGTGGATGAACTAAAGGTGCAAAGCTGTCTATGTGAAGCAGGTCTGCCAGCAATATGAATGTTCCCCAACTTTGTCTTGGTCGGAGCATGCTGATTTTCCTAAAATGGGGTTTAAAAAAATGACAGAAGGATTAAAGACTGGCTGAAAAATGTTGGCTTTAGACTGTTTCTGACCCCATGTCTTTGACAGTTTAATGGGTGGAAGGGGATTTGATGGAAATGCACATGGAAGGAACTGATAAACTGTGTTGTCACGAAAGGTGATTTGAGCACAGCAGGAGACTTGATAAATAGAGCTATTTTTGGCAATTTATTCTCTGCCATGTATCAATGAACACATCAACAGCATAATTTATCACCCAGGTTATTATCTCCCATCTTCACCCACAGACTTCGAGGCAGGGATGAAGTTTACAGGTTTGTCACTTTTTTCCTGAGCGTCCTTACAGCAGTTTAAAATTTTTATGTTCCAGTTACATCTAGAATACAATCTGTGATGTAGAAAAAATCTGTTTATTAACAGACAACATAATGATTGTTGCTGAGTCTGCAAGTCAGAAAGTTCCAGTTAGTCCAGCAAGGTTCACAAAAAAACACCTTTGCTTTTGCAACTCCTGGCCGAACCACAGGCAGGCACTACTGGGACTCTGGGATGAAGGAGAAATCCAACTGCATGCTGGGATCTGCTTCTGGCTCTTTGATGAGAAGACAACAGATCACTCCCAGCCCAGAAAACAACTGTTAGTTACAGTTAGTCACAGGGAAGGAGAGAGCGCTTTTGCATTAATGCAAAGACTTTTGTCTCCTCCACCCTAGAGGGTGGGTGCGTTTTTGGATTATGAAGAGAGGCAGGTGTCATTCTTCTTTACAGGAAATGTGTAATCCATAAAAGAGCAGAGTTTTGAATTAAAGAACAAGTGATCAAGTTTGAACAGCTCAAGCAAAGGATTGTAGAAATCTCAAATTGCAAAACTTATCCATGAAAAATTACGTTCAATATTTCTCCTATTATCTTTTGAAGCATGAACTGAGCATTATGTTTCAGTGGGGCGTGTAAAATGCACTGTAAGCATTTTCATACACCCTGTGAAGCTGCCACCAGCAGCTGGTTACCTTAGCAATACGACTAGAAAGAGCCAGAATCAAACTCACATCTTTATTAAAACAAACATACAACCTAAAAAGGTGAACTGATGTATGTGTTTACAGACAGGTTATAGATTAAAGGAAAAACCTGAGCTCTTTATGCCTACACTGTTGGAATCTGGTGGCATTGTTTTGTTGTTGAGGGCATTTTGCTCCTGTAATCTGAGCCCCTGAGGCCTGAGGAGCTTACAACAAGTCAGTATGAAGTTATTCTGACTCATGACCTTTATTCTCTGATTAAACATTGCAATCTTCATGGGAATTGTCCATATGGCACAACTGGGTCACTGAATGGTTTGATGAGTATCAAAATGTTGTCATTAAAATACTAATCTTCACAGTCACCAGCTCGCCTTCTATTGATGCGAGATTTTAGAGCTCCAGTACCAGTTTGAAAGCCTCGGGGTGATTAATGGCAAACACAACAAACATAATCTTGCTAATAAGTACTACTTTCCTCCAACAGTGAAGGACAAATCTCTACCCTAAGCCCCCAAAACAATAATAAATAAAAGTATAAGCTCACAGCTAACAAGACTACCATAATCCACCAACTCTATTTCCAAACGTCCACCGTAACTGCACTTACACGAATCTCCCCAGGCAATACACAGATCTAAATGTCAGACCTTTCCTGCGAGCAGATGATGCAAGAAGAGAAAAGCAGTGGATGCCAGCTGTTTCCAGAAGTTTAAAAGTCGTCTATCAACCAACGATCCAATCCAGAGAGAGCAAACCCATGCAAAGAGCCAATCATATGACTCCAACTGTGTCTGCATCATACAAAAACATTCAAACACTGAGCCTAAAGGTAGGAGAGAGAGGCCTGCACACACACACATACACACAGAGTAACCTGAGGCAAGATAATATGACCCAATGATATATGTACAGTCTAATATAGACCAACCCCCCCACACACACACACCAAAAATGACACAAAACAAAACAAAAAACATCAGAATTAAAGGTTTTTTAACTTCTTTATCATTTTGACCTCAGTATCAGTCTCAGTATTATTACAGTGCTAGTGATCAAGTCTGTCTGAAACTTCCTGAGGAGCAACTCTTTTGTGTGACAGGCTGCAGAAAGCAGGGGCAGATCTGTTCAAATGATAAAAACGCAACACCTTTGTTGGTTTAAGGGCTTTGCATATGCGCATAGCAGGCAGGAGAAATCAGTGAGCGACAACAAAGGGAGGGTTTATGTGCGAGTCTGGGTGTGTCCCACTGAGAGTGGGAGGTCCACTGCAAGTTTCAGGAAGAGTTCAACACCTGAGCTGTGTGATTCACAGCAAAGTACGTGAGGTGAAGCACCGCACCGCTCGAGGTCAAAAAGGAAAACATGAGTGAGTTGTACCTGTTTTAACATAATCTTAATGCTACTTTCTTATCTAATGATAGGGACTTTATCCATATTGACAGTACAGGAGGTGTAGACAGACAGATTGACGGTACCTGACTTTTTACTTGCCTATTTTAAATCTAGATATGTTTAAAAAAAACATTTTAGATTTGGGTTAAACTGAGACAGCGCAGATGTCGTGTCGTGTAGAGGTTGTTTGTCGTAGCAGATATGGTGGAAAAGTTCCTTTGGCTCAACAGCTTAACACATGATGCAGGTGCAGAAGGTCCAGAATAACTGCATTCCTCAGATAGTTTCTTGCCCACCACAGTGACAGTGTTATAGACACTTCCTTGTTTTGTGGTGATACTTTCTCACTGGATGTCACATAACTGTTAACTGAAAAAAGAAAACTGTTTTCGTGGTTTTGTCTTGCTTTGTTTTGAGGACAAGCTGTGAATCAGTTTAGGCAACTTACTTTTGTTTGACACCGCTACCAGATTTAAAGTGGCGGTCAGAATTTCTTTTGTCTGTAATCAGAAATTCTAATTTCATTTTTACTGTTTTGTGCTTTGAACAGTCAGTTTTTGAATTTGAGGTAACAAACAGCAGAATTAGGAACTGTATTCTGGAGGTTGGGGATTGGACAAAAAAAGTTGCAGTGACTTTTAATACCAGTGTGGGAGATGATCTGCCTCACCCTCCACAGCTGTTTATTATCTTAGTTTACTGTCATTTATTTGTGAGCGTGTGTCTGATAGGTGAATAAGAAATTCTCAGAAATTCTAATCAGTTTACAAAAACAAACAAACAACAAAAGTACAACACACTGAAATTTACCACCTCCTGACATAAGCCTCAGACAGATATACAGTGGTCAAAAAAATTATCAGCCAATCACTAAATGTCCGGTTTATGTCATAGCTGCAATAAAATAACAGTACTGATAACGAACAGAATCATTTTTATGTTTCTGTAATGTTTAATCCACCAGTTTGTGCAAGACCTTTAATGGAAATATCTTTAATGTTAAAATACAAATTTTACATTTTACTGTTTTACAAAAAAGCAGAAAAAAATTTGATTTTTTAAAAATGTATTTATATGTCCAATTACAGTTATTGACTTGCATTACAGATTTCTAAAATATTTTTGTCTTCTAGTTTTTGTGACAGGTGGGTAATTTGTTGAGCACTGTAGATGTGTCTCAAATCAGCATGTAGGATTTTTCAGGTCACGATACAAAATGACCTCATTACACATATAATTTTGTCTCATCTCCTCTGTGGCTCCTTGTGCCCTAATTCAAGTGCTCCAAGTTCATTTTTATCCAATAAGAACGGATAAAACCAGATACGAAGTCGACAAAAACAACTTAAACCTAACCAAGTCATTTTTAGGATTTAAAATGATGTAATATGTAAAGTCGCCAGAGAGAAACTGTCACTTATAAGGAGATTAAACTGCTGTCCTCAGGTCCCTTTCTAGTGAGTTTCACAGCTGTTCCTATGTGGGTTTCTGTCTTGACTGCCACATGACTCAAGTGAGTCACGCGTCACATATTTAAAAAAAAGAAGATGAAAGTCAAATGTTAAACTGTGTCTGTACTGACTGTTCTAATTATATTATAAAAACGAGTGTACTAAGCCTCTCACACTTCCTTCTGTCTTCCAGGCTTTAATTCTCTCTCTGAGGAGCAGTTCAGTTGCTCCATCTGTCTGGAGATATTTGTGGAGCCCGTCTCCACACCATGCGGCCACAGCTTTTGCAAGGCCTGTCTACAGGGCTATTGGAACCACAGCAAGAAGTTCCTGTGCCCAATGTGCAAGAAGAGCTACTCTAGAAAGCCTGAGATGAGCGTCAACAGGGTCCTGGCTGAAATATCCTCCCAGTTTCAGGGGCTGACGGTGGCTAAAGGCACCGCCTCTCAGGGATCCAGATGGAATTTGAGCTCAGATACGGGCCAGAGCAGCTCGCCAGTGAAGGATACCGGAGAGTTTGCCCAGCCTGGGGATGTTCCTTGTGATGCTTGTATTGGAAGGAAGTTAAAGGCGCGGAAATCTTGTGTGAACTGCCCTGGGTCTTTCTGTGAGTCCCATCTCAGGCATCATAAGAAGGTGGGTTTGTTAAATGTTAATTAATTAAATAACCCAAAAGCAAATATTTCTATCAATTTTTAAGGGGAACTGTATTTATGTCTTTGTACCACTCATACTGTCCTCCAGGTCAAGACACTGACAACTCATCGTCTGATTGAACCAACTTTCCACCTGGAAGACAAAATTTGTAAGAAACATGAACGTCTCCTGGATGTTTACTGCCGGAGCGACCACATATGCATCTGCTCTGCCTGTGCCGATGCTACACACAAATCCCATGAGACTGTCTCCATTGACCATGAATTTAAGAAGAAGATGGTCAGTATCCCTATATGATAAGATGTGCTTCTATTAGGCCAAGTTTTTTGACGTAAATGTAAACTTACTAAACATTGCAATGACTGCCGGGTATTTTTACAATGTAAAACCAGAAAGATTCTGGTAAGACACACCTCTGATTTTTTTTGTGTCAAAGGGTAACGTGGGAAAGAAGAGATCAGAGCTGAAACATCTGATCAAGGAGAGAGCCAAGAAACTCGACGAGATCAAACAGTCCATCAAGGTCATAAAGGTAAGTCTAATAAAAACTTGTAGGTGACAACATGGTTAAGCTACTAAGAAACAGAGATTAACTTAACAGTTTTAAATATTTGAGCCCTCTATCAAACTAGCTTTGAACATCCAGACATCACAAAAATAACAGGATACAACATAAATACCGGTCATTGATCTTTGGTAAACATTCAGCTAACATTGCCAGTATTGGTCAGTATCGACATTTGGCTGAGTGATCCACAGTCGGTGCTGAAAACTGTTTTTGTGTCATTTTTGTCTAGTTTCCTGCTCAGTAAAAAGTAAAGCTTTGAATTCAAATTAAAAAAGCGAAACATGGATTTGCCTTACGAGTCCTTTTTTAAAAAAATTACATTTTCTGTAACCTCTTGGTCATAAACAGCATCCACAACAATTAAGCTTCTTACGATGATATAAACTGTTAAAAACTTGTAACAATGCAGTCTACTGCTTCAATATGAATTTTCCATGAAACAAAATGTTTCCCATTTCTAACCCTAACGGTGTACAATCTTCCAATTTATAATTTTACGTATTTTGTAATGTGCTGAAACCTTTTAAGTTATAGTTTCATTACAATTGAAAACCTAAATTTAATCCAAAGCTACAATAATATGCAAATACTCCTCAGGTACTCACTGACCTCGTGGCTTTGGTTTGTGTGATGCTGTTTATCTTAAGAACTTAAGCTGGACACTGATCATTTAAAATTAAACTGAAACATTTTTAATCAGAATCAACTATGCAGTTGTGAATAATCTATTGTCTTCTGTTTTGTGCTGTGTCATTATAACTGGTTTGGGTTTGTTTGGAGTCTGGTATTTTTAATGTGTCTACTTCCTGGATACATTTTGTATGCCACTGATTTTTATCTGCTTGTGTTTTAGAAGTCTAACTAGGGATAAGCATTTCAAGTGCTGTGTTTTGTAGCATGATTCGTGGAACACATGTGTGTCCACGATAAACTATATACTTTTTCAATCTAAAACTCTACTCACGTTTTGTTATCTCAGAAAGATTTCAAGCTGAATTCTTAAGCATTGCACCAGTGCGACATTTCCAAAGGCATCTTATCAGAAGCAGCTGATACAAACAGGCCAGTCCTTTTACACTTGTACATGTATTTGAAAACCAGTCTAATCGTTGCTGTTGTAAATATGTTTAAAGTGCATTTTAAATATTTGCCAGTCTACTCTCATACAATGCTTTTCATGAGCTGAAGCTCAAAAGCTTTATTTGCACTTTGAGCAGCTTTGTGATCCAGAATAAGCTGTTGCTCAAGGGCAGCTGCAAGAAAACCAGCAGCAGTTTATTGAAAGCCATTAAACATACACTTAAGTTTTACCCCTAACAACGTAGGTTCACCTTCATTAGTCATCAGAGCAGGGTGAGCCTAGTAAAAGACCTATGCTCCAGTACAAGTAGGACATATTTGAGGCAGGATGCCACCCACATCTCATACCTCTCATGCTCTGCAGTAGCAGATAAGGTGGAGCACTAATGCAGTTTGTTTTTGTCTTGCGTACACACACTGAGATCCACGCCTGAGGTCGTCCAACCAGTGAGACCAGTGTAAACATTTACATTTAGTTTCTCACACACCCTGTGGTTCCAGCCACAGCCTCCCAGCAGTAAAATGCTACTTTGGAATAAGAAATGAAAAGATAACATGCCTTAGTGGTTTTCCATGACAATTACACAAATGGTCCTGGCAGTGGAACACGTTTTACCAGGCTAACACTAACTATATCAGTTGTCCTATGTTTAGGTTTTCACATCTTTTCCTGGGTAATTTTGAATTTGATGACACATGTGCAAAACATTCATGAGTGAAATTTCCTGGTTTCAGTGTTACTCTTGGTTTCCTCTTTCTGGAAACCTCTTTTTGAAAACCACAGTTCCCTCTGTGTTTACTGTGAAAACACACGTACACGTGTCCAGCTACATGCTGCTGACAGACCAAACAACACATTAAATTTATTGGGTAAGTTTAAGATGCATGTGGCATCTAACAAACTTATAAGTTTGCAATGGAAAATTTGGGGGTTTCGCCTATCTGACCTAATGGAAGATGTAACCTGTCAATCCAGTTATACAAGTGGCGCACAAAGACTCTTGGTGAGCCAAGAGGCAATTGACAAAGTAAACATCTGTTTTTTTTGTTTTGCTTTTAAACTACAACAGCTAGAATCGTTTTGGTGGTTTTATTTAATGCCTCTAATTCTGTCAAACATTAAGTCAAACAAACAGAGACTCGTGTAGAAAGATACAGTACTGTATATACAGCAATCAATAATTTAGGCCAAAGTGAGACAAATACATCACTGAAAGGAGCATTTAAACAAGAAACTTTAAAGAGTCTACAACTTCATGCTAGCATTAAATATACAGGACAATAGTAATAATAAAGATAATGCTGTGATAGGGAGTGATAAATAAAGGAACAACTCCAAATTTAACGTCATTTAGAAACAATAGCAGAAAACCTTTCGCTCCAGGTATGTAAAAATCCATATGTTGCATAAAGACGTTTATGTAATACTTCTCTCTTATCACTCTAACTGATAAATAAGGTTCAATAAGTCATGTCAAACCCTGAACTTTGAAAAGAACAAACAAAAAAAGATGCTGAAAATAAAATCTAAATTGCAACATGTGAGCTTTCCTGTGGAAAGTCATAATTGTGAGTGGAATCCTCATCTCAAAGATTTAAAAGTATATCGGGAGTATAACAGGAGAATTCATGCCATAAAGCTCTGAAACAAAGGTCAAGATCCTACAAGGACACACCGGCTGATGGGTCTGCAGACAGAAAGTGACTCCCAAAGTGAGCCTTGGCGATAAAGTGAACCTTTGAGGCATTTTACCTCAAATAAATGACATATTTTAATGTTGAAATGAAATTTGATGCTATGCTCCTGTCATTGGGAACGAAAAAGAGTTCAAATGGAGCGATGGCTATCACGGAGGAAAAAGAAGGGTGTGAATGAAAAATCAATTTCAACAAAAAAAAAAAAAAGTGCAACAATAATAGGAAATAATTCACCATAAGCTGACTTCACATGTGAAATCAGGTTGGGACACTCTCTAACATTAGGTCCTAAAAATGTAGGGTGATGTCTAGGTGGAGAACGCAGAAGGTGGCATGTATGACGGATACTCCCCACACAAACATACGTCTATTCAAGCCAATATAACTGGAACTTGTGCAAAAGAGCTGGCATGTTAAAGGCTAATGTCTGATGCGGCTGCATCAAACATTTGCATTTTCACGTGTTTATCAGAGTTGTGGCACAAGCTAATCTTAAAGATCCTGCATTTCCACAACGCAGTTTATGTAATGTTTGTAATGGTTGTTCTCTACGTCATTAACGCCACGTAGAAGACAATAAATAACTGTTTCCACAGGATTAGCACTATCTCAACCTGTCCTCCAAGCTCTCCTGTAAAAGGAATCGTGTTACTCAGTAACTTTTAGATTCTGGTTAATCTGTAAGAACCATGTTGCTAGGAAAACACAGTCATTTCTCCTTAAACCTTGTCTTTGGTCTTGAACACAATCTGATCTGGACTCTGAGCTTTTCTCATGTTTACACTGGTAACGCTGGCCATGTGGCGCTCACATTCGCAGGCCAGTGCTCAGAAGGAGTTGGAGGAAAGCTGGCAGGTGTACGCAGAGCTGCAGCGTCTGGTGGAGCAGAGTCAGGCGGAGCTGGTTGAGCTGATAGCCACGAGGCAACGTGAGGCGGAGCGTCACGCACAGGAAATGGCCAGGGGTTTGGAGAATGAACTCAGCCAACTGAGGAGGAGGAGCAATGAGCTAGAAGCCCATGCACAGACACACGACAAAGTGCTTTTCCTTCAGGTACTACAGAGCTCCATGTGGTCCTAACACACACTGGCATGCAGACAGGTCCAGCTCTTGAGAGACTAGCTTCATGCTCTGGATGCTAACTTTATGTTTCTGTTCTAAATATAACTAGCCTTTAAAGTTCTTGCTTTTCCAGCTTGGCCTACATACCGAAAACACAATTACTGTGCATTTGGGGCAGAGCATTTTGTTAGAAGGCTAAAGACTTAACAGAATAAGCTGTGCTATTCACAACAATGGAAATCTCACAGGCATCTAAAACATAAGAGTTTGTACTCTTATGGTTTCACCACAAAAGCCTGAACAATATCATATGGATCGTATTATACTGAACATATCTCCGTTTTCCTGTTCTGAAAACTGTACACACGCTTTACTTTTAATTGCAAAGCCAATTATCTACCTCTGTGGCTGCACCAGCTGTGTTTGCTTAGAGATTTTGAGACACAACATCAAAAGCCTCCGTGAACAGAGCGAGCCTGTTATGGCCATTCCCCCATGTGAATGAATAGATGTCTTTGAAGTTGCTACTTTAGAAGTTTTCTACATAGCATCAATGGAAGTGAAGGCATGAAGCCTCGAATACTCAGACACATCAAAGCTGAGAGTGAGCAGACCAGTGCATCTCTTTTTGATAGACGGGGAATTTACTTACCACATCTGGACAATGCCCTCTGCTGAGTGCTCTCTTATTTTCCCGTCAGAGCAATAATGTGTCTCTGTTCTGTGTTTCCAATTACCAAAATCAAATAGGACAGCACTGAGCACACTGTTGGCGTCATATTTAGTGTGTTCTTTTCATCGTAAACTTTACAGACTTCATTTCCTTTGGCGCACCATTCATCTTACCTTGCATGACCTGTTTCACGTAGAACCTGGCGTCACTGTCACCCCCACCCGAGCCCACTGATTGGTCAGCGGTCAGCATCAATACTGACCTTTATCTGGGAACCATCCGGTCTTCGGTCAGCGGCCTCATTGATAAGTTCCAGGATGAGCTTAAAAGAATATACGGGAAAGGTAAGGGCAGCTAGCCAAACTTGTGACCTCATGCACTTATGCAGCTATTATAACCATTGTGTTTGAGAAACTGTACAAGTTATACATATAGTTACTATAATGCCTACAATGCTAGAAGCAGAGCATGGTTTACATATATCATATACACTTGCCACTTTATTAGGTGCACCTGTTCAAATACTCATTAACTGAAAATACCCAATGAGCCAATCACATGTCAGCTGAGCTTCAAATCATGAAGATCAAAATGGGGAAGCGACTTGTAACATGGTTAATGCTGCCAGATGTGCTTAATATTAGTACAGCTGATCTACAGTCATCTCTAGGGTTTACAGAGAATAGTCTGAAAAGGAGAAAATATCCAGTGAGCAGCAGTTATCTGGGAGAAAATGCCTTGTTGATGTCAGAGGAGAATGACTGGACTGCTTTTAGCTGATAGGAAGGCAACAGCAACATGAAAAAAAAACACTCATCACAAACAAGGTTTGCAGAAGACCATCTCTGAGCATACAACATGTCAAACCTTGAAGCAGAAGACCATACCAGGTCCCACTCCTGTCAGCTAAGAAAAGGAAAATACGGCTACAATTCACACAGGCTCATCAAAATTAGACAATAGAAAACTGGAAAAAATGTTGCCGGATCTGATAAGTCATGATTTCAAAGTGTAGGGTCAGAATATGGTGCAAACAGTATGAAAGCATGGATCTGAGCCCCTTAGTACCAACGGAGCATCATTTAAACCCCAATACTCTCTTGGCTCTTGACGGAGGCGGTCGCACTTTCTCCTTCTCCCCTCTCCGTCTGTGAAGGTTCTCAGTCATCCAGGTCATCGTAGTCAAAGGAGTTTGCAAAGAAAAGCGTCTGGACTTCTTTAAGTTGCTTGAAGACGTTTCACCTCTCATCCGAGAAGCTTCTTCAGTTCGAAGGTCAAATGGACTCTCGGCCATTTGACCTTCGAACTGAAGAAGCTTCTCGGATGAGAGGTGAAACGTCTTCAAGCAACTTAAAGAAGTCCAGACGCTTTTCTTTGCAAACTCCTTTGACTTCTCCCCTCTCCCTTTCCCTTATCTTTCCTGCTTGGTTTCTCATGTCTTTTGTATAGTCTCGCTTATTCTCTAACCCTAAGAGAGTCTCCCAGACTTGTTCTCTAAAAGCCTAAAGGAATTATGGATTTGATCAACTGATCCCTGAATGCAATTGACACCCTCGACGAGAAGCCTGGGTTCGGGAGAGCCCGTGACAAGACATTGAAGACACCTTTTCGGAACCATGATAAGAGGGTTCTTGCTGATCGGCGCTGGCTTGGCCCTGGCTTATCGAAGAATAAAGAAAGCGGAAACGGCTGTTCAAATCCCCACAAGGCTGCCCGCTATGTTGATTGGAACGATGGAGTGAGCTGTGGCTTCTCAGAATGGGCTCATCAGGTGCAGCACAGATGACATCTTGGAGAAGCTTGCGGCTGCTGTGAGTACTGAGACCGACTGACAACATCTGACAACATCTTGGAGAGGCTCACGGCTGTCGTGAGCACTCATGCCCTATGAGCAAACTGGATAACATCTCAGCATGGATGGATAACATCGTGGAGAGGCTCACAGCTCTCCAACGAGAGACTGTGACCAGTGACGGACATTAGACAACTGTAAAATTGGAAGCAGTTTGTTCGCACTAATCAAAACAGCTACCATCTTCATCTCATGCGGCCCCCCTGGCGCCAGCTGGTTGCTCAAGGCAAAAGCTGACGGGAATAACAAAATTCTCCCTTAGATAACAAGACTGTGTTGTGAGTTTCTCCCTCCTCATTCAAGGCCACCCGCGTCGACCGAAGACTGTTGACTTTTGCCTAATCGGGTGAAGGGACACTTTCTCTCGGTTGAACACGGAACACACGCACACATACGCATGTACACTGACACAGACCTACACTCACCCCCCACCCCTTCCAAATGCCTTCGAAGCTTATGTCTTCTATGTTGTGAGATGTGCTGATTCATGTACTGAGGTGTTTTTTTTTCTGTTCTCAAACTGATCTCCCTGTTGGAGCTCAGTCTGGGGGAGTTATTTTTTTCTCCTTGTTTTTCCTCATGTTGTGCATTTTCCATTTATACCTCTCTGACCTGTCTTCCCCATGTGATGTTTTTGTGTAATGTATGTATGGTCGGAGGGTAAGATGGCGCCGCCATTGCGTGCAATAGGTCGGCACCCTTAACATGAAATTTCCCCTTGTGGGACTAATAAAGGTATATCAATGCATATCATGCAAATTTAAATAAATAAATAAATAAATAATATTAACACATATTCACCAAAATCTTTTATTATTCCTTTTTTTGAAAGCACTTTCAAAAATGACTGATCTGAAATGGCTCATGTTTTATGTATTAAATGCAAATCGAAGCGTGTGCAATCATTTGGAAAAGAGTGTTTTCAAAAATGTTCATAGTCACGTAGAGTATTTTCCATTCTACGCGCGCTGCATACAGTTCCGTAGCTTCAAATACTCCTTTAAACTGAAAATCAAACTCGCAGCAGGCTTTGCTGGGATCCCTGCATGGGATAATGAATGCAAAGTTCTAATACAATCCACCCTCCCTTGTCTAATACAAACCACACATCCTGTGCAAAATCCAAATCGGTGATATGTAGGTCACTGTATGCACACTTTGGAATGGAAAAGTGACTCATCATCGCGCCACACTCACACGGTCACACATGCAAGACGGTTGGACAGATGGAGATAGTGTTGATGCCGCAGATCATCCACTTGGGATCGCTGGAAGAGGCAGCTGACTGACAGCGGCACATGCATCGAGCATTTAGAGCTCTGGTTCAGATCTGTGTGTTTACCACCCACACGTGCCATCTGCTGTGACTTTGACTAGCGCTCTCTCTCCCTCTCTCTCTCTCTCTCTCAGAGCTCCGGAAGGTGCAGAACTACGCAAGTGAGTAACACTTCTACTCTGTTAGCTGGGTGACATCCATGGTTTGTAGCTATAATTCTTCAAGGAGCACACTCGTGCCACTTGTACATAAGGGTGTTAAAGGAAAGCAGGAGGCCTCTCTTGAGTAGATGATGATGCTCATTTCTTCTAAATGTCCACAAAATTGAAGTAATTCTTCACAGCAGAGACGGGATTGCTCCCGTGGCATGCCGCCAGTTTACAGACACCCTTATGGCATGTTCAGGAATAAGGATCCCAGTATTTTATTTTATTTTTAGCAGACGTGGCAATAAATAATGCAGATTTTTCTCCCTTCTCCCTGTCTCATATTCTCCTCCTTCCTTTTTAGCTGAGGTGATTCTGGATCCTGCCACAGCCCAGAGGAACCTGACTGTGTCTGATGATGGTCAGCAGGTGAGATATGAAGAGCGCAAGTCCACTCACTCTGAGGGTCCAAAGCGCTTCAGCCCGGCCCTCTTTGTCTTGGGCCGGGAGGGGATCAGCACGGGGCGACACTACTGGGAGGTGGATGTGTCGCGAAAGACGGCCTGGACGCTCGGCGTAGTCCGCGCTTCTGCCCGACGCAAGGGTGAAATCAAGCTGAGTCCCGAGGGTGGATACTGGTGCCTGTGGCTGAAGAACGGGGAGGTGAAAGCGCTGGCGTCGGCCCGCTTGCCTCTAATGCTGCCTTCCCAACCCAGTAAAGTCGGAATCTTTCTGGATTACGAAGGAGGCCAGATTTCTTTCTATGATGTGAAGGCTCGTCTGCATCTCTACAGTTTTAGCGATAGCTTCAGTGAGAACCTGTACCCGATCTTCAGCCCCTGTCTCACCCAGGAGGGGAAGAATAACGCCCCGCTCATCATAACCCATGTTAAACACAGCTGAGGGTATAAGTCAGTCAGCATTAGGTTATACATTCTGTTTTTTTTATACACACCATGACTTCCTCAGCATAATACTGGCTATTTTCTGAGGTAAATCCTTTATTGACTGACTACATGTATTATAATGGTACATTTACAATTTGTTTACTTAAATGTAGCCAGTTTTTTCTTTGCACTGTCATCTGTCAACTCAAACTTGGATTACAGTAAAGAAGAAGTATGTTGTGGTGTGAAAACATGTGAAGGACAATAAATCATTCTTTATTTTGCTTCTTACTTTTCCATTTTAAGATGATAGATGAGTTTGAGTAAGCTGGCACTTTCCCTACTCTGTAAGTCTTTGTGTAACTGCAACTCTAATGCTCAGGCGAGCCAAGTAATGAAGTTAACAGATGTAAATTTTGTTTCTAGTGATTTAGACTTTGCCTGGGGAATCGAATCAAGGTTTCTTGTACTTGTACCTACCTATTGTAATTAAGACTGTATCCTATTGACATTTTTGGAAAAGCTAATATAGGCACACAGTAAGTGGGGATAGCATAGGGAGACCAGTGCAATCATTTTATTGCTATAGCTACTTTAATTATTTTGCACATCAAGAGTAATATAAAACACAGTCATCTGCTTTTTTCATAAAACAGAATCTGTATTAATGTTGTATATATTTGATGACTTATCTCCACTACTTAAAAAAAAACCAAAAACTAGAATCACCTGTGTAAAGGCCATGGAAATGTTCTCTATTTCTACATGAATCATATACTTTTGTAACGTCTACTGAACTTGTTCAATAAAGCTGATTAAGGCACAAAATGAATCACTTCCTGTTAAAGAAGAAACCAACTCAATTCAATTTTATTTATATAGATATATATAAATCACAACGACGGTCATGTCAAAAAATATTTACTGTAGCTAAAGTGACTTTAGCTGAATTTCCTGCTGAACTTATTACCCAACTAATTTGGGCTTTCAGGGTAACCAAGAACTGACAAAAAAGAAAAAAAAGCCTATAGGTGAAAATTTGAGGTAATTATCTCAATATTTCCAGTTGGGTATCAAATTTTTTTGTTCTTACTCAGAGGTTTGAATCAATACTTTTGAGATAACTAAGCTTTCACTTAACATGCCTGGCATTTTTTTCAGTGGCAAAAATGAGCTCTCATACTTTTCAGGCCCTCAGACACGCCCATGTTTGGTAACCTAACAGTCTGTTTTGTTTTGTTTTAAAACCTATGTCATTGGACAATTCAAGCCATTTGATCAACAAACTAAAAAATAATATCTTGTTTTATTTTATCTCACTCATATTAACTGTCCATTAAGCCATGACAGTAAATAAGATTACACAAAAAGCATGAAGTCTCCTGATGGAGTCATAACATAATTAAAACACCTGCACTTTTTTTGCAATGGCTATCACATTCTTTACTTTTTCTTCGAGGGTTTATGTAGACAAAACCTGTCAGGAGATTGAATTACACTGAACTTACTTTTGTTATAAATCGACAAAAGCAACCTTGAAATGTGAGCTCTGTCTTTTGGGTTGGGTAAATAGGCCTCTGGTATAAGAGAAGATTTTAAAAAAAAGCCTATGTCTAATGCATCCCCTGGATCCTTTTAGCTTAGCCTAGCTAAAAAATCAATAATCTGTATCATATATAATCTTTACAAAATATATAACTGTTTTCTATAATCATACCTACAAACAGCCTGTCTCTGTCCTATCACTGTAATCCAAAGTTTTTAACATTTTTTAAAACTTTGGCGTCAGCTGTCTGTTTAGTACACATGTGACGTTGAACTTTAGCAATGCTAGCAAAGAGAGAGAAGAAAATTGTTTCTATCATAGACAGCATAAAGGGGACAGACTGATGTAGCTACTGTGATGTCATCCACTGGTTTCTGAAATGTCTTTCGAGTCTGGCATTTTTACCGTCACCAGCTTGGATTCAAAAGAATGGATGATATGAGGAGAGACGGGTTTGACTGTGAAACTACATGCTAGTTGGCAAACTACTTACCAGTCACACGTCATTAGCCGATAAAAATGGTCATGGTTAAGCCTCTATTTTGAAATATGCAATGATAAAAAATTATAAAGCTTTATAAATAGACTGAATTTTTTTATTCAGTATGACTAGAATAAACTTGGCAGGAAATTATTTGCAGAAAGCATGGCCTTCTATCAGGCCAGAAGTTTTTGTTTGTTTTTTGCAACCACAGCTATCGCTCTCTGGTGGCCTTCAGGTAGAATGCAGGTTTAGGACACTTCCACGTTGACTTATTCTTTTTTTCAAACCTGGATATTACATCCATGTTTTTATATTGTCTGTGCTTCTAATCTTCATGCTAGTTAAAGCTAACAGCTGCTCAATTTTTGCCTATATTATTAATATAGGCAAAAACAAGCACAAAAAAAGGCCTTTTTGTGCTTTATATTTGACAAATTTGAAAATCCTATCATTATTAACACAAAAAATGTAATCCTCAACATGTAAGCTTTCTCAGATTTTAGAGTTACTTCTGCTATTTTAATTTCTTTGTCAAACTCCTGAATTTGACCCTAGCTAATGTGCTGTATTCTCTGAAGACTTAAAGCTATTCCTCCTGGAGCTTTGAGGGTCATGGCCAGAGAGTATTTGTATCTCGGTTAAAAGGAGACTGAGGGAGCGGGGTATATTTTGGGTCTGAGTTGAGTGTGTGTTTGTGTGGGGGGCGGCTGGAAGGGGCAGCGGTTACAGCCTGTCTCATATGTCAGTGCACTGTGGAGTCTCCAGGCAGCTGCTCTCTGGTGAGTTTCCCAGATCTCTGCTTTTTGTCTCTCCCTTCACCTCTCTCCTGTGTTTTTAATTTCCACAGGGTATCATCTGCTTCTCTGTACACAGACATAACTCTTAGGGGAGCATTGTTGTTTTGTTTTTTTTCTAATTTCATTTTGATTCTAATGAGCGCTGACCTGTGATAAGGACTTTCTTTCCATTGCAGGCAGTTAATTATAGATTTAAACAGTTCAAGAGAAGGCTTCAATCGTAGTTATAAGTTTGTATATTTTTAGGTATTAGGTGTTCATTTGTCAAAATAAGAAAGATTAAGCGCTGCTAGCACTGCAAGACAGGTCATGTGGTACGCCAGTATTTTTGGAAAAATCTTAATCTGGTCTGTCACGAACACCTAGGCCTGAAGCTGCCTGTCTTATAGGTCAAACCTGCTTACTTGCAGCTTCACAGATACGTTTGTGTCGCAGTGTACCAGCGTACAGGAGAGAAGACGTAATAATATTTAGCTTGTGATATGGAGTTTGCTTTTAAAAAGAAAAGATTAGGAGTTGAAGCTTCATGTGATGATTCTATTAATTGCCATCCTCTGATAAGCTTATTATAGTTATAGTTGTATTTATCTATATATTTCTTGGGTCAGAAATTAAAAGCAGTGTGACTATTACAACATGTGGCCACAAGAGGGCAGTAACAATATTTAAATATTTTCAAAATATCTTAATATAAATAATGATTATGAATGAGGCTGACTATGTTCTGTATTTAAATATTAACATATGCATGTAAGCTCTTTAAATTACCCGGGACTAATCGGGACTCATTTGTCATCATTCTAAATGTTTGCCTAAAACATTATGACCTGTAATTTCAAAGCATGTAATGATAAATGAGTCCCGCCATGCTTTGCTTTGTAGATCTGCTTGTAGACGACACCATTAAGCTCATTCCATCTAATCCTAGCGACCTCGATATCACAGCAGGTTTGATGACCCATTCAAAGGCTGGTTGCTTGCACTGAAAATGACCCTGCCTCTCCGCCGTGCAGGAATGGCCACCACTGGGAACCTTTCAGAAGAGCAGGTGCACTGCTCCATCTGTCTGGACGTCTTCACCAACCCCGTGTCCATCCCCTGCGGACACAACTTCTGCCAGAGCTGCATCCTGGGATACTGGAAAAGCAGTCCTTTGTATCAGTGTCCCATGTGCAAGAAGTCCTTCTACAAAAGGCCCGATATTAGCGTCAACACCGTCTTGAGGGAAATCGCAGAGCAGTTCAAGGAGATTAGGATTAAAAGCATGGAAGGGAAGGGGAGCAAGGAAGAGGGAGAGGGGAAGGAAAGGAAGTGGACAATAGAAAGGAGGAAAAGGGAGGATGAGGAGAGGCTTTTGGAGAAAGACCAGAAAGAGCAGCTTTTGGAGGAGCTGAAGCTGAAGCAAGAGGAGAAGAGAAAGAAAGAGGGAGTGAAGGAGAAACAAGGAGAGAAGAGGCCACAGCAAGAAGACTTACCACCTTTAATCCCTCCGGTCTCACCTCCGAAGACCTCTCCTCCACTGGCACACCAAGCCACAGCACAAGAGCCACCACCTCCACTTCCCCAAACATCACCCCCACCCTCGCCTCAAATCTCTGCTTCTCAACTTCCTCAAACTTTACCATCTCCTCCTTTCTCTTCGCTCCCATCTCCATCTTGGGAGGAAGTCCTGTGTGACGTTTGCCTCGGGGAAGGTAGGCCGAAGGCAGTCAAATCCTGCCTGGTGTGTCTAACTTCCTACTGCGAGGAGCATCTGAAATGTCACTCGGCCCGCTTCACTAAGCACAAGCTGATGGAGCCCGTTGCCAACATGGAGGACAGGATGTGTCCGAAGCACGAGAGGCTCCTGGAGCTGTTCTGTAAGAAGGATCAGATGTGCGTGTGCGTCCTCTGCACTGAGACGGACCACAGGGCGCACTACACCGTCCCTGTGGAGAGAGAATGGACAGAGAAAAAGGTGAGACAGATGCACTACCATCCAAATATAGGACAGGGGCCAAATGTTTATCTGTGCTAGAAAAGATTTCAAGATATTTAAGGGTCAATTCTTGCCAGTTCATCGACTGCCTCCCCCCGGACCAGCTCAGACTTAGCTAAAGAAACTCAAGTGGAAAGATTCACGTCTTACTACCGCTGTTCTCTTTTTTGTTGAAGGGATATTTTCAAATTCCATTATCTAGAAATCCACTTGACCTAGGTCCTTCAAAATGTTTAGAGTAAAAAATTGGTATCATGGTTCTATAAATATGGACTCTCTGGAGTGCAGCCGGAGTTAACATAAAATGATGGATGCTTGAAGTCACAATCGCTGACAGCAGATCTGGAGGCCTGGAGAAAGCACAGTTTTTCAGATAGGAGACTGATATTTTGTTTACACCTTGTCATGTACGAGGTACGTAGTATTCTTTAAGATAGTCTAAATAAGGTCAATGGTGCCAAAGATAAAACAGATAAACTCTCATACTTACACACGGAGGACTAAATGGAAAAGCTTCAGACTATTTATCGCAACTTTTGTTAAACACACTTCAGCTTGCAGTGTTTGTTTGCAGGCTCAAAATGTATTACTGTGTGTTGTACAAGGTTGAAGACTAGGATGGGACAGAGCCTTTCAATCTGCGGCTCCACAACACTCCAGTTACATTTGCCAGACTCTGTGGACTCCTTCAAAAGGATTCTTTAGTTATTAATATGAATTAATATGACCTTTTTTGGAGATACACATACTACTGTATGTGCTGGAAGCAGAGCAAGATAATTTTATTGAATTATTTATGCACCCTCATTTCTCAGCAAGAAGTTTTCTTTTTCTTTCTTTGTTTTTTTTGTCTTATCAAGAAAAAGGATCAGCTCAGATGGCACCCAGCACACACCCTCTCGCCTATTTATAGTCAGCTAATTGTTTGTTATCTTTAGTTAATGTCATAAGTTCACAGATTCCCACCAAAATGGTGAAAGATATTCAAATGATGGTTATGATGCACATTTGTCATTGTTAATAGTTAATCGTAACGTTAGTAATGCATTATAGATAGATAAACCACATAAAAAATATTATGTAGAGTACTTAACAGACAGAAATGACAAATATTTTTGAAATTTGTCAAAAAATGTTTGTATAGAGACATTTCTGGACTTCACTGGGAAGTCAGAAATTAATCAAGTGTCACATTTAACCCCGGATAGTTGATCCTGTTCATTTAGATGTTTCATTTCAGTGGGAGAAGCGTTTTGTCACTCAGGCCCTGAAAAAATTTAAAGATTTATGGCTAAATTTAGTATTAAAAATATCATTTAGATCAGGGGTAGGTAACTCCAGGCCTTAAGGGCCGGTGTCCTGCAGGTTTTAGATCTCACCCTGGGTCAACACACCTGAATCACACGATTAGTTCATTACCAGGCCTCTGGAGAACTTCAAGACATGTTGAGGAGGTTATTTAGCCATTTAAATCAGCTGTGTTGGATCAAGGACACATTTAAAACCTGCAGGACACCGGCCCTCGAGGCCTGGAGCTGCCTACCTGTGATTTAGATTTAAATAGAACTTGCACATATTGGTGGATTAACATTATAAAAATATAAAAAAAATCTTTTCATAATTACAAGTACTGTTCATTTAGGGCAGCTGTAGCATAAACCTTATATCGGGTGGTGGTCTAATACATTTATTAAGCACTATATGACCCCTTGGCACCACCAAGCTTTGACCTATTGTGCCCTTAACGTGTCACGATGGTTTGGTGATACAACAGGTTCTGTTGGTTGTGAGTCTATGAGTCTTGTTGGTTTTTTGTTTGTTTATTTACTTTTACTAAAATAATGATTCAACCTAAACCTTCCAGGATTTTAAGGAAACATTAACACGAACGACTATACTGCACAGACCTCGCTTTGTACAGCAAGCTGGTCCACAGTGTCTTTATGATGTTATCTTCTCTGTTGCCTGATTACAACTAAAGACCAATAATCTTTTCACATCATCAAGTTTATAATTACCATGAGTCATGCCTGTGTGATCTGATACTGTGCAGGCGCAGCTGAAGAGGACAGGAATAGACGTCCAGCAGATGATCCAGGACAGAGTGAAAAAGGTGGAGGAGATCAAACACTCTGTGGAGCTCAATAAAGTGAGTTTTCACCTTAGCATGCCCACGTGGCAATCTACACTCACATGGTTGTTCAACATAAACGTGCTTTTTGCTTTGTACTGTCAGGCCAGCGCTCAAAGAGAGATCGAGGAAAGCATGCAGGTCTTCTCGGAGCTGGTGCGCTCCATCCAGAAAACTCAGGCCGAGCTGGTTTTGGTCATCGAGGAGAAGCAGAGGCAGATGGAGAGGTGGGCTCAAGGCCTCATTGCTGAACTGGAACAGGAAATCACTGAGCTGAAGCGGAGGAACGCAGAGTTGGAAACTGTTGCTCGGACTGACCACATTCATTTCTTAAAGGTGAGAGAGGCTTTGTTTCACTGCTCAGTGTTGGAGATAAGCCAAATTTAAGTTGTGGTACTTGATATTTTACTGTGCAAGGCATTCAAGTTCATGGATATAGATCTAATTTTTCCTCATTTTTGTTTATTTCAAAGGATTTTTATGGTAAAATGACAATTCCAGAATTTTGTTAACCCTCTGTTTTGCAGTAAAACCAGGCGCCTTTTACAGTATTCACTAATAGCTCAATTATATGACAACAGCGCCCTCTATCTGCTCTGCACTGTATTGCATTCCAAAACCTGCAATCCACTCTGAAGTCTAGTAACAAAGCTACTCTCAGCTGCTCCCTCTTCACAGCGAGTAGCTTCGCATGTTTGTTTTGGCAGTGTTTCCGAAATGATGCCCAATCTGATGCAGTCCTGAGCATTTGAGTCTCTTAATTAATTTGGAAATAATTCTACAACCATATTTGTTTCTTAGTTACACAGAAGCCTTAAAATCTATGTGATCTGTGGTTATTTGAAAAGAACCATGACTGTAATTATGATCCTATTTTAGTCAGTAACTTGTTTCTAAGTTGTTTTTCCTCCCTTGGGTTGTATCTTTCTGCAGAGCTTCCCAGCCCTCAGCACTCCACCATCTGTTAAAGACTGGTCTGAGACCAGTGTTCCCACTGACACATGTATTGGGATGATCAGAAGATCAGTGTCCAAACTAGAGGCGACGTTGACTGAAATGATTGACAAACTGTCTGACAGTGGTAGGAGTTCCATAAATATTCCAAAATATCTTTGTTACTGTGTGACTATTCATTTTATTTTAAAAAAAGTAACAATATCTTAAGAGAATGTTGTATTTTGTTTTTACAGAGATCAAAAAAGTTCTGAACTATACAGGTAAAGCTTTTTTTCTTTATTTTTATTTCCTGTGTTTTCATCATTAAACTCTCCAACAAAATACAACCTCTGTTATGTCTCATGCTTCTGCAGTGGATGTCACTCTTGACCCTGACACAGCCAACCCGTGGCTGCAGCTCTCTCAGGATAGACATCAGGTGAGACACCTGGGCGCCTGGCAGGACCTCCCGGACCACCCTGATCGTTTCGACACGGTGGTTATAGTATTGGCCCGTGAGGGCTTCACTTCTGGAAGACACTATTGGGAGGTCCAGGTGGGGGAAAAGGATGACTGGTACCTAGGTGTGGCGAGGTCATCTGTTAACAGAAAGGGCAGGATCTCTGTAAGCACCACCCAAGGCTATTGGGCTCTGGCCATGAAGAAAGGCCAGGGATACAGAGTGTCAACATCCCCACCGTCACTGCTCTCCCTCGACCCTAAGCCCAAGAGAGTGGGCGTGTATGTGGACTATGAAGAAGGCCAAGTGTCGTTTTATGATGTGAGAGCACGGACCCATATTTACACCTTTGAGGATACCTTCACTGAAAAAATTCTTCCATTTTTCTACCTGTACTGCTGTGACAAAGCCTCTGACACCATCATCATCTGTCCGGTGAATGAGAAACATCTGATCAAGCAAAGCTAAGGACATAAAAACAAAAGTTGTTGTAGCTATACCTGATTTAATTACATGTGAACTGTAGCTAAATATGTTAATTATACATCTTGTGAATTTGTAGCCAACATGCTACAAAACCTCAAATGATGTTCTGGTAAAAAGAAACAGTGTTGACATTATTGCAGAAGGTCTCATAAGAAGATTTGCATTTCAAGATTGTTTGCATATTAAATACATTGTCATTTGATTAGCATTAAAAACTGGGTGTGCAGGAAGACAAGTCATAACAATAGAGTAATTTTATTTTGTGAGTAAGTGCAATTATTTTCTTGCCGAACATTTAATGGAAAACTAGTTACTACATTAATGAAAGCATGGTAGAAGCAGATCTTGATCTATAAAGTTCAGTTAGCTGTTTCTGTAAAGATTGCAGCAAAATGTTTAGAAGTCCCAAAATCTACTGACAGGAGGTCTTTTGCTCAACAGTATGTTACACCTCAGAAGTTTTATGTATGTTTCTGGGTTTACTTTAGCAGGACTGGAAGCATTGGTAAATGGCCTGTATTTGTATAGTGCTTTACTTAGTCCCTAAGGACCCCAAAGCGCTTTACACATTCAGTCATCCACCCATTCACACACACTTTCATTCACACACTGGTGATGGCAAGCTACATTGTAGCCACAGCTGCCCTGGGGCGCACTGACAGAGGCGAGGCTGCCGGACACTGGCACCACCGGGCCCTCTGACCACCACCAGTATTGTCTAAAAGAAAGCAGTTTCTACCTGTTCCCAGGCCTTATGCTAAGCTTGTTTAATCTATAAAATCATACCAGACACACAGAATGAGATAATCAGTTCAATTCAAGACAGTTTTACTTATAGCACCAAGTCACAGTTGCCTCAAGGTACTTTAATTTGCAAGGACCCTAAAATATATAGACAAACCCCAACAACCAGATGACACCCTGTGAGCAAGCACTTTGAAGACAGTGGGAAGGAATAATATTGTTTACTAAAGAACTGATAAGGAATAAAAGACTATCATGGCAGCCAAGAACATAAAAACACAGGTGTAATCTTCACACATGGGTTTTAGTATAGCCAAAAAGGACAACATTATTACAAATATTTAAAATGACAAAAAACTATTTAAGACCCAAGTGGGCCCATAAAAGAGATCAACTTAACAAAATTCTACTCAAAAGCCACAACAAAACATAACTCAAACTGACCTGCCCAAATCTTCTTTCATTTTCAATGGCAGCTTGAATCCAAAGATGTTGCACTACTGCCATCTCCTGGGTTTTACTGTTACATCACTTCCAAATCCTTAGATCCTCTTGATGAGTACAGTATTTCTCAAAAAACAAAACAAAACAAAACAAATAAAACAAAAACAAACCACACACTTCCTTTTATGATGACTTAACCACTCAGCCACCTTTTCAAAGTACAGTTTCTACCCTCAACATTCTCCTTTGACTGACATACTTCATGCAACTAATAAACATGTTCAAGCATTTCCATAGTCAACTGTTTTCCCCATCCTAAAAAGAACCTGCCCAAATGAAAACTAGCTCCAGTTTGCTATGGCAAACGAATAAACCACTGTATACACCAAAGGTGAAAACCACAGCGATAACAGCTAACCATTATGCAAGGAGAACCCCATTCTCCCCTGCATGGTCACAATAGATGGTTCAGTCCATTTTATTGGCTTCTGCATTTAAACCAGCTCCACCACCCTCAGCGGCGTCCTTCACCAAAACCAGGACTGGAGCAGCAGCCAGGTAACGCAAAAAGAACAAAATAATTAATATAGCATATACCCATTTTACTATAACAAACAATACAAAACAGATTCTATGCCATCCTTTGGACTACAGCTTATTGCTGTCATGTATTACAAACAAATTCAAGATCTGGAATTGGTTAACTAATAATCACAGAAGCTGTACAGCACAATGTAAAAATAAGACAAAGTAAACATGAATATTACCTGAGTAGATCAACTGTGTGGTTGTATGTAGCCATCATCCCCCTTTGGCATTAAGCTGGAACAGTGAGTAGTGTGCTGTGCAGTTATTCTTGCCTGCGATATGGCTGCATCGGGGGGTACCATCTGATGATTTGTTTTCCCCATTTGTATCCATTTCCTTCAGCCACTGGAGCACCTTGTGGTCTGTTTCCAGTGTAAATTCCCATCCTAGGAGGTAATACTTGAAGGAATCAAGTGCCCATTTGATTGCTAGAACCTTTCTCCACCATCAAATATCTCATCTCTCTTTGGAACATTTTATGGCAGGGGTATCCACCTCCAGTCCTCAAGCTACCATCCTGCAGCTTTTAGAAAGCATCCTTTTTCCGACACACCTGAATCAGATGAATGGCTTGTTATCAGGCTTTTGCCAAACTTGATGGCATGCTGAAGAGGTAATCCAATCATTTGATTCAGCTGTGTTGGAGTAGGTCTGCATTGAATCGCTGCAAGACAGTAGCTCTCTAGGACTGGTGTTGGACACCCGTTTTACAGCTAATTAACGCCCCGAGACCCCTATCTGAAGCATCAGTTTGAAGAAGAAAAGTTTTTTCAAAATCTGGGTTATAAAACACTGCAGTCTTATTAAGTGATTGCCTGATATCCTGGAAGGTTGCCTCAGTCTCCTCCGTCCACTGAATCAGGACACCTAGATCCTGTTAGATCAGTGAGGTGAGATGCCCTGGCAGAGAAATGAGCGATAAATCAGTTGTAGAATGCTGCCATGTCAAGAAATGATCTAAGATGTTTCCTTGTCTGTGGCAAAGTGCACGATTTAATAGTACTGATTTTGCTTACTTGTGTTTTCATCACGTCGTTTCCTATGACAAATCCCAGGTATTCAGTTTCAGCTTTGGCAAAAACCCATTTTGACAAATTAGCAGTTAGCCCAGCTACTCTGAGACGCTCTTGTACCTTTCCTAGATGTTTGAGGTGCTGCTCCCAGGTGTAGCTATAAATCATGTCTATACTTAACAATTAAGTATTCAAATATTCTTATGAGTCAACTTCATAAACTGCATACATTTGCCCTCAGATAAGCATAGAGCACAAAAATAAGTAGCACCCATTAAATCAAGATAATGGGTGTAAATACCCATTGATATTGACTTGTTTAATAATACACTGTAAAATCTAATTAGTTCCCAGAACTCAAAAAAATTATGGAAACTCGTTGCCTCAAAAAAACTAAGTAAAGCTTACTTAAGATGACTGTTAGGACAACTTATACATTGCAAGTCTGCAGTATTAACAAGAACTTGATATTTCTGACTGTACAATACTAATTGTTTACCTACCTACTGACAAACATGTTAAGTTCAACTAAATGAAAAAACAATTTGTGGTAACCTGAATATGATTAAAAATAATTGACAACAATTTTTGTAATGATGTTAAAATGAGCCCAACTTTTATTTTCAAACAACAAAGTATAACAGCCAACATACTGGACACTGTTCTGCTGAACAACAAACAATTATATTGCCATCACTGTTATAATCTTACAATGAAACGTCTGTGAAGGTTCTCAGTCATCCAGGTCATCGTAGTCAAAGGAGTTTGCAAAGAAAGGCGTCTGGACTTCTTTAAGTTGCTTGAAGACGTTTCACCTCTCATCCGAGAAGCTTCTTCAGTTCTAAGGTCAAATGGCCGAGAACAGAGGCGGTGGTTTACGACACCAACTGTCTGCCATCTATAATCCAGTTTTGAGTTCCCTCCCCAGACGCCTTAACGCCCACTCACATCCTGGGCCATCTGACCTCAGGAATTCACATGACAAGGTGGGGCCAGGTTTCACAATGGGCTCACCCGAAACCCTGGCTGATTAGGTCCCACACCCACTTTCACACCTTGGCGCATCCTTTGTCCCTCCTTGGGGGGATACTCCCACTGGGTTTAAATCTGGGACTCTCGGCCATTTGACCTTAGAACTGAAGAAGCTTCTCGGATGAGAGGTGAAACGTCTTCAAGCAACTTAAAGAAGTCCAGACGCCTTTCTTTGCAAACTCCTTACAATGAAACAAAGTCTCAGATGTAATTATTCTGAAAATAAGTTTAGGTCTACCACAGGTTGTTTTGTACTTACATTACTTATATAATCAATAAAATATTTATTGTTCTGTCACAAGTGCAGTCTCTAATTTAAACAACACATTTGTTTTGCATTCCAACACATGAGCTGGAATGTTGTATTATTTTAAGGATGCTTGTTTCCAGTCCAGGCATTACTGCCTGAATGACTGTCATGGATCGAGGTGATCCAAATGTAGGTGCAGAAGAAAGTCTTTAACTTCCCTTAAGTACAGTGGCAGTGGATGTGGGTTGGAGATGCAATGAGCTTGAACCTGCAGGCGACCATCTTCACTGACCACACCATCTGTGACGGAGGACTCATCTCTCCTGGTGTCCTGCAAGCAAACAATCATATTTTTTGGAACATGAACTTAATTTCTTACTTAAAACATTTTTTTTCTGCATTTGGTATAGAACAGACTCCAATTTAGACGATCTCAGGCTCCCTCCCCACCGGAGAGGTGACATTCAATGTCCCAATTGTCAGTCTGCATAGCCCTGACCACCACCCAACACACAATAATGTCATGAAAGCATCATTTTAAAAGGGCTATGCAAACATGGCCAATAACTTTCATTCTAATGATGTGCAAAATGATTTTGGGCACAAAACAGATTTTGCTGTTAGAAAACTTGCAGACTTCACTATATACAGTGTAGACCCTCTAAACTAAGTTTGGGGGATGTGATCTTTCAAGAAATGCAGACCAAACTGTTGTTGTTTGTTTACTTACACAGCATGTCTTGTAGAATTAACTGTGGTCACCAGCAACAGCATAGTGCAGTCATATCTCAAGTCTAATAACAGAAGACAGGAAAAGATCAGTAAAGAAACTACTTCCCCAAACCAAAGCACAAACAAAACAATAAGTAAAACAGGCTGATCTAAAGTATGATTAAAGTTCAGCCTGATTAATATAAATGTCACTGACAGTTGCTAATATATTGGAAAACCAAAATACTTACTGATGTCTTTCTGTCCAACAGCAGGAGTGCTGGTCCCGAGCCTCAAAGACATTAAGAAGCAAGCAGAGGGAGAAAAAACAGAACATTTTTCAGAAACTGATTTGATCCTTAATGGCTGTGCAATCATTGTAACATAGAGTTTGCTTATGATGTTAAATAAAGGCTAGATTTGACATTAATAGATGCCACAGATGTTCTAAAGCTGCCACAAAGCATGAAAAAAAAAAAAAAAAAAAAAAAAGAAGTCTCCGAAAACGTCGGGGCATTTTTGCCAATATGTGATGTCTTGATAAATCGAGCAGACATTTGAAATTTACACAGCTACATTGTCACCTGAAAATATCTTAAAAGTTTATTTTGTGACCCAGAAAAAGTAATAAGTTTTTCAGCCGCGCTCCTCCGCCATTGCAGCGCTTACAAGTACGCACAGGCTCCGACAACCGTGGCCGACAAATGCGATCCTCCTTTTCCCCAGACTACCCTTTCTGGGTCACAAAATAACCTTTTAAGATATTTTCAGGCGACAATGTAGCTGTGTAATGCTCAAATATCTACTTAATTTATCAAAATATCACATATTTGCAAAAGTGCTTCCATGTTTTCGGAGAGCTCTGTTATCCACCCCCCACATCCCACACCTACCCCACCCCTAACGGCTGCACCTCCCGAAGAATTTTGTCTGGGCTCTTATCTCACTTATTTATTTCAAACAATCAACAGAAAATTTCACCACATAGTTTTATGTAAGGTTTTTAAGGCTGTGGTGTTCATTTTTAAGTAACATGAGCCCAGCGGCAGCAGCAACGCTAGGCTAACACTAACTAGCTAGCAAGATTTTAAACCTGGTGCTAAACTAAGAGAAGCCACAAAATCAGTTTGAATAAGAGTAAACATTTACTCACCAAGTCAGTGTATCAGGTAAAGATCCACAGCAATGACAACATTAATCTCTTGAGCTGACGCTTCTCCAGGTTTGCTCAACATATTCCATAAAAAATGCACCGTGAACATGCGGACTGATCCGAGAGGGAGGAGGACGGTAGTCACGTGCAGTGTTGCCAACTCCTCAGTAAGGAAAATCGCTATTGGCTGTCCTAAAAGTCGCTAGAAGTCGCTAAATGACGTCATCACCTAATTTGCATAATTGGTCACGCTAATATAATTAGTGTGAATGCTTGTAAAAGCATTCACAGTATTGTTGTTGTAATCTTTATTATTATTATATATTCCGTACGTTTTTTGGCATCTATCTCCTTCAAAACCGTTCAACTTAGAAAAACCATTCAAACACCGTTAGATTCCTCTTCTTTTGGACATGACTGCTTCTACTTTTCTCATTTATAACATTTATATTTTTTAAATTATTCAACTTTTTTCAACAAAAATTTCCCATGTATTTCAATGGGGAGACCCTTCAAATCCTCATTCAACTTACTCATTTTCAAACTGTATCTACTTTAACATACGTTGACATAGAGCCACCGTTCAAACTTTAAAACGAAGACAAGACATTCAACTATTCAACTTGTATTTATCTTTTCAATATGTATTATCCTTTTTCTTCAGTTCCAGTTTAAGTTTCATGATGATTTTTCAGCCGTTTCAGAGTTTATAATGGGTGTGTATGGGACGGAATGTTGGGGCTAGAGTGAGAAGGCTCAACTGCCAGAGTGAGAGGAGCGAAAAAATTAATCTGAAAATCTTTTTAAAACTGCTGCTGTGTCCGCAGCGTTTGCTCTACAGGTATGATTTTACCCTCAAAACGTAGCCATCGCTGTCCTCTTTCATCCAATGTGTTTACTATTGTACTAGGTGTTATGGTTCTTTCATAAATGTCACCAAAGCACAGCCTCCTCCTCCAACTCCTCCATAGACTCTAATGTTAAAATGGCTCAGAAGGTTCGTTTGAAAATCAGAAGAGCATGGTGTTTTTCCACTGTCACCACGTCCATATAATAAACTCCACAGGCATGAAAACTGAGAATTAGGTAGACTGGACATTGCTGCAGCTCACGGTGAAAGAATTTCGTCAATAGGACCTGTACTTTTCATTTGGGAGCAATTTGTTTCGACCTGACTTTTCTGTTCATTTTAAGCAGCAAAAGTGAGGTGCATGTCTGTGTGCGTGTGTACTGAGCCATTGGGTGCAGTTACTATAGCAACCAGGCTCACACCTGCCTGCCTAACGAGCTCTGTCTCTCACTGTGCCAAGATTCATCTTAAACACTTCTCTTTCAACTGCTGCTGTGTCCACAGTGTTTGCTCTACAGCCATCATTTTACCCTCAAAACGAAGCCATCGTTCTTCTCTTTCCAACAGCATGTCTTTCAAAGCTCAGAGATGTAAACCTTTAAAAGTGTGTGGTTCCAAGTGGAGGATTCACTTTAGTCATTCAGTGATTCAAAGAATATGAACTTTTAATATTCATTCAGATGTTTTCTGACTCTAAATTTTCTGTTCTCATTTCTTAGGTTTTCCAAATTTTAATTTAAAAACTTTTCAGCTATTTTCCAACTTCTTCTGTGTGAACATCAGCTTTCAAAAGTTCTGCACTTTTGTTTTCAGGTTAAAAACTCTGTATTTTCCAGCTCATTCAACATTTTTATTTTTAACTTAAAATTCAGCAATTAATTCATTTCAGTGCATACATTCAGATTCAAGCATTCACACTGCAGTTTCTTCAGAAAATGCACTTTCTAGTTGTAACCTATGTTGTTGGAGAGAGAAATAACATCGTGGAAGAGACATAAAGTGAGTAAAAAACGTCCTAAATGCATTTAGAGTTTATTTAGAACTACAAATTAAATTTCTTTTAGCAATTATTGTTTTTTTAATGTCACAATTCCAACCCTGCTCCTTTACCCGGGCTTGGACCGGCAAAAGTGACCCAAAATAGGCACTCTGGTGGAGTTACTTTGTGTTTGTGTGTGTTTATAAGTAGTTTTAAACCTTGTGATCCACAAAACAGCATAAGAGTAAAAGATTAAAAGAAGAACTGACTGCGTTACAGCACCCGCTGCTTGTTGAGAGTAAAAGCGATACGCGCTTTCACGTCTTTTTTTAGCGACTTTTTATAGAAAAAAAGTCGCTAGGAGGTCTGAAAACTCGCTAAATATAGCGACAAAGTCGCTAAGTTGGCAACACTGGTCACGTGGCATTTTCAAAACACATCTTTCATCCTTCCGCACTGAGAAGCAAAACTTCCAGCTTACTTAGTTTTTCTAAGTTAAGACAACTCAAATAAATGGAGTTTATCAGCGTTTTTGCATAAAAAGTACTGGTAACTTATTTAAATTGAGTTCTAATAACAAATTGATAAAAATTGAGTTCAGCCTATTTAATATTTTTAATTAAACACAATATTACATTTTACAGTGTAGTCAGCATATAAGTAACTGTGTAATTGTACTTTTTGCAGTTTTATGAAGTTATGATTGCACACTACCTCCAACAAATCATATGAAGTATGATTTGTTTGCCAAAAAACATTAAATAAATAAAGTTGAATACTTTTACAGTATTTAAAATAAAATTTGAATTGATCAAAAACAATATTTAGGTTTAACCTGCAAAAATGGAAGCCTGCGTCTCCGATGGATTCCAATCCACCACTGTCAGTCCACCAGAGTATAATTGATCTTATACAGCTTTTGGCAAAATATGAAGTGTATTCCAGAAATGAGACATTCATTTTAAATGCATCATGTCTAAAAAGAGTTTGGTTTTGTTGTAATCTGAAATCATTGCATGCTGCTATTTTGTGACTGATCTCGCAAACATGCTTTGGGAGAAATGTTTACACCAATAAATGTTGTTGTTTTTTTTTTTTCCCCCAAATATGCCCAGATGATACTAATTTCCTGCTACAGCTAGTGATGTGCGGATCGATCCCGAAATATCGATTCCTCCGATACCAATCATTTGTTCCAGAATCGATTCTCACATTAAAATATCGATATTTTAGTAATTTAGGGTAAATTTGTAGTTTATCATTAACAGGAACAGAGTGGAAAGAAACTATGACATTCAGATTGTCTACATTCAAAGGAACTACTTCCTCTTCCGCCTTTCATAGTCATGTGCGAAATACGGCTGTATAAGTGTGTGGCAGCCGCTGGCGAGCACACTCACAACAATGGCTGAGCGTACTTGGAGTCATATGCGGACGTGTTTTACCTCCACAAACAGCTGAGATGTGGTTTGCGATACATGTGGCAAAAAAGTGAGGTGTTGTGGCCACACTTGCCAACCTTGAGACCTCAGAATTAGGGAGGCCTTCAAAAAGGCTGTTGGGGTGGGTGGGGGGGTGATAAATAAATTTTACAGTGTTTGTTTATTTATCGGCTAAAATACGTTAAATGTCACCGTTATTATTGGCCGGCCCAGAAACAGCGGGGGTGTCCAAATTCAGAGGCTGTTTTCACCTGAGGACCCGGCCTTCACGTCTACAGAAAGCCGGGTAGTACGTCACAAGCTCCCTCGGTGGAGTGAAACTCTGCTGTCTGCTCCTTGCTATCTAAAATATAACCGGGCGCTGACTTAAACTCTCGACCGTCTCTCACTTCTGTTTAATCAGTTTTCTGTTTGACATTTTTTCAGCTGTGTGAAAACCCTGGAGAAACCCTCCCGAGGGATTAATAAAGTTAAATTTAATTAAATCTAATGTAATAACTTTAATCTCAGCCAAACAGATTTACTCACGAACAAATAAAACACTGAAAAAGCCAAGCAATAACATTTTTAAGTTATCAAAGTGACTTATATATCATGTTTAACCCGAGTAGCGAAAGACCGCGGGGGTTTGAAGACGATGTGTTGGTCGGTTCAGATATTTGAAGTTTACACAGCTACATTCTCACCTGAAAATATGTTAAGTTTTTTTGCGACCCAGAAAGAGAAATAAGAGTAATATTAAAACTAAGTATCTGCCGCCATTGTTGGAAACTGGAATTGGCTGGGCCCTATGAATTCTGCGATATGGTTTGTCAATTTTGTTGTCCGGGTGGAAAATTGGGAGAAATTCGGGAGAATGGTGGCTCCGGGAGATTTTCGGGAGGGGCACTGAAATTAGGGATTCTCCCGGAAAAATCGGGAGGGTTGGCATGTATGGTTGTGGCAACATCACTAACCTTGTAAAACACCTCAGAGTAAATCATATCACAGAATATGAAGAGCGTATGTTGAGGCAAACTGAAGATGAGGACAGGGACAGGTGTTGCTAGGGTGAGACAGACGTCTCTCACGGAGTCCTTTAGTGCTGGAGGCAGGCAAGGTGTTCAAATAGCACAGCTTCAGTTTTTTTTTTTTTTTTTTTTTAAATTTCTATATGATGAACTCTGCATTATTAAGTGATAAGAACAAGTAATCTGATGTCCTGTAATCATTATGACGCTATAATTTGAGATACAATAAATAAAATAAATTTTTGTACAAAGTATCGGATCAGTATCGTCGATACCACCCTGAATATTACTTGGGATCGGAAAGGAAATCAGTGGTATCGCACATCACTAGCTACAGCATTAAGTTTCGTTTCAGCCAAATGATGTAGTTTGACCACGCCCACTGAAGTGACTGGAGCTTCCCCGGTTCTTCAACGTCCACTCATATTACTTCCCGTGTGAGAGACTAGTGGTGAATTGTTTGCAGCAGGTTTTATACCTGCATGCGAACGTGGAGTTTAGTCTGTTGGAATTACTGAGTTACTAGAAATAAGGCAATATATCCTTTTGAGCCATGGGGTGATCATGGCTTATTTAGACACTGCCTATTGGTGGTGGTCAGAAGGCCCGGTGGCGCCAGTGTCCGGCAGCCTCGCCTCTGTCAGTGTGCCCCAAGGCGGCTGTGGCTACAATGTAGCTTGCCATCGTGGGTGTGGGTGTGTTCCTTAGGGACTAGTAAAGCGCTATACAAATACAGGCCATAAGGTGACTCAATCTAAAATGAAATGGAGCTGTTTTTCTTTTGTTTTTGCTTCTACTGTAAATGCATTGATGAATTTATGATTGACTCATTGGATGTGTCAGGACTCTCACTGGAAACATAGGCATAGATTTGGCACTAAGTGTATTATTATTATTATTATTATTATTATTATTATTATATTTCATGTGATACAAAAAGCCTGAAAGAACAGAAATGTAAAGCATATCAATGATATTTTCATCTGCAGAGATCATGTCAGCTTTCGGTTTCCTCGCTTCGTTACCAGAGGATCATTTCGTCTGTACGATCTGCCTGAACGTCTTCAGTGACCCGGTCACTACACCTTGCGGTCACAACTTTTGCAGGACCTGCCTCAGTCAGCACTGGGACAGAAGTGAGTTATGCCACTGTCCAACGTGCAGTAAAAGATTCTATGTGAGGCCCGAGTTCTCCACAAACACCGTCATCGCAGAGATTTCAGGCCAAATCAAGAAGAGGAAGGTGGAGACACTTGAAGACATGGACGCACCGGGAAAAGTGAAGTGCGACGTGTGCGCTGATTTACAGTTCAAGGCCTTGAAGTCTTGCCTGGTGTGTCAGATGTCGTACTGCGAAGCCCATCTGGAGCCTCACCAGAGAGTTCCCTCTTTAATGAGACATGAGCTGATCGAGCCAGTGGAGAATCTGGAGGCGAGGATGTGCAGGAAGCACGAGAGGATAATGGAGTGTTCCTGCAGAGATGATCAGGTGTGCATCTGTCTGCTGTGCAGTGAGACAGACCACAAGACAGTGCCTGTTAAAGAAGAAGGGGCTCAGCAGAGAGTAAGACGATGTTTTGTTAAAATGAGAATGCGGATCCTTGAAAATGACTGCTTCATCCAATTTTATGGCTTAAAATTTCATATTTCAGGAAAATATTGAGTCTCAAAAAGCAAAGGTCAAACTGATGATTGAGGAGAGGATGGAAAAGATGAAGGAATTTACAGAGTGCTCCGAACTGCGGAAGGTGAGTATTAAGGCAAATTTTCTCGATGCAAAATTTGTCACATTAAGCTTTATGGTGTTCAGTGCACACCCTACATGTTAACCAATGGTGGGGTTTTCTTTCTCCTGCAGATAAAAGCAGACCAAGAGATTGAGGAGAGCAATACACTATTCAGTAACCTGATAAACAAAGTTGAAGAGATGCAGGCAAAACTACGATCAAACATTCAAATCAAGCTCAGAACGTCACAAGAGAAAGACGAAGCAGTAATTCAAGAGTTGCACGACGAAATCGCAGAACTGGAGAGAAAACACTCAGAGCTGGACGAGCTTTCACAAAATGAGGACCACCTGTGGCTCTTACAGGTAAGTTGTACAGACTGTGACCTATAAGCATCTTATAATAAAAGATATGTACAATATATCTCTTTTAAAGCCAGGTGCAACAAATTTCTCCGTCTTTCATCCATCGCTTTGTATCTTTTCCTCACTCACCCCTGCCCCAATCCAAAAAAAGTTCCTGAAAAAAACTGAAAATAGCTGCTACTCACTATCATGTCCTTATGAATCATTTCAGACTTTGAAGGCTCTGAGCAATATTTCAGCCTCCAAGGATTGGTCCAAGATCAAGGTTTACTCAGACTTGTGTGTGCAGACGGCGAGGAAAGCCATGGCTGATCTTGTGCACACTTTCAAAACTGAACTGAAAACTCTCACAAAAGCGGGTAAATATCTGCAGCGTTTGTTTTATGTGTGAAGATTTCTCTAGTTTGGATACTTGTGTTTGTACACGTTAACATAGCATATTAAAATGATGATCACGGCATTTGACTGATTGTTGTGGAGGCTGCTGTGCACATACAAAATTCAGTTATTCTGCTGTGAAGCCGACAATTCAGTGTATGCAAAGACAAAAGGACACCACAGCACATTTAATGTCAGTGCCTGGAAAAATATGCTGCTCTTGGGCAGTGCCATCTGCATGGAAAATATAGCTTCTGCCAGCTGGGTGAAAACTCTTCATAAGAGGGATAAATAATTTCAGGACAGCAAGAAGGTCTTGTCTTCTAATGGCTGGTGTCTTTCTGTGGGACGCTTGCATATTCTCACTGTGCCTGTGCTGGTTATCTCTGTGTAGTTCAGCTTCCTCCCACAGTTCAAAGACATAAGCATTAGGGTTAACTGGTAATTGGCTGTAGGTGTGAATGAACAATTGTATAGGTCGTGCTCCAGCCCCATTACAGCTGAGATAGACTCTAGCCCGACCGTGACCCTGAACTGGATAAATGGAAGGAAATGAATGGATGTATGGGATTATTTAGAAAGGCTGTAGCCTTTAGGTCTGCATTCTTTCTAATGGGCTGCAGAGGGCGACTGTCTGGTTACAAAAAGAGGTTCACTTGACATTTATGGGAAAATGTCCTCTTACACTCAGTCTCTACATTTAAATTTTATTAAATATATTTTAAAGAGGTGACCTTTTTTACTAACAGTGAGTTGCTCTTTAAGTAGCCAAACAGTAAGATGACAGTGGTCAAAATACTCAACTCAGCAAACGTGGTGACACTGCAGGAGCAAAAACAGACTTTGTTTTGTGTTTGGTTTTTTTTTTTTTTTTTTTTTACATTCATATAGATTTGGTTTTACATCTTTACATTTGGGCAGGTGTAACAGCTATTCACTAACTGTGGGATATAGTCTCATTTTATTCCAGTACTACCTGTGGTGCATTGATATCCCCGTGTTGGTTTAGTTTTTGGATTATCAAAACTAATGTGAATTCAATCCCATGTGAAGTGTTTCATTGTATTGTGACAGAGGGGTTAGGGTGTGGTGTGTAGTCTGAAGGTATTTCTATAATGCATAACTATGACATCACAACAATGTGACTGGTCACTTGTAACGTTGAACCTGGACCAATGGTAATTTTGATGATCAGGAACGACACCAACATGGCGAGGTCTCCTCATGCCGCTGCAGATAAGCTAGTGTGAACAACTATGACTGACTTGGCATGAATTACCCCAGTCATGTAGTCGTCTGCATATTCATATTGTTGGCTTCCATTGAAAGTTTTGCATCAACAAATTAAACAAAGATTATTCTTTTCTTCCCGTCCTGTTCGGTACTTCAGACAATTATTCTGTTTGCTAAAGGCCAAGAAAGATGGCCAACAGATACAAATCTAAGAATAAGTGTGCCATGTAAAGCACAACACGTTTTACACTAAAGTTTTGCTTGCTTATGTTTTCTCCTCTTAGAACTGACCACAATAAGGCAATATAAAGGTGAGATCATAGATTTATATTTGATTTAATAAATCTTGAAAAGACAAAATAACTCAACTCAACTGTTTAAAAGAATATTTATATACATTTTTTTTTTTTTTTTTAAACTGTCCATTTTTCCTTTCTCCATTAAGAATCGGTCACCTTTAACCCTTCCACTGCCGGTGAGGGCCTTGTGGTGACAGAATCTGGGAAACGTCTGAAGTACTCCAGAGCAGCAAGCCTCTCGTCTGACTCTGGGAGGTTTGACTGTCCCATGGCCTTTGGGACAGAGGGCTTCACCTCTGGCCGGCACTACTGGGAAGTCCAAGTGGCCCTGACAAATGGCTGGGATGTGGGTGTTGCCAAGGAAACTGTAAACAGATCAGGAAAGGTTTTTTTGAAAAGAGAAAATGGATTCTTTGCCATAGGAAAAAGGTTTTTGGACTATAAAGTTCAATCCACACCCTACATAGTTCTCTACCTTTGCCCTAGGCCAAGGTTAATAGGAGTGTACCTGGACTATGAAGAAGGCAGAGTCTCATTTTTTGATGTGAATGAGAACTTGCATATTTACTCTTTCACAGGGGAGTCTTTCACAGAGAAACTATTTCCATACTTTTATCTACTAGGTACATCAAAGAAATCTGAGCCTTTGGTTATCAAGGATTGACTTAATTCTAATTCACTTCATTCAACAATCAAAATGATAAATGAATAATAAGATCAAAGTTTAGAACTCAGATGAGTGCTGCAAATCTGAACACCAAAAACACTTGGAAATGACCAATTTAAGATGAATAATTATGTTTATTTTTAAAATAAACGTTGTGATAGATACTGACACAGATACGTAACATGTTTAATTCATTTAAAATTCCAGGCTATAAACCTTGCAATTGTTTATTATGTATTCTGTTTATTCAGCTGTCCTGATATCGCATCACAGCATTTACATTCGAGTGGGGTCAGGTGCACTGAAAATCTGACCCTAGGCTCTCCTGAGTACAGCACCATGTACGGTAGCTACCACAGCCACTTCTGTAAAAACGGAGGGAGCTTTTGGTGCATTTAAGTGTACCTCTTAAACTCACCTGAATGGCTAGGAGGTTTGTTTAAGTACCTTGAAAATGTTAAATGTATTTCTTTCATGTCAGTATTTAAGTTTGATTAATAATTTGGGCTCTTTTCACCAGGGTTCATGAGCTTTATGGACAGGGCCTGAGTTTATGGGTATATGCTGTCCAGGAGGGTCAGCGTCTGTCTGTCTGAATGCTGTTAGCCTCAGGATGCATAAGCTGGCAGTTTTATGAATGAATTCTTTGCCTTCTGTTATTTTGCAGGCAGCTTTTGCCCATTACATGAGGTTTCTGTGGAGGTACACAGCTGAGTTGAACTTGTTTACATTGTTCATAGATCGTGTGAGTGGTGAATGAGTCATTTTCATGTTACGCGTATTACACTCACGATCAGAAGTGAAAACCGCCGATCTAAAAGTTTTTCGTCAATGTAGCAGTCAATCTTGTTACAATCATAGATAATACTCACAGCTGATTGGCTGGAGGATATGCAAAACTTGAAGATTCCTGCATGGCTCTGACGTAGTACAGATGTTTTGTGACGTACACTCAGAATTCTTTCACTCTGTAGGAATGAGCAGCAAGCTTTTTCATCCCTCAGTGTATATGCAGATATGCCCGTACATGAAGCAGGGAAATTCAGTTTTGCATGAATTTTTGAACAAAGTGTTATGGTGGTATACCACTTCAGAACAAACATGGTGTTTATCGGAAAAACGCCGGTCTGATCAACAGTTTGACTGGACATATATTTGCTCTTGATCCTATAAACTCATTGACTGCCACATATGGTTACATGTGAGTGTAAATATGCTATTCACTGCTGTCTTGAACTGCCATATATACATATTTTGGTTTTTCGTTTCCACGTTGCTGTTGTGTCGGTGACAAAATGCTAGTGATGGTAATGTTTGTTGGTGTTGGGTTTTGTTTTTCTTGACTTGAGCTTGATTTTCTTTTTTGTGTGTGATATTCCAAATGGAAGTAGTTTATTTAACACTGTGCAAATGTTTTGAGCCAACAAAATAAAAATTCTTCCAAAGCGCCAGCCTTACGTCCGTCTGTCACCATAGTGCTTTATTGGTGCAAAAATTTCATTTTACACCGATCAAAGAGCTATTAGCCATAAACTTGGCATATTTCAGCATTGTGTGCAAAAAAAAAAAAAAAAAAAATTTACAGCCGATGAACAGTATCTGAAACTCTTTAAGAAATAGCAAAAGAAATGCAGAAAACACATGACCTGAGGGAAGCATCTGGCCCTTTAGTTGATACGTCTCATTGGAAGGGCGGCTGTGAAGAAGGCTGAGGTATAAATTAAGTGAGAACTGGCAACAGAAAATCAGTGACAAGTCTGATGGAGTGATGAATCCAAAGCTTTTGGTTCAAATCATTGTCAGTGTGCAGGGAGAAGGCCGGGAGAGGTCCAACAGCGAGAGTCTGCAGACATCCGTAAAACACTGTGCTGGCTCTGTCATGGTTTAGTGCTGCATTTTAGCCAGTGGTGTTGGAGATCTTGTGAACATTGATGGAATCATGAATGAAGAAAAGTACCATCATATTTTGACACTGCCGAAAACCTGGATAGAAAAAATATGCAGTAGTGCACTATTGATAGTGGACTGTCCTCCCAGAGCCCAGACCTTAATATTATTGAAGCAGTGTGGGATCATCTAAAGTCAGCCAAAATCCAAGAAGAGCTCTGAATGTCCTTCAAAAAGCCTGGACAACTATTAATGAAAACTACTTCAAGAAATTAAATCTTTTTGTCCTTTAGACTGTATTTACATGAATGCTTGCAAACATTTCAGCAAACTGTTGCGTCCAAAGAAATTAACGGTGGCTTAAGACTTTTGCACTCTACTCCAAGGTACTTTTTATTGATGTGTTTACAACAAAGCACCTGTGGAACAGTGACTATCTCTGTTGCCTCACAGGAGGAAGGTCCAGAGTTTGACTCCACCCTCTTTGTAGGTTCTAACTGGGTCCAAAAGCATGCGGTTAGCGGGGTTAGGTTAACTGGTGATTCTAAATTGCCTATAAGTGTGGATGGTTGCCTGTGTCTCTGTGTTAGCGCTGCGTCAGATTGGTGACCTGTCCAGGGTGCACCCCACCTCACACCCTATAGTAGCTGGGATAGACTCCAGGCCCTGGTATGGATAAGTTGAAGAGAATGGATGTTTGCTAAAGTTGCCAACCAGATTTCTTTATTGTACTAGAGTGCAGAAGCCTGTAAAAACATTCTTCTATTCATGTGATCGTAACCTTAATCCTCCTGGAAAGGAAACACAAAAACAGTTTTTACCAGTGGTTCCCAAACTTTTTTTGCCAGGCCCCCCTTTGTTTTACAAGAAAAATGGTTTGGAAACATTTATGTTTGTTATCAGTGTTGCAGGGTCAAAGTGAGTCACAGAAGCTGTTGTCTGTGCAGTGTGTAATCGTGTAGTTTCCTTCTGATATGTCAAGCTTTGTGAAAAATGATGTTGAATGTGCTCTAATAAAACCTTTTTTTTTTTCTTGTCAGACATACTGCTTCAAATAAGTCATCACCTTTGTTAAAAGCAAACTAAAACAGGCTGCAGGTTGCTTGTATTTGCACAGACATATAAAGACCCGATGTCAGACCCTCCTAATTGCTGCATCTGTCTGGATGAGTTCACAAGCGCTGTGTCCCTCCCCTGTGGACACGTCTTCTGCTTGGATGAAATGGAGAATACTGGAAAATCAACGAGGCCTGCCAGTGCCCCCTTTACAAGTCTTCCTTTCCCACCATGCCACAGCTCAAAACAGACCACACACTACATAGCAACAAGCTTTATTGGCCACATAAACAATCACACAGAGTACAACATGCAGTGAAATGTGTCGTGTCCGAGCTGCAGACAGGCTGCAGATGTAGCCGCGCCATTCCAGGGCTTGGTGTTTGGCATGGGGGGCCTAGCCAGGACCCTTACTGAATACTGGGGAGGGAATCAAACTTGTGACTTCCACTCCAAAGGTGTGGTTTTACCACTACACTATCCAGCTGCCACATTCTGTGGAAGCATCTTCACCTTTAAAAGCTGGAGAGGTTCCCTGTGACTCCTGCTCAGCAAAACGTCCTGCAGTCAAATCCTGCCTGGTGTGCATGGCTTCCTACTGCACCACTCATCTGGAAGCACATTACCAGAATGAAGAGCTTGGGCGCCATCTACTGGTCAGTGTGGTAAAAAACCTTGAGGATTCTGTGTGCAAGCTGCATGGGAAGAAGTTGGAGAAGTTCTGCAGGAGTGACCGGGCGTACATTTGTGCTATGTGTGCACAGACGGAGCATTGGAGCCACAACATCATTTCTATTAGTCAGGAAGCTTCAAAGAAGAAGGTAAAGAAAATTCTGCTAAAGCTTTTTTTAGAAAAAGTAGATAAAACAATAATTTTAGTTGGCAATAATTTATTAAGTATTCTCTCATTTCAAGGTGCTTAAAAAGACTACAAACTTCCCACTCAGTTGGATTCACAAGCTATCCCATAATAATCTCAGGCGTTTAGTGTTAAAGCTGTTTAATAAGTTACGTTTGTTAACAAATTAAACAATAAAAGTAATAATTAGCTTACATCTTACAGTGTATTTCTTAAAGAAAATCACTTTGCAGCCATTTCTTGCCTTAGCATTTCATTTTTTCATTCCCCTTTTTGATTACTTTTGTAAATTTGGATGTAGGTCAAAAAATGGACTCTTTTTGTAATCAAAAAGTGAACTGAAGCTCTTGAAGGAGTTTTGTTTTGTTCATCCATCAAAGGGAAAGGAATTGTCATCAGGGGGTGCACAGGATGGCAACATACTTCGGAAGTAACTTAACATGGTACAAGTGTGTCTGCAGTTTGTCAGCTCAGCTGTGCTAATGCAGCGTCTCCCCACAGGTTAGTGTAAAACGGAGGAGGAAGAAACGTCAGCAAGAGGTTCAAGATAAACTGAGTGAAGCCGAGGAAATAAAGCTCATGCCTGATGTCCCGGAAAGCTGCCTCAGTCTCCTCCATCCACTAAATCAGGACACCTAGATCCTGTTAGATCAGTGAGGGGAGAAACCCTGGTAGAGAAATGAGCGATAAATCAGTGGTAGAGCCTCCCCATGCCAAGAAATGATCTAAGATGTTTCCTTGTCTTTTGCAAAGTGCAGGATTCAATGGTACTGATTTTGTTTACTTGTGTTTTCATCACCTCGTTTCCTATGACAAATCCCAGGTATTCAGTTTCAGCTTTGGCAAAAACACATTTTGACAAATTAGCAGTTAGCCCAGCTACTCTGAGACGCTCTTGTACCTTTCCTAGATGTTTGAGGTGCTGCTCCCAGGTGTAGCTATAAATCACGTCTATACTTAACAATTACGTATTCAAATATTCTTATGAGTCAACTTCATAAACTGCATACATTTGCCCTCAGATAAGCATAGAGCAGAAAAATAAGTAGTAGGGGTGTAAATACTCATTGATATTGACTCGTTTAATAATAGTCAGCATGTGATAAGTAACTGTGTAATTGTACTTTTTGCAGTTTTATGAAGTTATGATTGCACACTACCTCCAACTCTTTGATATGAAGTATGATTTGTTTGCCAAAAAACATTAAATAAATAAAGTTGAATACTTTTACAGTATTTAAAATAAAATTTGAATTGACCAAAAACAATATTTAGGTTTAACCTGCAAAAATAGAAGCCTGCGTCTCAGATGGATTCCAATCCACCACTGTCAGTCCACCAGAGTATTATTGATCTTATACGGCTTTTGGCAAAATATGAAGTGTATTCCAGAAATGAGACATTCATTTTAAATGCATCATGTCTAAAAAAAAAAAAAAAAAGAGAGAGTGTGGTTTGTTTCAATCTGAATTCATGATTGCATGCTGCTATTTACAGTGACTGATCTTGCAAACATGCTTTGGGAGAAATGTTTACACCAATAAATGTTTGCTTTTCCAATTATGCCCAGATGATGCTATTTTCCTGCTAAAGCATTAAGTTTCGTTTCAGCCAAATGATGTAGTTTGACCACGCCCACTGAAGTGACTGAAGCTTCCCCGGTTCTTCAAGGTTCACTCATATTACTTCCCGTGTGAGAGACGAGTGGTGAATTGTTTGCAGCAGATTTTATACCTGCATGCAAACGTGGAGTTTAGTCTGGACTTACTGAACTACTGGAAATAAGGTGAGTCAATATAAAATGAAATTTAGCTGTTTTTCTTTTGTTTTTGCTTCTATTGTAAATGCATAACTGTAAGAATGTGATCCAAAATTAAAACAAGCAAAGAGATTCATATGATTATGACTCATTGGGTGTGTCAGGACTCTCATTGGAAACAGCCAAAACATACACTTAGTTCCAAATCTATTTCTATCTATTTAGCTATTTTTTCCCTTTATTCAGAAACATGTTACATTATATTTCATATGATATAAAAAGCCTGAAAGAACAGAAATGTAAAGCATATCAATGATATTTTCATCTGCAGAGATCATGTCAGCTTTCGGTTTCCTCGCTTCGTTGCCAGAGGATCATTTCGTCTGTACGATCTGCCTGAACGTCTTCAGTGACCCGGTCACTACACCTTGCGGTCACAACTTTTGCAGGACCTGCCTCAGTCAGCACTGGGACAGAAGTGAGTTATGCCACTGTCCAACGTGCAGTAAAAGATTCTATGTGAGGCCCGAGTTCTCCACAAACACCGTCATCGCAGAGATTTCAGGCCAAATCAAGAAGAGGAAGGTGGAGACACTTGAAGACATGGACGCACCGGGAAAAGTGGCGTGCGACGTGTGCACTGATTTACAGTTCAAAGCCTTGAAGTCTTGCCTGGTGTGTCAGACGTCGTACTGCGAAGCCCATCTAGAGCCTCACCAGAGAGTTCCCTCTTTAATGAGACACAAGCTGATTGAGCCGGTGGAGAATCTGGAGGAGAGGATGTGCAGGAAGCACGAGAGGATAATGGAGTTTTTCTGCAGAGATGATCAGGTGTGCATCTGTCTGCTGTGCAGTGAGACAGACCACAAAGACCACAAGACAGTTACTGTTGAAGAAGAAGGGGCTCAGCAGAGAGTAAGACGAGGCTGAATTTGATTTTGTTACATTTTTGTTAAAATGAGAATGCTGATCCTTGAAAATGACTGCTTCACCCAATTTTATGGCTTTAAATTGTACATTTCAGGAAAATATTGAGTCTCAAAAAGCAAAGATCAAACTGATGATTGAGGAGAGGATGGAAAAGATAAACGAATTTAATGAGGGCTCCGAACTGCGGAAAGTGAGTATTGAGGCAAATTTTCTCGATGCAAAATTTGTCACATTAAGGTTTGGGGTGTTCAGTGCACACCCTACATGTTAACCAATGGAGCCTTTTTCTTTCTCCTGCAGGTAAAAGCAGACCAAGAGATTGAGGAGAGCAATACACTATTCAGTAATCTGATAAACAAAGTAGAAGAGATGCAGGCCAAACTACGATCAAACATTCAAATCAAGCTCAGAAAGTCACAAGAGAAAGACGAAGCAGTAATTCAAGAGTTGCACGACAAAATCGCAGAACTGGAGAGAAAACACTCAGAACTGGACGAGCTTTCACAAAATGAGGACCACCTGTGGCTCTTACAGGTAAGTTGTACAGTCTGTGACCTATAAGCATCTTATAATAAAATATATGTACAATATATCTCTTTTAAAGCCAGGTGCAACAAATTTCTGTCTTTTATCCATCGCTTTGTATCTTTTCCTCACTCACCCCTGCCCCCAATCCAAAAAAAGTTCCAACTGAAAATAGCTGCTACTCACTATCATGTCCTTATGAATCATTTCAGACTTTGAAGGCTCTGAGCAATATTTCAGCCTCCAAGGATTGGTCCAAGATCAAGGTTTACTCAGACTTGTGTGTGCAGACGGCGAGGAGAGCCATGGCTCATCTTGTGCACACTTTCAAAACTGAACTGAAAACTCTCACAAAAGCGGGTAAATATCTGCAGCGTTTGTTTTATGTGTGAAGATTTTGTGATACTTGTGTTTGTACACATTAATGTAGCATATTAAAATGATGATCACGGCATTTGACTGTGATTGTCGTGGAGGCTGCTGTGCACATAGAAAATTCAGTTATTCTGCTGTGAAGCCGACAATTCAGTGTATGCAAAGACAAAAGGACACCACAGCACATTTAACGTCAGTGCCTGGAAAAATATGCTGCTCTTGGGCAGTGCCATCTGCATGGAAAATATAGCTTCTGCCAGCTGAGTGAAAACTCTTCATAAGAGGGATAAATAATTTCAGGGCAGCAAGAAGGTCTTGTCTTCTAATCCACTGACCAGCTGGTGTCTTTCTGTGTGACGCTTGAGTATTCTCACTGTGCCTGTGCTGGTTTTCTCTGTGTAGTCCAGCTTCCTCCCACAGTTCAAAGGCATCAGCATTAGGTTAACTGGTAATTGGCTGTAGGTGTGAATGAACAATTGTATAGGTCGTGCTCCAGCCCCATTACAGCTGAGATAGACTCTAGCCAAACAGTGACCCTGAACTGGATAAATGGAAGGAAATGAATGGATGTATGGGATTATTTAGAAGAAATGACATGAAACTAAACAGCCAAAGCAGAAGTTCTTTCTACCGGCATTTTTTTTTAATGGCCAGCAGAGGGCGAATCTGTCTGGTTACAAAAAGTTCACTTGACATTTATGGAAACATGACCTCTTACATGATGAATGACCTTTGTAAAGCTTTTCCTAAAGACTTTTATAGTCTTAGTCTCTACATTTACATTTTATAAATACATAAATTTTAAAGAGGTGACCTTTTTGACTGACAGGGAGTTACTCTTTAATCATCCACTGTCCGTTGACTTCTCAGTTAGATCCAACCTTCAACTGTGACAACCTCTTTCAAAACTGCAAGATGGCAATGGTCAAAACGCTCAACTCAGCAAATGTGATGACATTGCCAGATTACATTTACATAGTTATGAGCACATCTTTATGTTTGGGCAAGTGAAACAGCTATTCGCAAACTGTGGGATAAATAAAGAAGAGTTTATCTCATTTAATCCCAGTATTACCTGTGGTGCATCTGATATCCCCGTGTTGGTTTTGTTCTTGGATCATTAAAACTAATGTCAGTCCAGGTTCAATGCTCCAAGTGACCAATCACATTGCTGGGATATGACAGGAAGGTTAGGGTTACAGGGGTTACGGTTAAGGTTAGAGTCTGGTGTTTAGTGTGATGGTGTTTCTACAATGCAAAACTCTGTAGTTTTGATCAAGGAACAACACCAACACAGCGATATCTGCTCATGCTACTGCACATAGTTGTAGTTGTTCTCCTGCGTTCACATTAGCATGTGATTGATTTGTCACAAGTCACACCACCCATAGAGCTGTCTGAATATTCATATTCTTGGCTGCCATTGAAGAAGAGTTTTCTTTTAATTTGTTGATGCAAATCTCAGAGTAGAAGTATGTGATTTGAAACACCACACGTGTTTTACACTTAAGTTTTGCCTTACTGTGATGTTTTTTCCTCTCAGAACTGACCAGGATGAGGCAATATAAAGGTGAGATCATAGATTTATATTTAGTTTACTTTCCAAGATATAAAAGCTCAACACATATATATATATATATATATATATATATATATATATATATATATATATATATAACTGACCATATGTCTTTTTTCCTTTAAGAGTCAGTCACCTTTAACCCTTCCACTGCCGGTGAGGGCCTTGTGGTGACAGAATCTGGGAAACGTCTGAAGTACTTCAGAGCAGCAAGCCCCTCGTCTGATGACTTTGGGAGGTTTGACTGTCCCATGGTGTTTGGGACGAAGGGCTTCACCTCTGGCCGGCACTACTGGGAAGTCCAAGTGGGCCTGAGAAACAACTGGGATGTGGGTGTTGCCAAGGAAAAAGTAAACAGATCAGGAAATGTTTTTTTGAAAAGAGAAAATGGATTCTTTGCCATAGGAAAAAGGTTTTTGGACTATAAAGTTCAATCCACACCCTACACAGTTCTCTACCTTTGGCCTAGACCAAGGTTAATAGGAGTGTACCTGGACTATGAAGAAGGCAGAGTCTCGTTTTTTGACGTGAATGAGAACTTGCATATTTACTCTTTCACAGGGGAGTCTTTCACAGAGAAACTCTTCCCATACTTTTATCTACACAGTAGGGCAAAGAAATCTGAGCCTTTACTTATTAAGGATTGTCTTTATTTCTAGTTCACTTCATTCAACAATCAAAATGATAAATGAATAATAAGGTCAAAGTTTATAACTCAGATAAGTGCTGCGCAATCTGAACATCAATAAAACTTATTCGGAAATGACCAATTTAAGGTTAATAATTAACACCGATTGTTGAACCTGTTGCCTTGTTTTACATTGTAATAAACTATGACACAGAAAAATACCACATACAATTTGTTCACAATTCCAGGCTATGAACCATGCAAATTATGTTTTAAATATGGACTTGTAGAGTGCGTGCACAGTATATAACAAACTAATCAGTATTATGTAGTGTTAGTTCCATCCTCTGTCTGTTTCAGAGCTTTCATTTAAGGAAACTTGAAAGACTTGAATCAGTTTTTTGTTATTACGCATCCTGTTTATTTAGCTGTACTCATATCACATCACAGCATTTACACTTGAGTGGGGTCAAAATCCTTGTAGGATCTCCGAGTACAGCACCATGTATGGTAGTCGTGACTACCATACATGGTGCTGTACTCGGGAGATCCTACGTCAAAGATTTTGACCCCACTCAAGTGTAAATGCTGTTCTGTAAAAACAGGAACTTTATGGTGCATTAAGTTAACCTCGTAAACTCACGTGAATGGCTAGGAGGTTTGTTTAATAGAGAAAGTTTTTGTCTTTTCTTTTTTTAGATATTTACTTTAAATGTTCTTTTTCTGCAGTTTTGTTAATGTATAGATGTAATAACAAATTCTAACCAGTCTCAGTCTTTAACATACCAAGCAACTTCGGCATAATTGTATATAAGTAAGGAGAAAACAGTGATAAATAGCTATAACCCATTTAAAATGAAGGCAAACAACTTAAAATATAAAGATATTATCATTTGCAGTACCTTACAAATTATTAAGTAACTCTGGCAGGAAAGAAACACATTTATCTAACTCCGATATGTTTAATTATTTTGAGCTTTTTTCGTCAGGGTTTGAGGTTTATTAACAGGGCCTGAGTTTATGGGTGTATGCTGTCCAGGAGGGCCAGCCCCTTTCCTAGCAGTGGTGGGTGTGTCTATCTCTATGTCAGGAGAACCAAGTCAGCAGTCTGTAGCTAAGTGCTGTTAGAGCCTGAGGATACACAAGCTGGCAGTTAGAAAAGAATTGTAAGTATGTTTTATGAATTATTTCTTTGCCTTCTGTTATTTTGAAGACAGCTTTTGACCATTACATGAGATTTCTGTGGAGGTACACAGCTGAGTTGAACTTGTTTATATTGTTCATAGTTCGTGTGAGTGGTGAATGAGTCATTTTTATGTTATGCGTATTACTCTCACGATCAGAAGTGAAAAGCCACAATCTAAAATAAGTTTAGGTTGAAGGCTGTGTCATTGTGACAAATATAGCCATTAATGTTGTTACGATAGCAGAGAATACTCAGTGCTGAGTGACTGGAGGCTACGCAAAACTTCAAGATTCCTGCATGGCTCTGACATAGTACAGATGTTTTGTGACGTACACTCAGAATTCTTTCACTCTCAGTATGAATGAGCAGGAACCTTTTTCCCCTCTAGTGCAGATATGCCCGCATGAAAGCAGGAAAATCCAGTTTTGCATGAATTTTTGAACAAACTGTTATGGTGGCATGCCACTTCAGAACAAATATGGTATTGCACACAAGTCTGATCAACAGTTTGATTGACTGGACATACCTTTGCTCTTGAGCCTATAAACTCATTCATTATCACATATGGTTACATGTGAGTAATACTCTTCTTACTGCTCTCTTGAACTGCCTTATATACATACTTTGGTTTTTCTTTTCCACATTGCTGTTTGTTGTATCAGTGACAAAACGCTGGTAATGTTTGTTTTTGTCTTTATATTAAAGTTATCAGACTTTGTTTCATGAACAGTGTTTCATTATAACATTTCAGGTCGATTTTTGTGGGATATTTGACTGACCTCCAAACCGAAGTCGTTTATTTAATACTGTGCAAATGTTTTGTGCCAACAAACCTTTTTTAAATAGATTACTTCCAAAGAGCCAGCCTTACTTCTGAGTGATTTTGAGCAATAGTTGTCTAAAGATCCTTTATGTTTTTATTTGGACACTGGCTGCTTTTCACTCATGTTCAGTCCAGTCTTTATACCTGACTACTTTTACAGGAATTTATTTTTTCTTTTTGTCAAGCCACTTAACAGACCTATCATTTATTCAATCAGAAACGTAACTCAAGGAATGAACCAGTCTTGTGTCTACACATAACATCTTTTTAAAGATCTCATTTTAAATCGTATCTTTGGGCACTTTGTTACTGTCGCCCTGTCACTAAACAAATCTCTTAAAAATGCCAAAGATAAAGCAATATGGTAATCACATTATTGGTGCAAAAATTTTATTTTACAACGGTCAAATAGCTATTAGTCATAAACTTGGCATATTTTGGCATGGTGTGCAAAAAAACTATCTCCAGCAGATGAACAGCATCTAGAACTCCTTTAGAAATAGGAAAAGAAATCCAGAAAATACCTGACGCAGGACCTGAGAGAAGCATCTGGCCCTCTAGTTGATACATCTCTTGTTCACTGAAGCCTCAACAGAAATGATCTCATTGGAAGGGCGGACAGGCTGAGGTATACCAAATTAAGTGAGAACTGGCAACAGAAAATCAGTGACAAGTCTGATGGAGCGATGAATCTAAAGCTTTCGGTTCAAATCATTGTGAGTGTGCAGGGAGAAACCCGAGAGAGGTACAACAGCGAGAGTCTGAAGACATCTGTAAAACAAGGTGGTGGCTCTGTCATTGTTTAGTGCTGCATTTTAGCCAGTGGTGTTGGAGATCTTGTGAACATTGATGGAATCATGGATGAATAAAAGTAACATCATATTTTGACACTGCCAAAAACCTGAATAGAAAGAAAATACAATAATACACTATCGATAGCGGATAGCCCTCCCCAGAGCCCAGACAGTATTAGTGAAGCAGTGTGGTAATCCAAAGTGAGCCAAAGTTCAAGAATATCTCTGAATGTCCCTCAAAAAAGCCTGGAGAACTATTAATGAAGACTACTTCAAGGAATTAAATCTTTTTGAGAGGTGGAGAATAAACTTAACCTGGGTGTCTATTGTGCTGTGTAGTCTGGGAGATGATTGAATAATGGGGTGGGTACAGTTTCCTCTGCGGTGGGGTTAGGTGGGCTGCCCTGGGCCCTGTGGGGCTTGGTGGCGCTGCTGCTGTGGGCCCTTGTCTGGATGGGCCTGGGCCCCCTTGCCTTGGTGGGTCCCGGAGGGCGGGGGTGCTTACTGGGGTCAGCGGGGGAGCTGGCCCCAGGGAGGGGATACTTGCCCCTCCCTTCCTTCCCTCCCCATCCCCAACTGCTCCACTACATGCCACCCACACATGCAGGGCCTTGGGGTGCAGGTGTGTCACCAGGGTGCAGGGGAGGCATCCCCCCTTTGTACCCTTCTGGCCACCAGTGCCTCAATTTTATTCCATAACTTAGACATCCACATTACTCATACTCCCATAACACATACATATAGGGCCTTGGGTTTGGGCACATTATACGGCATCCAGAGGATGGTCTGTGTATTCAACCTCACCTCTGGCATCGGTGCCCACCTCTCAATTTTAAATGCATGTAGACATTGAGGGTTCTCGGGAGGGGCCGTACTGACACCTGCTGTGCTCTGGCAGGAAGCACCATGCCCTCCCGTGTTTTAAATGCACTTTAAAACAGCACGCAGCAACACTACATATGAGCGGGCGGAGGGAGGTATGGGGTCTTCACACACCCCAGTTCTCTGTTAGCTATCGGGGCGGAGGGGCTGGGCGGAGGTGTGGGCCGTCCAATTGGGGTCTGGGATGCGGGGCCTCCTTGCTACTGCAGAGCTGGGGACAGTCTGCTTGCCTCCACCCCGGGGGGAAAAGTAACATCCCTTGGGTCTAGGTGCCGTTTCCCCCTCTGGGGGCGAGGGTACCTGGACCCGGGGTATAGAGTATGTTTGGGGAGTGTGATTGTGTGTACATGTGCATATATGTCTATCCTTACGTTGGGTGAGTGCCGAGTATTTGTATACAGTGGCTTGCAAAAGTATTCGGCCCCCTTGAACTTTTCCACATTTTGTCACATTACAGCCACAAACATGAATCAGTTTTATTGGAATTCCACGTGAAAGACCAATACAAAGTGGTGTACACGTGAGAAGTGGAACGGAAATCATACATGATTCCAAACATTTTTACAAATAAATAACTGAAAAGTGGGCGTGCGTGTAATTATTCAGCCCCTGAGTCAATACTTTGTAGAACCACCTTTGCTGCAATTACAGCTGCCAGTCTTTTAGGGTATGTCTCTACCAGCTTTGCACATCTACAGACTGAAATTCTTGCCCATTCTTCTTTGCAAAACAGCTCCAGCTCAGTCAGATTAGATGGACAGCGTTTGTGAACAGCAGTTGTCAGATCTTGCCACAGATTCCCGATTGGATTTAGACACCAGACAGGTCAGGGATAAAGTTACTGAGAAATTTAAAGCAGGCTTAGGCTACAAAAATATTTCCCAAGCCTTGAACATCCCACGGAGCACTGTTCAAGCCATCATTCAGAAATGGAAGGAGTATGGCACAACTGTAAACCTACCAAGACAAGGCCGTCCACCTAAACTCACAGGCCGAACAAGGAGAGCGCTGATCAGAAATGCAGCCAAGAGGCCCATGGTGACTCTGGACGAGCTGCAGAGATCTACAGCTCAGGTTGGGGAATCTGTCCATAGGACAACTATTAGTCGTGCACTGCACAAAGTTGGCCTTTATGGAAGAGTGGCAAGAAGAAAGCCATTGTTAACAGAAAACCATAAGAAGTCCCGTTTGCAGTTTGCCACAAGCCATGTGGGGGACACAGCAAACATGTGGAAGAAGGTGCTCTGGTCAGATGAGACCAAAATGGAACATTTTGGCCAAAATGCAAAATGCTATGTGTGGCGGAAAACTAACACTGCACATCACTCTGAACACACCATCCCCACTGTCAAATATGGTGGTGGCAGCATCATGCTCTGGGGGTGCTTCTCTTCAGCAGGGACAGGGAAGCTGGTCAGAGTTGATGGGAAGATGGATGGAGCCAAATACAGGACAATCTTGGAAGAAAACCTCTTGGAGTCTGCAAAAGACTTGAGACTGGGGCGGAGGTTCACCTTCCAGCAGGACAACGACCCTAAACATAAAGCCAGGGCAACAATGGAATGGTTTAAAACAAAACATATCCATGTGTTAGAATGGCCCAGTCAAAGTCCAGATCTAAATCCAATCCAGAATCTGTGGCAAGATCTGAAAACTGCTGTTCACAAACGCTGTCCATCTAATCTGAGCTGGAGCTGTTTTGCAAAGAAGAATGGGCAAAGATTTCAGTCTGTAGATGTGCAAAGCTGGTAGAGACATACCCTAAAAGACTGGCAGCTGTAATTGCAGCAAAAGGTGGTTCTACAAAGTATTGACTCAGGGGGCTGAATAATTACGCACACCCCACTTTGCAGTTATTTATTTGTAAAAATGTTTGGAATCATGTATGATTTTTCGTTCCACTTCTCACGTGTACACACTTTGTATTGGTCTTTCACGTGGAATTCCAATGAAATTGATTCATGTTTGTGGCTGTAATGTGACAAAATGTGGAAAAGTTCAAGGGGGCCGAATACTTTTGCAAGCCACTGTATGTGTGCATGAGGGTGAGACTGCACATTTGTGTCGGTGTGCGCCTGTTCGTCTGTGTCTATATGTCAGGTCAGGTCTTCGACTCCACCTCTCTGGGAACATCCCAGGCCCTCCAGAGTATGGAGGCCTTTCTCCCCTCATACTCGCTGCCGGTGGCTGATACCCTCGAGCGTTGGTGGTTTTTGGTATCCGTGGCTCGGTCAGGCCTCTTCTGTGGGGTGGGGGGCTCTCAGGCCTCCGGGCTGCGGCTTGGTTCACTCTTGCACAGCTGGCTGCCAGCAGAGCCCGCGGGCACGTTACTGCAACCCCCTGTGGCCTCTGCTCCGTGGTTGCTAGGTGACCCCTCGTCTGGGGCTCTCCTCAGCTCTTCCCAGGAGGGTGGCACAGTTGCCCCTCCGATGGTCCTTCTTAGACTCTCGCATTCTGGGGGCCTCTGGATGTTTGGGGGCTGGATCTCCTCCATGCCTGCTTAATGCCCTGTGGGATGGGGCTATGGCTCCACCCCCTAGCAGATCATTACATGGAGAAACCTTTTGAATACAAGAACGCTCATCCACACAAGTGTGGACACAGGTGTACACATGGGTGTTCACTGTTCACAGACACAAACTACCCCTTTCTTGGCTTCTACCTCAAAGCACATTGTGCGCTGTCGATCTTGCGTGCTACACAATAACATTTAATATTTAGTATCTAGTGTTATTTACACTTAGCTAGATCAATGCGATGGTGTTGCATTTATTATATTGCTCTCTTTTTTGGCTTGTTTTCCCTTTTTTTCTTTTTTTTTCTCTTAACAGGTGATCCGGGAGGTCTTTTCTTTTTAAGTGTCCTTTCTCACTGTCCCTCTTCCCCTCGGTTTTACTTTCCCTACCGATCTTTTTTTCTTTCTCCCTTTCCCATCCCCCAGCCATCTCTGTCCCGTCTGTAACAACTCAAAATAAAATAAAATAAATAATAACAACATAGGTCGATCACATGGTCCAATACGGCAAGGCCGTGATGATCCACTTGGCAAAGTAAATCATTGGGCGTCTTTCTTGGCCTTCTGACAGTATTTCTGATGGGTAAAGAACCAACCGGAAGAGGCAAAACAAAACAAAAAATCTTTTTGCCTTACATGAATGCCTGCACACGTTTCAGCAAACCGTTGCATCCAAAGAAATTAGGGATGGCTTAAGATATTTGCACTGCACTACATGTTACTTTTTATTAATGTGTTTACTAAAGTTGGGCAGCACCTGTGGAGCAGTGACGATCTCTGTTGCATCACAGCAAGAAGGTCCAGAGTTTGACTCCAATGTGTCTGTGGGTTCAAAACCATGCGGTTAGTGGTGTTAGGTTAACTGGTGATTGTAAATGGCCTATAAGTGTTTATGGTTGCCTGTTTCTGTGTGTAAGCTCAGCGTCAGATTGGCAACCTGTGTACCCTGCCTCTCACCCTATGGTAGCTGGGATAGGCTCCAGACAATATGGATAAGTTGAAGAGAATGGATGTTTGCTAAAGCCAACCAGTTTTTTGTATTGTACTAAAGTAGAGAAGCCTGTAAAAACATTCTTCTATTCATGTGATCTTAACATTAATCCTCCCAGTAAGGAAACACAAAAACGGTTTATACAAAGATGGAGTAAGTGTTGTTCAAATGCTAGCTACTGTTTGATCCTGCCAAGTGATACGAAACATGAGGGGAAAAAAGTGTTTGTTTGGCATCTGCTGCCATATTTAGCTATAAAATTAATTCTAATGAACAACCAAAACAATAAAGACTGAAGCCTGGTGAACTGTGCATTTCCATATCATCAGTGATACACCAGTCCATTGATGGGCATCGATGGCTCAAGCAATCAGTATGGTTATTTCCATCCATCCATTCTCCTTCAGTTATTGTTATCAGGGTTGCAGGGCCAAAGTTAATCACAAACAGGTATATGTATTATGGTATTTTGCACAAAAAGTGGACAGTCTTTGTAATGACAGTAGCTCTGGACAGTTTTAAACCAGAAGCTGTTTTCTGTGCAGTGTGTAATTGTGTAGTTTCCTTCTGATATGTCAAGCTTTGTGAAGAACAATGTTGAATGTGTGCTAATAAAACCTCTCTTTTCTTGTCAGACATACTGCTTCAAACAAATCATCACCTGTGCAAAAAGCACAGTAAAACAGGCCGCAGGTTGCTTGTATTTGCACAGGCATATAAAGACCTGATGTCAGACCCTCCTAATTGCTGCATCTGTCTGGATGAGTTTACAAGCCCTGTGTCCCTCCCCTGTGGACACGTCTTCTGCTTGGGATGCATTGGAGAATACTGGAAAATCAACGAGGCCTGCCAGTGCCCCCTTTGCAAGACTTTGTTTCCTACCAGGCCAAAGCTCAAAACAGACCAGACACTACATACTGTGAAAGCACCTCAACCTTTAAAAGCTGGAGAGGTTCCCTGTGACTCCTGCTCAGCAAAACGTCCTGCAGTCAAATCCTGCCTGATGTGCATGGCTTCCTACTGCACCACTCATCTGGAAGCACATTACCAGAATGAAGAGCTTGGGCGCCATCTACTGGTCAGTGTGGTAAAAAACCTTGAGGATTCTGTGTGCAAGCTGCATGGGAAGAAGTTGGAGAAGTTCTGCAGGAGTGACCGGGCGTACATTTGTGCTATGTGTGCACAGACAGAGCATTGGAGCCACAACATCATTTCTATTAGCCGGGAAGCCTTTAAGAAGAAGGTAAAGAAATTTCTGCTAAAGCTTTTTTAGAAAAAGTAGTTACAAATAATTTTTGTTGGCAATAATGTAATAAGTATTCTCTCATTTCAGCTTAAAAAAAGACTAAAAAACTTGACACTCAGTTGGAATCACAAGCTATCCCATAATAATCTCAGACAATTAGTGTTAAAGCTGTTTAGTAAGTTACATTACAAATTAAACAACAAAAGTAAGAATTCTCTTATATCTTGGCAGCCATTTCTTGCCTTAGCATTTCATGTTTTTCATTCCCTTTTTTGATTACTTTTGTAAATTTAGATGGGGTCCAAAAGCTGGACTCTTTTTGTAACAAAAAGGGAACTGAAGCTCTTGATGGAGTTTTGTTTTGTGTCGTCCATTAAAGGGAAAGAAACTGTCATCAGGGGGTGCACAGGATTGCAACATACTTCAGAAGAAGCTCAGGAGACCATACGACAACTTGATTTAACAAAACATGGTACAAGTGTGCCTGCAGTTTGTCAGCTCAGCTGTGCTAATGCAGCGTCTCCCCACAGGTTAATATAAAACGGAGGAGGATGAAACTTCAGCAAGAGGTTCAAGATAGACTGGGTGATGCAGAGAAAATCAAGCTCACTGTAGATCTCAGTGGACAAAGTCCAAAAGAGGAATGGCAAAAAAATAAAGAACTCGAACAGCTGGAAGAAGAAATTGTTGAGCTCCAGAGGAGAAACGCTGAGCTAGAACAGCTCTTGAAGATTGAAGACGATCTCTTATTCTTACAGGTTTGTTTCCTGGTAAACTTAACACAAACTGCAGCATTAAACACACACGCACACAAAACACAACACTAATTTCAGTGTCGTGTCTCTCTTGTCTCTGCAGAGATCTCTCCATGCTGCTTTGTGATTCAAGGAACATGCTGTTCATCAAATCTTTATTTATGTGTTTGTCAGGGGCGGATCTAGAGAAATTTTCTTAGGGTGGCAAAGAAATCAAATGGGGTGGCAAAATCAAAGCCATTTTTCCCCCCCAAACACATATGCAGGTGGTTACATATGGTTAAAACAATTCAAATGCAGTAAGTATACACGTTTTTCATATAAATATAGTCTATAGCTTAATTATTGTCTGTAGGGCACATAATTAAACACTTTAGTTACATAAAACTTGTGAGTTTTGATGTTATGTACTGTATAGGCCTGTATAATAAATAAATATGTAGCCCAATGAGTATAAAATCCAGAAAGCTACACAACATGGGGCGGTTCATTTACAAACACAAGTCTAACTTAAGTTTCACACTGTTTTTTGTTAGAAAACAATCACATTGTTACAGCTTAAATTACACAAAGTGTCAGAAATCTGCACTGTCATGAACAAAAATTTAAACCTAATTTTCCATGATTTGTTGGATTAACCCACTGAAGTCTGAAATACAACCAGCCATTTTTGACTCCTTTTGAGTTTACGTTTGTATTTCACCCTCACCTTCATTTTATCTTTTCCCCTTGCCTTGTTTGGTGTCATTCTTTTCAGCTCAACTGAATTTAGTTGGTTTTTTCACTGACATACTGCATTAGTATTACTGATCTGAAATCACACAAAGAACTTAAAATCCTAGTAGTATTTTTTTTACTGTAAAAAAAACAGACATGTTGAGTAAATTTTTATAACTTGAAATGCAAATATAATTATACATTTTGTAAACATATACAACTATTTATCTAAAAATGCAGCCAATACACCTGCTGTTTTTTTTCATTTTGCACAACCATTTAAAAATATTACTAAATCTAAAATGAGAGAACAATCAGGTGTCGCAATAAGATGTCCCACAAATGATGTGTGCCAGTAAAAAAATGTTTGTTCACCAAAAGACAGAGGAGAACAGCACAGGGATAAACCTGCAGGCCTGACAACAGCAGCTGTATCACTCCGCTGGTTTTCTACTTAGCGACAGTGTTTACGTTGCAAATGTGCCTTTGTGACATTCATTAGTGCCCTCACTGACACACAAGACAAAACAACGACTACACAACAGAAGAACTACACAAGACAACACAACACACTAAGTATACACTCCACACTAAACGTCACAAATCTCCCACATCTAAAAACTCTCTCTCTCGCGCGCGCGCGCGCTCTGTCTCGCTGCCATTACCGTCACTCCCAAAACTCTACCCTCTTCCTAAACAACCAAATCCCACGTGTTGACTTTTTTTTTTTAATTGGTCGACATGGTGCATTTTTCCACCGACAGGAAAGCGGTGGCATTTTTTCCTTTCTTTACTGTTTTCGCGCTGTCCTTAGAAAACGCTTACAACACACACACAAAAACGTGACGACAGTATTTAGAAAAAAGTGTGGCTTATATATATTATCATAACTCTGGATTTACTGGCCTGTAATTAAAATTTAAAAACTTTGAAGTCCGAACGTTAAATGTGGGCTGAAACAGAGACTCAGCGCTGCAGCATGTTGCTTTGTCAGCTTACATCAGTCATGTGATTTGGAGGTGCAGCGTGTCCGTGGACCACAGAGGGTTAATAACACTCACCTGCCTTCCATTTCCAGAGTGTAACATCCAAACACCTGTGTAAAATCCGAAATTCCCATGGTGTTGTTTAAAATGTGCTCTGGCACAATCATAAACATCGCTTGTTTATCTTACAGGGAGGAGGTCAGCGCCCTGACCCACTGGTGTCAAGACAACCATCTCACCCTCAACGTCACAAAGACAAAGGAGTTGATAGTGGACTTCCAGAGGTGCAGAGAAGTACACACCCCCATCACCATCAACGGCGCTGCTGTGGAGAGAGTGAGCAGCTTCCGCTTCCTTGGTGTACATCTGGCTGAGGATCTTACGTGGTCAGGACACATAAACAAAACAGTGAAGAAGGCGCAGCAGCGCCTCTTCTTTCTCAGGAGACTGAAAAGATTTGGCATGAGCCCCCGCATCCTCAGGACCTTCTATCGCTGTGCCATTGAGAGCATCCTCACTGGATGCATCACCACCTGGTATGGCAACAGCACCGCTTACAACCGCAAAGCTCTCCAGAGAGTAGTGCGGTGCTCTGAACGGATAATTGGAGGTGAGCTTCCTCCTCCAAGACATCTACAGGAAGCGGTGCCTGAGGAAAGCGGGAGGATCATCAAGGACTCCAGTCACCCCAGCCATAAACTGTTCAGACTACTTCCATCAGGAAGGAGGTTCTGCAGCATCCGGTCCCGTACCAGCAGACTGAGAGACAGCTTTTTCCATCAGGCCATCAGACTGCTGAACACGTCATAGACACCTCACCTTCACTACTGGAACTTCAACATTATGCACTCCATACTGTACATTAATGCCACTGTTTTGCACATGTCCAACTACCAACCTCTGTATATTTTATATATTTTATTTTATTGTTTACTCTATTTAATTTGTAAAATATGTATACACACACACACACACACGTAGAAAAACACACGTAGAAAAACATATTTAGTATACACATCCAGTAATGCATATACTCTTATATATTGTACATATATTTATTACTCTCAGATTTAGCTTTTCTTATATTTTGCTTGTTTTATGTTATTGTATTTTTGCACAACTCTGTTGCTTGTGAAGCTCGCACACAAGAATTTCACTCGCATGGTACACATACCAGTGTACCTGCACATGTGACGTGACAATAAAAGTGATTTGATTTGATTTGAAAACAAGAAGAAAGCCGGTGCCGCTATGGGCTGAACCATTTGTTAATGGTGGAGGGGGGAACACTATGCAATATATTCAGTTTTTGCATTTATATTCACTGTTGACTGTAACTACGCTCAAACTGTTAATGCTATCTTATTTTAATAAACAACACTGTCATATGCAAAACTGGGGTGGCACTTGGGGTGGCAAGGGATCATTTTAGGGTGGCACTTGCCACCCCATGCCACCCTTCTAGATCCGCCCCTACCTGTGGTGCATTGATATCCCCGTATTGGTTTTGTTTTTGGAATCTCAAAACTAATGTGAATTCAATCCCATGTGAAGTGTTTCATTGTATTGTGACAGAGGGGTTAGGGTGTGGTGTGTAGTCTGAAGGTATTTCTATAATGCATAACTATGACATCACAACAATGTGACTGGTCACTTGTAACGTTGAACCTGGACCAATGGTAATTTTGATGATCAGGAACGACACCAACATGGCGAGGTCTCCTCATGCCGCTGCAGATAAGCTAGTGTGAACAACTATGACTGACTTGGCATGAATTACCCCAGTCATGTAGTCGTCTGCATATTCATATTTTTAGCTTCCATTGAAAGTTTTGCATCAACAAATTAAACAAAGATTCTTTTCTTCCCGTCCTGTTCGGTACTTCAGACAATTATTCTGTTTGCTAAAGGCCAAGAAAGATGGCCAACAGATACAAATCTAAGAATAAGTGTGCCATGTAAAGCACAACACGTTTTACACTAAAGTTTTGCTTGCTTATGTTTTCTCCTCTTAGAACTGACCACAATAAGGCAATATAAAGGTGAGATCATAGATTTATATTTGATTTAATAAATCTTGAAAAGACAAAATAACTCAACTGTTTAAAAGAATATTTATATACATTTTTTTTTTAAACTGTCCATTTTTCCTTTCTCCATTAAGAATCGGTCACCTTTAACCCTTCCACTGCCGGTGAGGGCCTTGTGGTGAGAGAATCTGGGAAACGTCTGAAGTACTCCAGAGCAGCAAGCCTCTCGTCTGACTCTGGGAGGTTTGACTGTCCCATGGCCTTTGGGACAGAGGGCTTCACCTCTGGCCGGCACTACTGGGAAGTCCAAGTGGTCCAGACAAATGGCTGGGATGTGGGTGTTGCCAAGGAAACTGTAAACAGATCAGGAAAGGTTTTTTTGAAAAGAGAAAATGGATTCTTTGCCATAGGAAAAAGGTTTTTGGACTATAAAGTTCACTCCACACCCTACATAGTTCTCTACCTTTGCCCTAGGCCAAGGTTAATAGGAGTATATCTGGACTACGAAGAAGGCAGAGTCTCGTTTTTTGACGTGAATGAGAACTTGCATATTTACTCTTTCACAGGGGAGTCTTTCACAGAGAAACTCTTCCCATACTTTTATCTACTAGGTACATCAAAGAAATCTGAGCCTTTGGTTATCAAGGATTGACTTAATTTCTAATTCACTTCATTCAACAATCAAAATGATAAATGAATAATAAGATCAAAGTTTAGAACTCAGATGAGTGCTGCGCAATCTGAACACCAAAAAACACTTGGAAATGACCAATTTAAGATGAATAATTATGTTTATTTTTTAAAATAAACGTTGTGATAGATACTGACACAGATACGTAACATGTTTAATTCATTTAAAATTCCAGGCTATAAACCTTGCAATTGTTTATTATGTATTCTGTTTATTCAGCTGTCCTGATATCGCATCACAGCATTTACATTCGAGTGGGGTCAGGTGCACTGAAAATCTGACCCTAGGCTCTCCTGAGTACAGCACCATGTACGGTAGCTACCACAGCCACTTCTGTAAAAACGGAGGGAGCTTTTGGTGCATTTAAGTGTACCTCTTAAACTCACCTGAATGGCTAGGAGGTTTGTTTAAGTACCTTAAAAATGTTAAATGTATTTCTTTCATGTCAGTATTTAAGTTTGATTAATAATTTGGGCTCTTTTCACCAGGGTTCATGAGCTTTATGGACAGGGCCTGAGTTTATGGGTATATGCTGTCCAGGAGGGTCAGCGTCTGTCTGTCTGAATGCTGTTAGCCTCAGGATGCATAAGCTGGCAGTTTTATGAATGAATTCTTTGCCTTCTGTTATTTTGCAGGCAGCTTTTGCCCATTACATGAGGTTTCTGTGGAGGTACACAGCTGAGTTGAACTTGTTTACATTGTTCATAGTTCGTGTGAGTGGTGAATGAGTCATTTTCATGTTACGCGGTCTTACTCTCACGATCAGAAGTGAAAACCGCCGATCTAAAAGTTTTTCGTCAATGTAGCAGTCAATCTTGTTACAATCATAGAAAATACTCACAGCTGATTGGCTGGAGGATATGCAAAACTTGAAGATTCCTGCATGGCTCTGACGTAGTACAGATGTTTTGTGACGTACACTCAGAATTCTTTCACTCTGTAGGAATGAGCAGCAAGCTTTTTCATCCCTCAGTGTATATGCAGATATGCCCGTACATGAAGCAGGGAAATTCAGTTTTGCATGAATTTTTGAACAAAGTGTTATGGTGGTATACCACTTCAGAACAAACATGGTGTTTATCGGAAAAACACTGGTCTGATCAACAGTTTGACTGGACATATATTTGCTCTTGATCCTATAAACTCATTGACTGCCACATATGGTTACATGTGAGTGTAAATATGCTATTCACTGCTGTCTTGAACTGCCATATATACATATTTTGGTTTTTCGTTTCCACGTTGCTGTTGTGTCGGTGACAAAATGCTAGTGATGGTAATGTTTGTTGGTGTTGGGTTTTGTTTTTCTTGACTTGAGCTTGATTTTCTTTTTTGTGTGTGATATTCCAAATGGAAGTAGTTTATTTAACACTGTGCAAATGTTTTGAGCCAACAAAATAAAAATTCTTCCAAAGCGCCAGCCTTACGTCCGTCTGTCACCATAGTGCTTTATTGGTGCAAAAATTTCATTTTACACCGATCAAAGAGCTATTAGCCATAAACTTGGCATATTTCAGCATTGTGTGCAAAAAGAAAAAGTGCAAAAAAAAAAAAAAAAAATTTACAGCCGATGAACAGTATCTGAAACTCTTTAAGAAATAGAAAAAGAAATGCAGAAAATACCTGACACATGACCTGAGGGAAGCATCTGGCCCTTTAGTTGATACATCTCATTGGAAGGGCGGCTGTGAAGAAGGCTGAGGTATAAATTAAGTGAGAACTGGCAACAGAAAATCAGTGACAAGTCTGATGGAGTGATGAATCCAGAGCTTTTGGTTCAAATCATTGTCAGTGTGCAGGGAGAAGGCCGGGAGAGGTCCAACAGCGAGAGTCTGCAGACATCCGTAAAACACTGTGCTGGCTCTGTCATGGTTTAGTGCTGCATTTTAGCCAGTGGTGTTGGAGATCTTGTGAACATTGATGGAATCATGAATGAAGAAAAGTACCATCATATTTTGACACTGCCGAAAACCTGGATAGAAAAATATACAGTAGTACACTATCAATAGTGGACTATCCTCCCAAAGCCCAGACCTTAATATTATTAAGGTCTGTAAATTTGGATGTAGGTCAAAAAATGGACTCTTTTTGTAATCAAAAAGTGAACTGAAGCTCTTGAAGGAGTTTTGTTTTGTGTCATCCATCAAAGGGAAAGGAATTGTCATCAGGGGGTGCACAGGATGGCAAGATGAATGGAGGAAAAGTCCATAAAATGGAGGAGGAAGAAACGTCAGCAAGAGGTTCAAGATAGAGTTAGTGAAGCCGAGGAAATAAAGCTCATGCCTGATGTCCCAGAAAGCTGCCTCAGTCTCCTCCGTCCACTAAATCAGGACACCTAGATCCTGTTAGATCAGTGAGGGGAGAAGCCCTGGCAGAGAAATGAGCGATAAATCGGTGGTAGAGCCTCCCCATGCCAAGAAATGATCTAAGATGTTTCCTTGTCTTTTGCAAAGTGCAGGATTCAATGGTACTGATTTTGTTTACTTGTGTTTTCATCACCTCGTTTCCTGTGACAAATCCCAGGTATTCAGTTTCAGCTTTGGCAAAAACCCATTTTGACAAATTAGCAGTTAGCCCAGCTACTCTGAGACGCTCTTGTACCTTTCCTAGATGTCTGAGGTGCTGCTCCCAGGTGTAGCTATAAATCACGTCTATACTTAACAATTACGTATTCAAATATTCTTATGAGTCAACTTCATAAACTGCATACATTTGCCCTCAGATAAGCATAGAGCAGAAAAATAAGTAGCACCCATTAAATCAAGATTAGGGGTGTAAATACCCATTGATAATATGCTGACTATTAATAATAGTCAGCATGTGATAAGTAACTGTGTAATTGTACTTTTTGCAGTTTTATGAAGTTATGATTGCACACTACTTCCAACTCTTTGATATGAAGTATGATTTGTTTGCCAAAAAACATTAAATAAATAAAGTTGAATACTTTTACAGTATTTAAAATAAAATTTGAATTGACCAAAAACAATATTTAGGTTTAACCTGCAAAAATAGAAGCCTGCGTCTCAGATGGATTCCAATCCACCACTGTCAGTCCACCAGAGTATTATTGATCTTCTCATATGGGTTTTGGCAAAATATGAAGTGTATTCCACAAATGAGACATTCATTTTAAATGCATCATGTTAAAAAAAAAAAAAGAGAGATTGTGGTTTGTTTTAATCTGAATTCATGATTGCATGCTGCTATTTACAGTGACTGATCTTGCGAACATGCTTTGGGAGAAATGTTTGCTTTTCCAATTATGCCCAGATGATGCTATTTTCCTGCTACAGCATTAAGTTTCGTTTCAGTCAAATGATGTAGTTTGACCACGCCCACTGAAGTGACTGGAGCTTCCCCGGTTCTTCAAGGTTCACTCATATTACTTCCCGTGTGAGAGACGAGTGCTGAATTGTTTGCAGCAGATTTTATACCTGCACGCAAACGTGGAGTTTAGTCTGGACTTACTGAACTACTGGAAATAAGGTGAGTCAATATAAAATGAAATTTAGCTGTTTTTCTTTTGTTTTTGCTTCTATTGTAAATGCATAACTGTAAGAATGTGATCCAAAATTAAAACAAGCAAAGAGATTCATATGATTATGACTCATTGGGTGTGTCAGGACTCTCATTGGAAACAGCCAAAACATACACTTAGTTCCAAATCTATTTCTATCTATCTATTTAGCTATTTTTTCCCTTTATTCAGAAACATGTTACATTATATTTCATATGACACAAAAAGCCTGAAAGAACAGAAATGTAAAGCATATCAATGATATTTTCATCTGCAGAGATCATGTCAGCTTTCGGTTTCCTCGCTTCGTTGCCAGAGGATCATTTCGTCTGTACAATCTGCCTGAACGTCTTCAGTGACCCGGTCACTACACCTTGCGGTCACAACTTTTGCAGGACCTGCCTCAGTCAGCACTGGGACAGAAGTGAGTTATGCCACTGTCCAACGTGCAGTAAAAGATTCTATGTGAGGCCCGAGTTCTCCACAAACACCGTCATCGCAGAGATTTCAGGCCAAATCAAGAAGAGGAAGGTGGAGACACTTGAAGATGTGGATGCACCGGGAAAAGTGGCGTGCGACGTGTGCGCTGATTTAAAGTTCAAGGCCTTGAAGTCTTGCCTGGTGTGTCAGACGTCGTACTGCGAAGCCCATCTAGAGCCTCACCAGAGAGTTCCCTCTTTAATGAGACACAAGCTGATCGAGCCGGTGGAGAATCTGGAGGAGAGGATGTGCAGGAAGCACGAGAGGATAATGGAGTTTTTCTGCAGAGATGATCAGGTGTGCATCTGTCTGCTGTGCAGTGAGACAGACCACAAAGACCACAAGACAGTTACTGTTGAAGAAGAAGGGGCTCAGCAGAGAGTAAGACGATGCTGAATTCTATTTTGTTACATTTTTGTTAAAGAGAGAATGCTGATCCTTGAAAATGACTGCTTCATCCAATTTTATGGCTTAAAATTTCATATTTCAGGAAAATATTGAGTCCCAAAAAGCAAAAATCAAACTGATGATTGAGGAGAGGATGGGAAAGATAAACGAATTTAATGAGGGCTCCGAACTGCGGAACGTGAGTATTGAGGCAAATTTTCCAAGTGCAAAATGTGTCACATTAAGGTTTGGGGTGTTCAGTGCACACCCTACATGTTAACCAATGGTGGGCTTTTGTTTCTACTGCAGGTAAAAGCAGACCAAGCGATTGAGGAGAGCAATACACTATTCAGTAACCTGATAAACCAAGTAGAAGAGATGCAGGCAAAACTACGATCAAACATTCGAGTCAAGCTCAGAAAGTCACAAGAGAAAGACGAAGCAGTAATTCAGGAATTGCATGACGAAATCGCAGAACTGCAGAGAAAACACTCAGAGCTGGACGAGCTTTCACAAAATGAGGACCACCTCTGGCTCTTACAGGTAAGTTGTACAGACTGTGACCTAAAAGCATCTTATAATAAAATATATGTACAATATATCTCTTTTAAAGCCAGGTGCAACAAATTTCTCAGTCTTTTATCCATCGCTTTGTATCTTTTCCTCACTCACCCCTGCCCCCAATCCAAAAAAAGGTCCAACTGAAAATAGCTGCTACTCACTATCATGTCCTTATGAATCATTTCAGACTTTGAAGGCTCTGAGCAATATTTCAGCCTCCAAGGATTGGTCCAAGATCAAGGTTTACTCAGACTTGTGTGTGCAGACGGCGAGGAGAGCCATGGCTCATCTTGTGCACACTTTCAAAACAGAACTGAAAACTCTCACAAAAGCAGGTAAATATCTGCAGCGTTTGTTTTATGTGTATGGATTTCTCTAGTACAAGTTAACATAGCATATTAAAATGATGATCACAGCATTTGACTGCGATTGTCGTGGAGGCTGCTGTGCACATACAAAATTCAGTTCTTCTGCTGTGAAGCCGACGATTCAACGTGTGCAAACACGAAACGACACCACAGCACATTTAACGTCAGTGTCTGTTAAAAATATGCTGCTCTTGGGCAGTGCCATCTGCACGGAAAATATAGCTTCAGCCAGCTGGGTGAAAACTCTTCATAAGAGAAATAAATAATTTCAGGGCAACAAGAAGGTCTTGTCCTCTAATGGCTGGTGTCTTTCTGTGTGACGCTTGCATATTCTCACTGTGCCTGTGCCGGTTTTCTCTGTGTAGTCCAGCTTCCTCCCACAGTTCAAAGACATAAGCATTAGGGTTAACTGGTAATTGGCTGTAGGTGTGAATGAACAATTGTATAGGTCGTGCTCCAGCCCCATTACAGCTGAGATAGACTCTAGCCCGACCGTGACCGTGAACTGGATAAATGGAAGGAAATAAATGGATTCATGGGATTATTTAAGAAAAAAGAAAAAAGAAATGGCTGTAGCCTTCAGATCTGAAACCTAAACAGCCAAAGCAGAAGTTCCTTATACCGGCATTCTTTCTAATGGCCAGCAGAGGGCGAATCTGTTTGGTTACAAAAAAGTTCACTTGACATTTATGGGAAAATAACATCTTACTTGATGAATGACCTTTGTAAAGCTTTTCCTAAAGACTTTTATAGTCTTAGTCTCTACATTTTAGACTTGTAGTCAAGACCGCCTAATCCGAGACCAAGACAAGACCAAGACCAAGACCGAGACAAAAAAGTCTTTAAACTGCAGCCAGATGCTGCTACGTTTACGGGTGTCAGGCATATTTATGTGTTTTTGCTTTCGCACAGCCCTCCTCACCGCTGTCTACTGTCTCACTCACTTACTGAGAGGACAGACGCACGCTCCACCTGACTGTCGTGTCTCTCACCCTCTCTGTTTTTCACATAATGATATTATCCTATATCCTCGCATGTGATTGGCCACAACATGGAGGGATTGGAGCATAACTGAGCCACTGTGTGAGAGCTGAGCAGCAAAAGGAAATTAAGTGAGGGTAGAAATGACTGAAAGATTATAAGGTTCTGTCTTGAGTTTTGTTCAAAAAAGAATGACTTCATATAGGAAAAAAAATAAATATCACATATGCAGGACACCTTAAACTGTATCAAGACACAGGGACTAAACCCCAATTCAACCAGACCCAGAACTGATCCGGAATTAAAACAGGACTACAACAGTTCAAAATCAGGACTACTTAGGACTTAACCAAAACAGAACCAGAATCAGAACTAGATGATAGTAGCACTAAAAATCATCATAGACCTGCACTACACTTATTTTTTAATTCTACCAAAGTACACTATTTAGATTCAGAAAAGTTTATATAATTATTTAGTAAGTAAGTAAGTAAGTAAAATTTATTTATATAGCACTTTTTAAGACAAACGCTGTTACAAAGTGCTTCACATGGGAATGAAGGCATGTCAAACAGACAAACAATTAGCCTTCATAAGCCTGCATAACTTAATAAATATAGAATTTGAAAAGTAACAAATGGTATCTAAAAAGTTACACTATGTACTAGATACATGTTCTGATGAGTTTTGGTAAACAACCATTTGACTAACATGTGTGTCTCACCTGCTCTTGTTCCATCTCTGTTCTGTCCTCATTCTCCATCTCCCTCTCTGTTCCTCTCTCTCTCCCTCTTTGTTCCTCTCTCTCCCTCTTTGTACTGACAATCAAGCCAAACACCAACATCATCAAATATACAGTTGAAACCAGATATTTACAAACTCTTCAGATAAAAACACAAACATTGTAACATCAAATCAGACTAAATGTTTATTTTTTTAGATTGATAAATATAAAAAACATATTTGTTCACTTTTGTATTTTGTATTCAAAACTGAGCCACACTTATAGAGCTCCACAATTCTTTTCCTGGTGTTTTGGTTGACATTTCTTGATTTTCCCATTTCAAAGAAACAGGCTCTGTGTTTTGCCTTATATGCATCCACAGGTGTGTCACCAATTTATTCACATGGACTCTACTAACCTATCAGAAGCTTCTTGAGCTCAGAATGGAATCATCTGGAGTTTTCTTATTAATTAACAATAAACTTAGTGTATATGTACTCCTAAATTTGATGAAAGTGATAAAAAATAGACAGCTCTGTCTCTCTTTATTCTGACATTTAACTAATTCAAAAGATATTTCAACATTTATTTATCTAAAACAAAAGTTTACTCTAAATTGATGTTTAACAGTAAAAAAAAAAGTTTTTATGTTTTCTCCCTAAAGTGTTTGTAAACATCTGGTTTCAACTGTGAATAAACTGCTGTGTATTGGAATTCCTCTTGTTTTGCATAGAAATATACTGAACAACATACAAAGCATCATATATAAAATAACATCTACCTGAGTTTTTTCTTTGAAAGAAGCTCCTTATGTCCATTGTTGTGTTCATCAGTACACAACTGAAACCGATTTAGAGAGTTTGTTTAGCCGTGAAGGGTAACAACTGAAAATATGAAATGTAAGCTAAGACTCTCTAAAAAAAATCAGCATTGTCGTTCGGCTTTTTATTTATCCATTTGTTGATTCACTCGAAGAGTAAGTAACGCAACCAAGTGATCAGTTTATATCAATCTTTTCTGATACACAGTCATATTTACATTATTTGTACAGTACGAATGATTTGCTTTGGTACCTGGTCAAACTTAAGCTCTCCTCTGTCTGCAGCAAACTCGCAGGCAGCAGCTTCTCCCCCCTCGCTTACAGGTGTGTTGCGCTCAGTCGCCTAGTGCCTGAGCTCGGATCATACCAAAATTAGGGGGAATTTACGACGGTGCGCTCTGTGCTTCATGTGTTGTTTTTGTTTTATACAGTTGTCAGTCAGGCATCTAACTAACAAATTACACTCCAAAAGACCCCATGCTTCTGAAAAAATGACCCTGGCTTAAGCCCAGTATGCCCCCCTCCCGCTCCGCTGATGGTTGACTCCAAATCTCCCGAACACTACGTCGATTTGAGAACGGAAGACCGAGACCAAAGTCAGTCGAGACCAAGACAAGACCAAGACGAGACCAAGACCACGTAAAACTGGTCTCGAGACCAAGACTGGTCTCGAGACATCCAACTCTACTACATTTACATTTTATTAAATAAATAAATTTTAAAGAGGTGACATTTTTGACTGAGAGGGAGTTACTCTTTAAGCATCCACTGTCCCTTGACTTCTCAGTGAGATCCAACCTTCATCTGTGACAACCTCTTTCAAAACAGCAAGAAGGCGATGGTCAAAATTCTCAACTCAGCAAATGTGATGAAATTGCAGCGCCCCCTTACATTTACATAGTTTTTACATGCATTTGCATAGTTTTGGTTATGAGTACGCCATAACCACATCTTTATGTTTGGGCAGGTGTAACAGCTATTCGCTAACTGTGGGATAAATAAAGTAGAGTTTATCTCATTTTATCCCAGTACTACCTGTGGTGCATCAGATATCCCCGTGTTGGTTTTGTTCTTGCATCATCAAAACTAATGTCAGTCCAGGTTCAATGCTCCAAGGGTTAGGCTTAGGGTTAGAATATGGTGTTTAGTGTGATGGTTCTTCTACAATGCAATACTATGACATCACACAAATGTGACTGGTCACTTGTAATGTTGAACCTGGATCAACAGTAGTTTTGATCAAGGAACAACACCAACACAGCGATATCTGCTCATGCTACTGCACATAGTTGTAGTTGTTCTCCTGCGTTCACATTAGCATGTGATTGATTTGTCACAAGTCACACCACCCATAGAGCTGTCTGTATATTCATATTCTTGGCTGCCATTGAAGAAGAGTTTTCTTTTTAATTTGTTGATGCAAATCTCAGAGTAGAAGTATGTGATTTGAAACACCACACGTGTTTTACACGTAAGTTTTGCCTTATTGTGATGTTTTCTCCTCTCAGAACTGACCAGGATGAGGCAATATAAAGGTGAGATCATAGATTTATATTTAATTTACTTTCCAAGATATAAAAGCTCAACATAACTATTAATATATATATAACTGACCATATGTCTTTTTTCCTTTAAGAGTCAGTCACCTTTAACCCTTCCACTGCCGGTGAGGGCCTTGTGGTGACTGAATCTGGGAAACGTCTGAAGTACTTCAGAGCAGCAAGCCCCTCGTCTGATGACTTTGGGAGGTTTGACTGTCCCATGGTGTTTGGGACGAAGGGCTTCACCTCTGGCCGGCACTACTGGGAAGTCCAAGTGGGCCTGAGAAGCAACTGGGATGTGGGTGTTGCCAAGGAAACTGTAAACAGATCAAGGGTTGTTTTGAAAAGGGAAAATGGATTCTTTGCCATAGGAAAAAGGGGGTTTGATTATGAAGTTCACTCCACACCCTACACAGTTCTCTACCTTTGCCCTAGGCCAAGGTTAATAGGAGTGTACCTGGACTACGAAGAAGGCAGAGTCTCGTTTTTTGACGTGAATGAGAACTTGCATATTTATTCATTCACAGGGGAGTCTTTCACAGAGAAACTCTTCCCATACTTTTATCTACACAGTAGGGCAAAGAAATCTGAGCCTTTACTTATCAGGGATTGTCTTTATTTCTAATTCACTTCATTCAACAATCAAAATGATAAATGAATAATAAGGTCAAAGTTTACATCTCAGACGAGTGCTGCGCAATCCGAACATCAATAAAAGGTAATCGGGAATGACCAATTTAAGATTAATAATTAACACCGACTGTTTCCTGTTGCCTTTTTTGCACATTGTGATAAACACTGACTGAGATAAAAGAACCACTTACAATTCATTCACAATTCCAGGCTATGAAACATGCAAATTATGTTTTAAATATGCACTTGTAGAGTGCGTGCACAGTATGTAACAAATAAATCAGTATTGTGTCTGTTTCAGAGCTTTCATTCAACAAAACTTGACAGACTTAAATCCATTTTTTGTTATTACGCATCCTGTTTATTTAGCTGTACTCATATCACATCACAGCATTTACACTCGAGTGGGGTCAAAATCCTTGACGTAGGGTCTCCCGAGTACAGCACCATGTATGGTAGTCACCACAGCCGCTTCTGTAAAAACAGGAACTTGGTGCATGGTGCATTTAATTGTACCCTGTAAACCCTGTGAATGGCTAGGAGGTTTGTTTAATAGAGAAAGGTTTTTTCTTTTCTTTTTTTAGATATTTACTTTAAATGTTCTTTTTCTGTATTTTTTTTTTAATGCATAGATGTAATAACATTGTCAAGCACAAACTTTGGCATAATCTTATATAAGTAAGGAGTAAACAGTGATTAATAGCTATAACTTATTTAAAATGAAGGCAAACAGCTTAAAATGTAAAGATATTATCATTTGCAGTACCTTACAAATTATTAAGTAACTCTGACAGGAAAGAAACACATTTATCTAAGTCTGTTATGTTTAATTATTTTGGGCTTATCTCATGAGAGTTTATGGGCTGTACGGACAGGGCCTGAGTTTATGGGTATGTTGTTCAGGAGGGCCAGCCCCTTTCCGAGCAGTGGTAGGTGTGTCTATCTCTACGTCAGGAGAACTAAGTGAGCAGAGTGTAGCTCAGTGCTGTTAGACCCTCAGGATACACAAGCTGGCAGTTACAAAAGAATTGTAAGTATGTTTATGAATTATTTCTTTACTTTCTGGTATTTTAAAGAAAGCTTTTGACCATTACATGAGATTTCTGTGGAGGTACACAGCTGAGTTGAACTTGTTTACATTGTTCATAGGTCATGTAAGCAGTGAATGAGTCATTTTCATGTTATGCGCTCTTACTCTCTCAGCATCAGGAGCAAAAAGCCACGATCTAAAATAAGCTTTTAGTTTGAAGGCTGTGTCATTGTGACAAATGTAGCCATTAATGTTGTTACGATCACAGAGAATACTCGGAGCTGATTGGATGGAGGATATGGAAAACTTCAAGATGCCCATATGGTTCTGACATCGTAGAGATGTTTTGTGACGTACACTCAGAATTCTTTCACTCTCAGTATGAATGAGCAGGAAACTTTTTTTCCCTCAGTGTATATGCAGATATGCCCGTACATGCAGGAAAATCCAGTTTTGCATGAATTTTTGAACAAACTGTTACAGTCGAATGTCAGTTCAGAACAAATATGGTGTTGACAAACATAGAACACCACCCACCTGATCAGCAGTTCGATTGACTGGACATACCTTTGCTCTTGATCCTATAAACTCATTCATTATCACATATGGTTACATGTGAGCGTTAATACTCACTGCTGTCTTGATATATACATTTTTTGGTTTTTCTTTGCTGTTTGGTGTGTCAGTGACAAAATGCTGGTGATGGTAATGTTTGTTTTTTTGTCTTTATATTAAAGTTATCAGACTTTGTTTCATGAACAGTGTTTCATTATAACCATTCAGCTCGATTTTTGTGTGATCCATTTTTGAGGTCGTTTATTTAATACTGTGCAAATGTTTTGAGCCAACACACCTTTTTTTTGAAAAAATATATTTCTTCCAAAGAACCAGCCTTACTTCCAGGTGATTTTGAGCAATAGTTGTCTAAATCCTTTAAGTTTTTATTTGGACACTGGCTGCTTTTCACTCGTGTTCAGTCCAGTCTTTATACCTGACTATTTTCACAGGAATGTGTTTTCTTTTCTTTTTGTCAAACCACTTAACATGGTACTATCAGTCATTCAATCAGAAATGTAACTCAAGGAATGAACCAGTGCTGTGTCTATACATAACATCTTAGCAAAGATCTCATTTTAAATCGTATCCTTGACCACTTTGTTACCATCACCCTGTCACTAAAAAATCTCTGAAAAATGCCAAAGATAAAGTAATATGGTAATCGCATTATTGGTGCAAAAATTCCTTTTTACACTTGTCAAAGAGCTATTAGCCATAAACTTGGCATATTTCGGCATGATGTGCAAAAAACTATCTCCAGCAGATGAACAGTATCTGAAACTCCTTAATAGGAAAAGAAATCCAGAAAATACCTGACAGGACCTGAGAGAAGCATCTGGCCCTTGATCCATGTGTTGTTCACTGAAGCCTTAACAAAAATGGCCTGATTTGAAGGGTGGCTGTGAAGAAGCCGTTAAGGAAGGGAAACAAGGAAGAAAAGGATGAGGTATAGCAAATTAAGTGAGAACAGAAAATCAGTGACAACAAGTCTGATGGAGCGATGAATCCAAAGCTTTTGGTTCAAATCATTGTCAGTGTGCAGGGAGAAGGCCGGGAGAGGTCCAACAGCGAGAGTCTGCAGACATCTGTAAAACACAGTGGTGGTGGTGCTGGAGTATCTGCCATGGTTTAGTGCTGCATTTTAGCCAGTGGTGTTGGAGATCTTGTGAACATTGATGGAATCATGAATGAAGAAAAGTACCATCATATTTTGATTCACCCAAACACACTGCCAAAAACCTGGATAGAAAAAATATGCAGTAGTGCACTATCGAGCGTGGACTGTCCTCCCCAGAGCCCAGACCTTAATATTATTGAAGCAGTGTGGGATCATCTAAAGTCAGCCAAAATTCAAAGAAGAGCTCTGAATGTCCTTCAAAAAGCCTGGACAACTATTAATGAAAACTACTTCAAGAAATTAATAAATCTTTTTGCCGTATAGACTGTATTTACATGAATGCTTGCACACATTTCAGCAAACTGTTGCTTCCGAAGAAATTAGCGGTGGCTTAAGGCTTAAGGCACAGTAATAAATGCTACTTTTTATTGATGTGTTTACTAAGGTTGGGCAGCACCTGTGGAACAGTGATTATCCAATCCAATCCAACTTTATTTATATAGCACTTTAAAAACAACAAAGTTGACCAAAGTGCTTTCCAATAATAAAACAGAGATAGCAGTTAAAAACCATATATTAAGCAGACAAAGAAATAAATATAAATAACAATAAAATACATACATAAATGAAAAAGAAGATAAAAATAAATCAGTATATACATTAAGTATTAAAACATGAGTAAAATAGACAATAAGCTATACAATGAATAAAATTAACAAACTAAAAAGATTAAGAGTGACCAACAGCTGACTAAAACTGACTACAAGCTCACTCTGGTACTACTCCTAAAAAGCCTTTGAAAAAAGTGTGTTTTTAAAAGTGATCTAAACATTTCAAGTATCGGGGCCAGCCTAATATGGAGGGGCAGTTTATTCCATAATTTGGGGGCCACAGCAGCGAAAGCAGCGAAAAGCAACACAAAAACAGTTTATACAAAGATGTAGTACATGTTGTTCAAATTGTGCGTCAGGTTAGCACAATGTGTTTTCCCAATGAAAACTACTGTTTGATCCTGCCAAGTGATACAAAACATGGGAGAAAAAAGTGTTTGTTTGGCATCTGCTGCCATATTTAGCTATTAAATTAATTCTAATGAACAACCAAAGCAATAAAGACTGAAGTCTGATGAACTGAGCTAATGACAGTAGCTCTGGACAGTTTTTAACCAGAAGCTGTTTTCTGTGCAGTGTGTAATCGTATAGTTTCCTTCTGATACGTCAAGCTTTGTGAAAAATGATGTTGAATGTGCTCTAATAAAACCTCTCTTTTCTTGTCAGACATACTGCTTCAAATAAATCATCACCTGTGTAAAAAGCACAGTAAAACAGGCCGCAGGTTGCTTGTATTTGCACAGACAAATAAAGACCCGATGTCAGACCCTCCTAATTGCTGCATCTGTCTGGATGAGTTTACAAGCCCTGTGTCCCTCCCCTGTGGACACGTCTTCTGCTTGGGATGCATTGGAGAATACTGGAAAATCAACGAGGCCTGCCAGTGCCCCCTTTGCAAGGCTTCCTTTCCCACCAGGCCAAAGCTCAAAACAGACCAGACACTACGTACTGTGGAAGCATCTTCACCTTTAAAAGCTGGAGAGGTTCCCTGTGACTCCTGCTCAGCAGAACGTCCTGCAGTCAAATCCTGCCTGGTGTGCATGGCTTCCTACTGCACCACTCATTTGGAAGCACATTACCAGAATGAAGAGCTTGGGCGCCATCTACTGGTCAGTGTGGTAAAAAACCTTGAGGATTCTGTGTGCAAACTGCATGGGAAGAAGTTGGAGAAGTTCTGCAGGAGTGACCGGGCGTGCATTTGTGCTATGTGTGCACAGACGGAGCATTGGAGCCACAACATCATTTCTATTAGTCGGGAAGCTTCAAAGAAGAAGGTAAAGAAAATTCTGCTAAAGGTTTATTAGAAAAAGTAGATACAAATAATTTTTGTTGGCAATAATTTAATAAGTATTCTCTCATTTCAGCTTAAAAAAAGACTACAAACTTCCCACTCAGTTGGATTCACAAGCTATCCCATAATAATCTCAGGCAATTAGTGTTAAAGCTGTTTAGTAAGTTACATTTGTTAACAAATTAAACAACAAAAGTAAGAATTAGCTTACATCTTTGCAGCCATTTCTTGCCTTAGCATTTCATGTTTTTCATTCCCTTTTTTGATTACTTTTGTAAATTTGGATGGAGCCCAAAAGCTGGACTCATTTTTTAATCAAAAAGTGAACTGAAGCCCTTGAAGGAGTTTTGTTTTGTGTCGTCCATCAAAGCGAAAGAAACTGTCATCAGGGGGTGCACAGGATTGCAACATACTTCAGAAGAAGCTCAGGAGACCATACGATGACTTGATTTAACAAAACATGGTACAAGTGTGTCTGCAGTTTGTCCGCTCAGCTGTGCTAATGCAGCGTCTCCCCACAGGTTAGTCTAAAACGGAGGAGGAAGAAACTTCAGCAAGAGGTTCAAGATAGACTGGGTGATGCCGAGAAAATCAAGCTCACTGTAGATCTCAGTGGACAAAGTCCAAAAGAGGAATGGCAAACAAATAAAGAGCGCGAACAGCTGGAAGAAGAAATTGTTGAGCTCCAGAGGAGAAACGCTGAGCTAGAACAGCTCTTGAAGATTGAAGACGATCTCTTATTCTTACAGGTTTGCTTCCTGGTAAACTTTGTGCAGCATTAAACACACGCACACAAAACAAAACACTAATTTCAGTGTCGTGTCTCTCTTGTCCCTGCAGAGATCTCTCCATGCTGCTTTGTGATTCAAGAAACATGCTGTTCATCAAGTCTTTATTTATGTATTTATTTTTTTCAGCTATAAAATGATTACGTAATCTCAGCTGGGTGGGTGTGTTAGCTTTCAAGGAAAAGTAAGCTCTGATTCATGTGAATGAGATGAGAAGTGTCACTTATTTATTTTTGCATTTAATGTAAGGATACAATCAGCTGACTTTTAGCTTAGTTTATCTTACAGTGAAGCACAAACTTGAACTATTTACACCTCTGAACCTCAATAACACTTCTAAAAAGGGAAAGCTAGCTAGTTCCCACGATTTCCAATGCCAAGCTAAGCTAAGTTGTTGCTAAGCTAAACTAAGCTAAGCTGCTGGTGGCTGCGGTCATACATTTAATGTAAATGGTTTTGATCTCATGTATCACAAATCCAATGAATGCACTTTGGAAACATATCATATACTTAAACTACTTATGACAGTGTGAATTTTATATTTTAAAAAATGAATCGTTTATATGTGTTTAAAGAAACTGTGAAGTTTAGAAACCTCAGGGACGTTGAACTTGGTTGTATGAATGTAACTTATTACTGGGCGGGTGATGCAATTAACTGCTATTCAGTGCCGAAATGCTTTTGTCTTCCTTTTTGATGAACCAATAAAATGTATGTAAAATAAAACTTACGATGAACAATAGGCAGTATTGCGACCGAAGTCCTGTGCAATAAAAGCGTCTTGCAAAATTCAATACTTGATCTGTATGAACATGCTGAGCACACACAACACGCCCTGCTGCAGGCACACTGATGATTTGTTTATGCGTTTGCATGCCAACTCGTCTCTGGAGTGAAAAATGTGAACGGCTGGGAGTATGAACAGAAATGAAACTTAAGCTCTAGGAGGAAGTCCAAAAGGAAGGACACACTCACACACACTGGGAGTAAAGGGAAACGGAGACAGACGCCTGTGAGATCTCATTAGCTGACAGGTAATACTGTACTTATAATTTTGCATAAGCTTCATATAAAAAGACTGACGTTAAATGACAGATATTACATGTAATATACAGTTAGCTTACAGCATTAGATTTCAATCAAATGTGTGTGATCAACTGTATTGTAATAGAAAATACAGTGTGTACCGGTACTTTATATTTGGTGTAGTTTCCTCCTCCAATCTTCAAGACTCTCATGTGTGAGGCTTATTTACAGGGTGTGTCACTAGTATTCAGTGGTTTTTACTTCTTACTTTTAAGAGGGGCCAGTAGAAAGTTTCAGAGAATAAATCGTCATTGTATCCAACATATTGCCCACAAATTACAGTGTATGTAATTCTATTTAGTTTGACTGTTTGCTGACTTTATTAATTATAAAGTGAATACTTTGACCTGCACACATGTTAAATATTAGCAGATAACTTCTGTTGAATTTAAGTAAATCCTGGTAAATACTATTAATCATAATACTTTAACTAAATGATATTACAAAGTGGAATTAATAAGCAATAAACTAAATCTTGTTCAGTTAATAGTGCTTACACTACAAGTAACCAGAAGTGGATTTGTAAACTGATTCTGAAGCATTTGTTTCAGCTCATCTTCTTCTGTGTAAGTAATTTAAGAAAGTGTCATATCAACCAAGTGCTTTAAAGCTGCAAGGAAGGTTTACCTAAGCTACATACACCAAAATTTAGTTTTTGCTCCAAAGCTGAGCAATTTTACATAGAAGTGTACGGGGATTTGTGGGTGGAGCTGGTACATATTGTCCACTATCGTTATTATTTCTTTAATAAAGGACATTATGAAGTCGATGACCCCTTACAAGGTTACAGTTTCCTTTATGTTAGAAGCAACTCAAGAAACACGTATTCTAACATTTGAATCCAAAACAAGAATTTCAAGGAAAATTTATTTGATAAAATAAAAGTCACTGTTACTTTTCTTAGTGAATAACCTTGTGGTTCTCTTGACACAGATATGGTCCCTACTTCAGCATCACCCAGTGAGCCTGGCTTGCTGGTGAAGCACCTCCACTGCTCCATCTGCATGGACAAATTTACGGATCCTGTCACTACAGCTTGTGGTCACTCTTTCTGCAAGCGGTGTCTTGACCGAAGCATTCATCTCAATGACAGTGTGTGCCCACTATGCAAGAATTATATAAGCAGGATTCCTGATGTTAATATAGTCCTGAGAGACATTGTTGAACAACTGAAAGAGAAATACACTGGAGCTCCTGGGGAGGTGGCCTGTGATGTTTGCAGTGACAAAAAGCTGAAGGCCAAGAAGTCCTGCCTTGTGTGTCTTGCATCGTATTGTTCAGTTCACCTCCACAATCATTTGTCAACAAAAAGGTTGAAGGGCCACAAGTTGGTGGAGCCGGTGGAGAATCTGGATGCGAGGGCCTGCTTGAAGCATGGACGCCCCTTGGAGCTGTACAGCAGGGAGCGGCAGGCATGCATTTGTGTTCTCTGCATGGAAGGTCAGGAGGAGGTGGTCTCAACTGAAGATGAATGGAAGAAGAAAAGGGTAAGTTACCATAACAACCCCTGAATCTGTGTTTTGGGTCTTGAGCGCATTGTATATATTTTACTTACTATAATTACGATATTGTGGCATGTGAAAGAATTTTCAAGTGCACAAAAAAGGAGTACAGATGGGAAAAAGACATTTTTAAAGTATTATTTTATGTTTCTCCTACAGTCTGAACTTGACAACACCAAGACAGAGTTAAATGAGAACATTGACAAGAGAAAAACAAAGACTGCTGAGATTGACGAAGCTTTCAAGAGCTGCAAGGTAAGCAGCAAGTAAACTGACTTGGAGAGAAAAGTCAATCAAACAACAAACCTTTATTTGTCACATACACAATTATACAGAGTACAACATGTAGTGAAATTCTTGTGTCCGAGCTGCAGACAGGCTGCAGACATAGCCGTGCCATTCCAGGGCTTGGTTTTAGCATGGGGGGTCTAGCCAGGACCCTTACTGGATACTAGGTGGGAATCAAACTTGTGACACTCACTCCGAATGTGTGTAGTCTTACCACTACACTATCCAGCTGCTATCAGACGAGTCAAAGTGAAAATCTACCATGTCAGTTTGTTTTTTCAAAGATAAAAATTGTGTTTATGGTAACTGACTGAATGTTAAACCTTTCTCAGAATTAACTTCCCTAACTAAACCAGTCAAAAAGTAGTGTGTTACTCTGTGTAATACAGAAAAAAGAGGTGAACAGTCAAATAGACATTGCTGTTTCATTCCATTTTTAGGACCAGCTGGAAAATGAGTGGTGGGATATTGAGGCTGTGTTCACCGCTGTGATCGCCATTGTGGAAGAAGCCCAGGCCAAAGCCCTTAAGCCAATAAAAGATAGGAGGCAGGTGTTGGAAAAAGAAGCAAAAGATCTTAAATATGAGTTGGAAGCAGAGATCAACAAACTTGGAACGGCCATCTCTGAACTAGATGACATTTCTGTGCTGGAGGACCACATCCTTTTCCTGCAGGTAGAGAAAACTTTGGGATGATATATGTGGCACATTCATAATCAGTCTGTAGGATAAACATATCTGATTAGCTACTGACAATTTGTTCAGCCCTGCTATCAAACTGTTGGGTTGTATTTCTGTTTTGCAGAATTACCCATCTATTACAGACACGGGAGACATCATAGACTGGGAAGACGTAAACCTGGACACATCTGTGTCCTTTGGCACCATCAGGAAAATCACAACAGTAATGCTGGAAAAAGTTCAGCAAGAAATGGATAAACTAACTTCCATTGGTAAGAGCAGCTAGCTAAGAACAGTGAAAACTAAAAGTTAAAATGTTGAGTTAATCAATCTAAAACTCTTCTTCTCTTCACAGAACTGAAGAGAATCCCAAAGTTTTCAGGTATGTGGTTCATATTATTTGCTCTCTTTCAAAAATGTGACTTGTTTAAAATGCAGACCTTTTTACATTTTTAAAAATTTACAGTGGATGTAAAACTGGATCCAGATTCTGCACACCAACGCCTTGTGCTGTCTGAAGATAGGAAGGAAGTGAAAGATGGAGGAGAGAACCAGAAACTACCTGATGTCCCTGAAAGATTTGATATATTTAGCAGCGTTGTGGGGCAAAGTACCCTATCCTCTGGGAAGTCTTACTGGGAGGTGGAGGTCAATAACAAGACCGGGTGGGATATAGGCCTAGTAAGAGGCGGTGCAAACCGCAAAGGGAAGCTCAAACTCAGCCCAGATAATGGGTACTGGGTTATTGTACATTATGAAGAAGATAAGTATGCAGCCCTCACAGCACCGCCAGTTCGTATTCCCCTAAAAGAGAAACCTGAGAAGGTGGGAGTGTTTGTGGACTACGAGGAAGATCTCGTCTCCTTCTATGATGTGAAGGCTGAGTCCCACATCTACTCGTTCACTGAGTGTTCATTCAAAGCTGAGCTTTACCCATATTTCAGCCCACACGTGAAACAAGAAGAGACAAACTCTGAGCCTTTGATTATTTGTAGAGAGATACCAATGGAGTCTTAAGAAATGCATTTTCACTACACTATACTAAAGTTTGTTGGTCCACAACCTTCCTGTTTTTCTTTTTCTGATAGAGGATGAATGGGAATTTCCATTTTCAGGCATTTCATGACAGTAAACCAACGCAGTGACTGTTTATCTGTTCTCTGTTATTTGCTTTATTGTTCAAAGCTCTCTAAAGCAGTGCCAAAGAGACTTTGTAACCCCTGGTTTGGTCCAATTTACAAGTTGAGATAATCAGAATCATAACACAAAACAATGCTGTTACAGTGTGCTCATACTGCTATTCAGTCAAGACTGGTTCACATGTTCACAACACAAACTCTTGATCTAACTGTAATTTTGTTAGATTTGTATTGTTTATTGCCATTTATGCTTAGAGATATTTACTCATATATGCTTAGAAGTATATAATTAGGTGTAGATTGGTAGAGGTTTGATCCTTAATAGTCTGCAAGCTTTGTGTGCATTCCAGAACTCTCTGACTTTCACACCCACATTTTAGGAGCATGGGAGAGGTCGTACCTTGTCTTATTGTTTTATGGTAGGATAAACGTATCTATATCTGTTTTAGGCTAAGTGCCTTTTGGTTAGATGGACGGCTCTGGGGAGTCTTCCTGGGGTCACAGTTTGACCCCCACACACAGATACACAGATTTATATTTAGCTTTAGATTTGTTTATAAACAGAAATGAAGTTAGCAGATTAACTTATAATGATTTGTTGTGGTCTTGAACACAACCTACCTCTAGCTTGATCAGCTGCAACAGCAACAACAGTCTGCGTGAATGTATGGGCAATAAAGATCAACAATAAAATATTGTGTTATAAGGGGCTATGAAAAACATATACTTTCATTATATTCCCAGTTTTTCAGTTATGTATCCCACTTAATTATTTTGGGGTGTTTTGTGGTTGTTCTTTAGCACAGACTTCTAAACACTATCGTTTTTAATTTTATTTTATTTTGAAGTTTTTCTTATTGTAAAGTAAACTGCTTTCCTTACCTTATTTTGCCTTGCTTCCAGAAAAGTAGTTAAATTTCAGGCTAAATGAATGACATTCAGTGTTGTCAGGCAATGTCAAACAGCGTGTAAGTGTTAATGAATAAAATCCCTGTTTGAAAATATAACTTTGCCTCTACTTTTTTATTCATGGCTGTGACCATGTTTGTGTGTCATGAATCGTGTCTGGGCAAATCAGTCAGAGGCGGTTGGCGGGTTTTTTTCTTCTTTTTTTTTCCGGAAACGAAAGTGAAAGCACAAAACAAAGCGTACCAAACATCATGTCAGCACAGAGGTAACGGTAGACAAAGGAAGAGAAGAGTGAGCAAGAGAGGCACCAAATGCATCCATCGCCCTGTTTTTATTGTAAGTAACACAGAGAGCAGATTTATCCAGCTGATCTTTGCTAATGTTTGTTATGATAGAAAACAGAGGAGAGCAAAATCAGAAATGCACGGTGCCCTAAATAATGAGGAGTCTGTACATCATCAAGTCACAACTTATTTCGGTGTGATGCTACAAATGGATATCTAACGTACTCCAGGATTTGTAATCAATTTTTTTTTTAAAAAGTAGAATTGACTACTTTATTATTATTATTATTATTATTATTATTATTTAGTTTGTTTAAACTATGATAGAAGTAGGTGTTGGAGAAGACACACGTAGAGGTTTAGCTGTTGTCACGTCAAAATTGAAAAGGGAAGTAATGAAACTGATGTTTTACGATGCTTTCCTGTTGTCTATCATCAGACAGCTACCTGGAAGACGACCCAGTGGCTGCCTTTTGATGCCAGCCTGCTGCTTTTGCAGTAGGTCTGCAACCAACACAAGCCAGTTAGGTAAATAATATTAGCAATTAAAAATTTAGTTTTCTAATATTAGGGAAGTGATGACTTACAGTAGAAGAGATGGAGCTGCAGCAGCTGTGGATAAAGGGAAGCTTGTCACTTTCGCTACCTGAGCCGCTGCAGCTGTTGTAGCTTGGATTTTTTTAAACGTTTATGTGATGATCCAGATGTTAATGCACATTTTGAAAAGAAAAAAAAGAACACTTCATGGTTTTTGTGTGTACAACAATAGGAAACTCAGAAGTTAGAATAACTGTTCTCACATTTGAGGTGACTTGAACACTGTAATAACTGTCATAGAAAGTTTACCTTCTTGATAGTGTTTCGTGAATCACTCGGTGCAGTCAGCACAGTTATTTCTAGAGCAAAAAGGAAGTCACACAGCATCCTCTGTGTGCCTTTTGTTGTGTGTATAATGCAGACGCAGCAGAAATGGAGCTCCAGGTTTGTCACTCCTGTGGATGGTCCAAAGTGACAACTTACCAGGGCCTGAGAACTCACCAGGGGAAGATGGGATGCACCCCGAAGGGTGTGAGGGTTTCAGACCCTCCACAGCATTACACACAGAGCTATGTGGGTCACACAAAAACTCAAATGGACCTCAGGGTAGATGTCCGCACCTCTTTCAAGATTGGTAGGTTTGTTTGTTTTTTAAATATTATGTTGTGTGAGTTCAAGATTCTAATTTTTCTTTCAAACTGATAAAAACACCCCAATAGGAAAAGACCTGATCCAACATGTTCTCACTCCCAAAGCGTAACATTTTATGCTAGGTGACAAATCGTCGGTATATCACGCTTCCGGGCACCCAACACATCCCTATATTATGAGAAAAATGAGGAAACATGAGAAGTGTTTGGAATGAATCTACACATGTACCTTTATTTTACTATCTAACACTATCTAACATCATTAAAGTCGTGGTTAAGGTTAGGGTTAGGGCTGGAGTACATGGTTGAAACGTCTATTACCGCAGGAGCATCATTCTCCTGGATTTCCTCCATAACCCGGCACCTACCATAAAAACGTGGAAGGTCACCTTTCGCGTTCCTCAGGAATGCCGTGGGACGTGACAAATCATCACTATATTACGCCTCGGGTGTGAGAACGGGCTCCCATATCAGCAGATTAAAGCGAACCATTTTAGTTTAAAAAATTCATTTTCATTGCTATAAATTTTTATCTTTGCTTAAAACAATTTAAAATCTTCCGACATTTGACTCTTGAATTATGTGACAGAAACAGAAACAACAGAATATTCAAACGTGAGCCTTCAGGTTTGTCACTGCGGATGGAACAAACTTACGACTTACCAGGGTTTAAGAATTCACCAGGGGAAGATGGGATGCACACCAAAGGGAGTGAGGATCCCCAAAAAAGAGCAGTACAACTGGAAAAATCAGTGGGAGGAGGACACGGAATACTGGAAACCAGCTAAGAAGGCGACTGTAAAGGAGGAGGTATGAATTTGCTTTTTAGGCCAATAAATGAGTGACAGGAAGCATTTTAAGCTTTGTCCACCACAATCAGCTTCTTTTTTTTTTTTTCAGAATGAAAAATCACCAAAAAATAATTTATAAAAGTAGAGGATGACTTAATGACTTTAATTGCTTGATGTTTAGTTAAATCACGTGGTGAACAGACGACCCCAACATTTTGATAATCAAGGTCACTGAAAGTGTAGTAACTTGCAGATCCCTCTAAATGCTCCTAGCTGTCTGTGTTACTTTTATTCACTGCACAAAAACTTCCATGGTAGTGTTTTCATTACATATCAACTTTTTCTCAACTTTATCCGTCAACCTGACAGAATTTTCCAGAGTCACCAAGCGTGTACGGCTATGCCAACTCTGGAGCAACGGCCATATTCAAGGAAGAATACAAACTGAGTATTTACGCACTTAGAATTCAGTAAAGACATGACATACAACAAAATGTGGAAGCTATAGTTGGAGCTGTGTTTTTATTTACAGCAGCTTCGGCATATACACAGCACTACTCCCAAAGATCCAGAAAGTCACACCACCAGCTGCAGGAACACTCCACCCTTCCACAGGTACTACAGTTATCGTTAATAATAATAGTTAGAGTTAATAGTCATCCAATTTTAAAGTGAGTAAACAGTAACATATAAATGTAATCAATATTTTTCAGGTGAGCAGACCTGCCAGGGAGCCTTCAGCACCATCATACCCAGGAAATGCAGTCAGGCCTAAGGAGAAGAAAGTAAAGCAGAAAACATTATCACAGGTACCTTTTAGTTTTTACAAGTTAAGTTATTTTTCTTTTAAACTTTAAAAGAAAGTTTAAAAGAAGAACTGTTTTCTATCTTTTAGATAGAAAACAGCAGCACGATGGCAGAATACCTGAGTGTTGACCTCTATAGAGACTATGCAACAACAGCAACCAAAATCAAGCAGGAGCCCAAATCACGTAAGTACAAACAAACAAAGAATTAAGAGTTACAGTTTATTCAAGACAGAGTTTTTTCAGATCATTAAGAATAGATTAAAAAAGTGTGATAAAAAAAAAAAATCTGCTTTTATTTCCAGCACTTCGCACAACTCCACAGTCATCTTTCCAAAGAGCCAGCCGTCGCCTGCCACAGGAGTTCTCCCCTGGTGTGGAGGTACTGTGGGTTTTTGCTAAATAATGCTTAAGCATGTGACATAAACCACCAAAGTTTACTGCTGACACTTTCTTTTAAAGTACAATATCACTGGAATTCAAGTGTTGCTGTTTTCTGTATTTCAGATACAAAGATCTGTACCTCCAACTCCTCCACCACGGGAACAAGCAGTGCTGCCTGTGAAAAACGACAGCAGGGAGCAAACACAGGTACAAAACAGATTGTTTGAAGTGTACACCTTTTGTGTTTTAGTTATCCTTGACTTATTTAAGGAAGCACATAATCAGTATCTGTAGTCCCAGCTACGGTAAAACAATGGGAAAAGCAGGTAATACAATTTAAGATTTAGCATTGACTTTTTTTAAAATTGTATTTTGCTATTTAGATTCAGGATGGAAATATCTGCTCAAATAACTTTAAAGTGATTAAATATGTAAGTGGAATCAATATTTTTCAGGTGAGCAGACCTGCCAGGGAGCCTTCAGCACCACCATACCCAGGAAACATAGTCAGGCCTAAGAAGAAAAAAGTGAAGCAGCAAACATTTTCACAGGTACCTCACCTTTTTTTTTTTTAGATTTTACGTTTATTGTATTTTGTTTTTTCCAGTTTAAGTAACTTTTTGTCTCAGACAGAAGACAGTAGTGAACTGGCAGGATATCTGAGCACTGACTGCTCTGCAGACTATCCAACAACAGCAACCAAAATCAAGGAGGAGCCCAAATCACGTATGTATAAACAAAGAAATGAACAAAATTTATACAAAAGAACATTTTTTTTAAAACCTGTCTGAAAAAAAACTCCTTTTTATCATAGCACTTGCAACCCCACAACCATCTTTCCAAAGAGCCACCAGCGTTCGGCAGCAGGAGGTAGAGTACTGTGATTTTCTCTAAAAATGTTCAAGCTTGTGCGCTCAAACAGCAGAGTTTGGTATCATGTAGCGCTGTGTTTTGAAAAAGAGGAAGAAGCTGTGTTTCTTTTCTATGTTTCAGGTTCCCCTGGAAGCAGCAGTGATGCTCAAAAATCAAGAGAGGAAGAACCAAACACAGGTACCAGACGGGCTGCTTGAAGTAGAACCTTCGTTTTAGTATTTAATCATTAGCATCTCACATCTATAGTACAGTTACTGACTGTGGAACATCCCTCGGGAAGAGTTTGATCAGGGACCGTCCAGCAACCGCATCCCCAGCACCAAACCAACTACTCACATCAACCTCGTGTACTTTGTCTTTAATGCTAAGCAGCAAATGTTAGCCAAGCTGGCATCATGCTCATCATAATTAGCATGCATCTTAGTCTACTCTTTGAGAGCATCACTGAGCAGTTAGCGTGGCTTTAAACTTTCTTCACTGTGCAGAATTCAGTTGTTCTTTCATTCATTCTACAGTAAAAAGTCTTCAATAATGGCAACTAGTTTTCAACTAGTTTCCCTTTAACCTGACAGAACTCACCAGGACCAGCAAAGACAAGCAGCAGTAACAGCTCTGCAGCAACGTTCAGAGAGGATGAATATGACTCAGGTGTGTACAGAGCTACGATCTAAGAGTATGACTTTGAATAGAGGCGAAAGCTGGAACTATGATCTTTTTACTGCAGCTTCTGCACAACGCTCCACCCAAAGAGCCAATAACTCAAAATCAGACCATCAGCTTTACGAGTTCTCCAGCCTTCCACAGGTACAATGGCTCCATTCATAGTACTTTAAAGTGAGTAAACAGCAGCATGTAAATGGAATCCATATTTTACAGGTGACTGCACCTGCCAGGGAGCCTTCGGCACCACCATGCCCAGGAAATGTAATCCAATCTAAGGAGGAAAAAATAAAGCAACAACCATTATCACATGTAAGTCACTGTTTTAGACTTTAGGTTTTACATTATGTTTCTTCAGTTTAAGAAACTTTTTGTGTCTCTTAGGCAGTAGACAGTAATGCAGTGACAGGATATCTAAACATTGACCCATCTGCAGACTATGCAACAATAGCAGTCAAAATCAAGGAGAAGCCAAAATCACGTATGTGTGACTAAAGAAATAAACTTTATTCAAGACAAATTATTTTTAAAAATCTGTCTGGGGAAAAAAATAATAAAGCAATCCTCATTTTTTCATCACAGCACCCGCAACCTCACAACCATCTTTCCAAAGAGCCACCAGTGACCAGCAGCAGGAATTCTCCACGGGTTTGAAGGTAGAGTCCCGTGAATTTCCAGCTTGTGTCATAAACTACCAGAGTTTGGTGTCATGAAGCAGTGTTTTGAAAAACAAGAATAAGATGTGTGTCTCTAAAAATGTTTCAGGTTAGAAGATCTGTCAGAGAACCTCCAAGTACTCGAGAACCGGAAACAGCAGAGCTGATAGAAAAGAAAGAGACGAATGATCAGAGACAGGTACTGAATAGACTGTACGAGGCCGACCTTTGTTCAGGCATTTAGTCAAATTTTAGTCATTAGCAGTCAACATTTGCATTACAGTGCATAACATCTTTCAGGTGATGAGTCCAGCAACCACAAACCCAGCACCAGCAGGCCAAGCTGAGGAAAATCACACGCAGAATCAAACATTTTCACAGGTACTGCAATTTAACACATTAGACGGATGACCTTTAACCCCTTAAAGCCTGAAATATGATATAATTGCCAGAAAATTCGACCGTATCTACAATGAAGATCCACCACTGTAACAAAAAAAGTAGATCCCCCTTTAAGTAATGAATGAGCTTTATGCATGTTTTTAAGCCAGAGTAGTCCTTTCTTTTATAAAATCGAGCCTCTTGTGACATATACTAGAAACATTATTTTATTCATTCAGTTCATTTCTGGTTGTTTTGAAAGTTACGGCAAATGTAATCAATTTTTAACCTCCAGGTGAGCAAATCAGCCAGAGACCACCCGACAACTAAACCTCCGGTCCCGCCGAAGAAGAAGAATTCGGCTTTATTCAAAGAAAGGCTGGAGAGATTTAAAGCTGAATTACAGCCAAAACTTCAGATGACAGAGGGGAAGAACTGTGAAGTCAGAGCCTGCAGACCAGAGGTAAACAGGAAGCTGTAGCATGTAGTCATCAACGGCACCTGATCAGAATTAATCTAAATGCCATTTTAATTTAGCTACATTAGAACTTTCAATCAAAGACTTTTTAAGCATTGTTGAGCATTGAAGCATTGAAAACATCTTACAAATGTTTGAGATAAAGTTTGTACTCTGAAATATCTCAAATTTTAACAGCGATCCTCTTGTTTTTTGACAGAGCATCCCAAATGTAACGAGTGCAAACACACAAACAAGTCCTGCAGCAGCGGACGTCTCACCGAAGGACAATCCAACACAGTGTATGTGATCGTATGGTTCAGTCGATAAAGATTCAGAATCAGAATACTTTATTAATCCCACAGGAAATGATGTGCCCCAAGACAGTAAGAGTAACTAACTCAACTAAAAGAAATATCACAATATATAACAAAGTTGCAAAACATAACAAAATAGCTCTAATTATAAATATCCTAGTTTATTACACAAAATTAAACATACATGTAGTTGACACTGAGGTGCCCCTCTATGATTTCAGGGTAATGCATTCATGCTCAATGATCTAGCTGTTGTGTTTGTGTTTGCAGTGGATCACGCTGCAGAGGCTGAGCTCTCCACTGGTGTGAAGGTACAGAGTCTTGCATATCTCTCACCTCACAGTTGTGACACTGCAGAGCGTTCTGATGGGAATGTTTGAGTTTGGTTTTCGCTATGGGTGTTTTTTCAGGTGAAGGAACTCGCCCGCATGTTTTCAGCCAAGGAAACGCTGATTTCAACAAAGGAGAAACACGGAGCCAACCAAAAACCGTCCCAGGTAGCACGCCCTCCTAAATCCTGTACTACATCCCCAAGTTAGGGATAACCTAGAACAGCGCTGTCAAACATAAAGCCCAGGGGCTTGTATGGGCCTGGCAAAGACTTCAATCTGGCCCACTGGATGTTTTTGGAAAACGTGAAGGAGGTCATATATTTTTAACTTTTTATTTTATAACTACAGGACAGGTCTGTGAATTCTGATACCAGAACCTTTTCTGTAATTTATTTTTTACAATTTACACCCAAAGAGTCGTGCTGACAGTCCTTTAACCTCGGTTCCCAACTGGGGAAAAACCAGCAAATAAAAAGGGTGTCTCATTCCTGTTGAACGGCTTCGAGGTGCTCAATATGTACAGCAATTTAATTATTTACAATTCATTATTTACAAAATGCTCTCAGCTCACAACGATTTCAGAATGCTCTCTCAGCTCTTGCAAATCAATTCCTCCCTGCTGCTCAGGCTTCACACTCTAAGATCCCAGTAAACAGCTGGCTCTCTGCTGGCTGCCAGCTGGAGGTTGAGAGGTTGCTGTCCATCCAGTCATCCAATACACACTCAAAACAGCCAATCAGCAGTCTCCACCTGTCTCAACAGTCAACACGAACCCACACACATACGTTAATGGGAAGAGCCAAATATGTAAAACATGGGACACGATCATGATCACGGACCATAACACCTGTGTTCTAGCCTGAAGGCTAAAACACACAAAATATTGAATCTTTAATCATGTCTGCGATGTCTCCCCCCCACCCCAAACACAATTTAATAAATCACGGCTTTCTAATATATTCAATATCTTTCAGGTGAAACTGCTGGCTCAAAGGTTTTCAACTATTTCTGCCCAGGAAACAGCAGCCAAAGCAAAGGAGGAGCAGAAACCCATACAGGTGCGAGTGCTTCTGTTGCCTTTCATCCATCATTTAGCTCTTAGCCTGAAGTACCTGAATAACTCATGAGTGGATCCTGTTTTAGCTCCAAGCTGCTGGTTGAGCAAAATGTGACATTTAAAGATTTTATGTTGGAGTTCATTGTCTTTCTTTCTGTAGTTCAAGACTTTGTGTCCGTGTCGATGCAGCATCATCAGGCACCCAATCTTTATTTACAGAACACACACATTTATAACAGGATAGAGTCGTCACCCTCAATGCGCCCGGCCTCAGGGCGCTCTCTCTCTCTCTCTCTTACAGCAGTAGCTCTGGCTTCTCACTGTCAGGTATGCAGATCAGCTACAGCACCTCTGTATGGGCATGTGTCCATCTCCAGGTCTGGGCAAACTGCCTAATAAGCATAGGTTAATTAGGGAATGCACAGCCAGTGTGCCAAATACTCCACCTACTCTCTGCACCGCACCTCGCCACTCCTCCTCCTGCAGTCGAGCCAGAGCCGTGCACCTCTGCGAGCATGTTTTACAGAAAACCATGAGCTAGATGAATCCATCATGAAGCAAACATATATCATGTATGTTTGCAATATATCACAGGAGACAAATACAGGGAGCTGTATTGAAATTTTCCATGTGTTATAAACTATTATCCACCTTTTCTGACAGATGGTGACAGATTCAAAAAGCAATCCCATCAAAATCAATTCTGCAGCAGCGAAAGCATCACTAACAGCGGAGAAGGATCCCAAATTATGTATGTCACAATATGAGAATGTTTATATGTAAAATTGAGAAAAATACAATAAAAAAAACATGGCTGACGGTTACTATCATCTTTTTCTACAGCATGTGAAAATGCACCACTCTCAGATTTCTCCTCTGGTTTAAAGGTACGACTTCCTGTGCACCAAAACGTCTGACACTCGTTCAGCCTTACAACCTGTTTTACTGCAGTTGCTGCACCTCAATGTTTCTTTACTTCAGGAGAGGTTTTATCTGTTTTCTTTGCTTGATTGTTTTCAGTTTTTATTGCTTGCTGCGTTTTAGGTGAAGGATCTGGCCCGGATGTTTTCAGCCAACACAACACAGGAGAAAACAATCGGACTAAAAGAGAAACGGAGAGAAGAACAGAAACCTGCAAACGGCGTAAACCACAATCAATCTCATTTAGAAAGCAGAGAGCATAATGTGGTATGTGCTGTAGAGGGTGTAGAGGTGTGAAGCAGGAAATGCTGCTAAATCAGGAAGTGTTGGTTTTTCTTCTGATGATATTCTTGGTATGAGTGAAAACAGAAACATATATTCCGTTTTTGGGTTATGCAACCACCAAAGAGGGTGATTCTTAGTTTTTAACAAATTCTGTTTCCTCTATCGTTTTTGCACTGAGGTCAGAAAGCCAGGAAACAAGGAAGGGAAAGCGTTTACTATTAAAGTAGGAAGCAAAATGCTGGGATACACGGCTGACTTCACCACAATCTGACCAAGAAGTTTAAAAAAAGAGCTGAAAGTCATGTTGAGATAGCACAACTGTGCCGGGGTTTGCACATGTTTTCCAGTTTTAATAAACTTCCTGTGTGAAGCTTTCATGTTCTCCTTTGGCAGATCTGATGTGGCACAAGTGCGAAAGAAGACGGTGTTTTATCATCTTTACTGCTGACTTTGACTTTTTTTAATCAAAACACCAAAATGACTGTCTGTTAAGCAGCTGCTAGAAAGTGAACTAGACTTTTATTGTAGCTCTTCCAACTCCCCAATTCTATAAGACCACAACATGTTTGGGACTACATTTGGAAACCGATCAGAAAGTAGTGCTTTGTAATACCACAAATTTTGGTATTGATCCAATACAATACTAGTACTGCCAATACTGATGCTTTCAACTTATGAAGGCAGCTTATGTAGGAGATAGCAGTGTCTCATGATTTATGAGCTTAATCATCACTAATTGAAACATTGTGAACAGATTTTACTGGACACTAAATCATTGTGATTTTTCATTTTGTACAATAATGAGTTAACAAAACAAAACACACCTTTTGGGTTTTCATGTGTTCTGAAACTGGATTATTTTGGAGACATGGACCCATAAACGTGTCTGTCTCTAAAGAACTTTGGGTCGACTTCTGTTGTTTAAATGTGCTGTAAGCTAACAATAAAATAGATGTGTAGTCAACACAAAAAGGTTCAGACATGTTTCACACTGCATGTTTGAGGGGTTTTTTTCATTTCCAAGAAAAAAAATAATTCAACGCTATTAATTAGGCTACACTCTGAACTTAGAGAATAGAAACAAAGTAACAATCCTATCACACAAGTATTGATCCGATACCAATACCACCGTTGGTATCGATACCATCGATATTTAGCTGGATCCGCCCACCTCTACCACAAAGTCCATGGTTAGTTGGTAATTCGATGAATACTTGAGTGCCTACTATCTTTCAGGTGAAGCTGCTTATCCAGAAGCTTTCAGCCAGGGAAACTAAAGATCATCAAAAAGAGAAAGACACAGACACGAAGGATCGAAACCACTCAAAGGTACAGCACACATTTAATTTTTTCAATCTCTGTTTCAGATTTTTCCTCAAGCTTTTAGTCCTGAGTTTTAGAACTGCAGCCAGTGCTCAATTAGCAGCTGATTTGTTGGAAACGTGGAAACTCAAGTCTCAAACATGACTTATTGTTTCAAAATAAAATCCTTTTTAACAGTTTCTGATGTTTTAATGTGAAGGAGCAGTTGTGGTTTGTGTTAGCAGCAAGGTAACCAAGTGTTTTGGTTCTTTTTAGCTGTGAAAGCTGCCAAGTAGGTAGCTGAAGACCATGAATTATTATCATAGCTTTTAACAAGCAGTGCTGTGACTGCAACTCCAAAGTAAAGCTTTTGCCCCATCACTACTGTGTTGCTTTGTTTCCCTCATCCTCTATTTCCTTCTTTCTTATTATTCCCAGAAGGATGAATCCTCTTCGTTTACATTTATTTGTTTGTGTCATTGTTGTCATGGAGTTTGTTTAAACAGAATTATGTGTGCCACTTGCAACAAGCATGAGTGGAGGCAGGTTGGTCCCCCTAAGGGAGGTCAGGTCTCACCTACTGTCACTGTAAACTTTTCACATTACTACTGATGTAGTTTAAAATTTGTCAGCCCTTTGGGTACCCCCTACTGGCCTGGATGGGGGGACCCCCAAAAAAGTAAAAACAGTTTGATCATGTCTCATATGTATTTATAGCAGGTGTGATTCCTGTTTCCTGGCATTGTTATATTTACAGATGTGTTGTTTTTGTTGTAACTGTAGTGGATATAAGGCTGGATCCGGGCACAGGGAAGCAAGTGAGGGCCAGAGAAGAGAAACAGAAAGCTCCAGAGGCTTAGACGTCATTCAGCAATGTCCTTGGGCTCAGCAGCCGGATCCTTGGGAAGTCTTACGGGGAGGTGGAGGTTATCAACACGAGCATCTGGGTGTAATAAAAGCCAGCCAAGGCATAAGGAGAACCTCTCACAAAACCCCCAAAATGATTCCTGGGTGATCACACAAAAATGACAAAGACTGTACAGTCCTCACAGAACCACCTACTTCCTCTGCCAAAAGGAAAACCTCACAAACGTTGGAGTTTTTGTGGATTACAAGGAAGGTTTTGTGTCATTCTACGAACCACAGAGTGTTTGTTTACTGGGGAACTTAACCCCTATTTCAGTTTGCATGTTAAAGAAGATGTTGCCACTGCTAACCGTCAGCAACTATGCATGGGTGTGGTAGTCTTTGTGAACTGGTTTGTGTATATGTGCAGTTGTTACTATTATATTTTTTCTTTAAGTGCCATGTTTGGTAGCATATGCGCGGGTTCTGCCCGGGTGTTAGTGGTAAATCATTCAGTCCCAGTCTGCTGTCATGTATAAGCCTAGATGTTGCTATTGTTTCATGCTGGAAATGGAAAATAAATAAACTCACCTATCTCTTCCTTATCATCTAGTGAGGAGGATATGACAATTACAGAGTGCAGCTACTACACTTTTATTAGTGTTCAGCATGAAAAGCATGAAAAAAGCCCTGCGTGCTAAATGAGGAGTGTCTTTTGCGCCCCACATCCTCCTTTACACTAAGTCTAAAAAAAGATTTTAGCATCTGATTTACTGTCTAAAAGTATCAAATACATTAAATACCCACTTAATCGTTTTAACTGATTTAACTGATGTCATGTAAAAGATCGCATCAGGCTTCCCGTCAGTTTTAAACTTTGATTTTTGGGGGGATTATAATATTGGTAAAAAAAACAATCCACTTTTACTTACCACGAAAAAAAAAACGTTAGTCGGCATAAAAAAAAAAAAAAAAAAACCTAATTAAATTAAATATGACTTCACTTTGACTGTCTGTCTTACAAATTAAACGGCTTCTATCGGAAGCTTGTTTTAATTTGTGTTGTGCTCCTGCTGTAATGTAAGCTACGATACTGTTATAATTAAAAAAAAAATGTCAGTTAAAAATATTAAAAATATCAGGAACAGGAAGATTTCAGCTGTGTTTGTATTTGTTTTCTCTCGTTATTCTTTCTTTTTTTCCCTTTTTCCTCATGACGTTTGTTTATTTGTTTCTTTTCCATGACGTTTCCAGTAACCGAGTATTTCGTAGTGACGTGTCGCAACTCTTTACAGTTGAATTTAAAGGGCTGGTTTCGGGATTAATATGGAAGAAACGAAACTGAAACTGCACCAGAGAGCAAAGTGTGGAGAAAGCAGCAGATCGCACAGCCGAGGATCGAGACATTGCGAGATACGAAGGAGCAGGTAGGCTGCTCAGCACTTTGGTGTTACTCTGAACTTTTTGAAAAGCTTCATGACTAAATAACCTGACAGTCTCACTAACACTCACTCTCGTGCCTACACTGAAAAAAAGGGATTGGCCAACTCTTGGATTTACGTAAACATCTTGCGTGTATTTAACACAAGTGCCTCATGCTTTAAAGTTAAGTGTAACTATATAGTGTAGAAACTACATGATATGCAGAGAGGCTAAATTAAATTGTTCATATTATGTTCGAGTGAAGTAAGTCAATAACTTTCAGTCTCGTACGCTTTGGATCGTGGTTTCAGGAAGGCATCCATCTCAGTCAAATCGAGCAAATTGGGTGGTTGTTACATTAAAAAAGTCTAACTTGTAATTTAAACACAATAATATCATGTTTCTATAAACGTAATTAAATCATGAAGGATCTGTATGAAATTCAACAACTTAATTTGTTCTTGTTGAGATGACCTGATACAATCTAGTAAGAGTGGTTGGTTGCTGAACTCATGAAATTCACAAGATCGCACGAGATGTCAAACTGCAGGAAAATCACTGGAGTTATAAGAGGCAGACAATTACACACACACCACGTGTATGCTATTGCTATTTATTGTGGTTTAACCTGTCAAGGACAAAAACGTAGAAAAAAATTCTGCATCAAGCCTTGAAATCATAGCTTTCCTGCTTTTGTTAAGTCTGGATTGGTGGCATGGTGGTTAGTGTTGTTGCTCCACAGTAAGAAGAACCTGGGTTCAAATCCACAGTCTGGCTAGTTTGCACTGGTTTCTCTCTGGGTATTCTGGTTTCTTCCCACAGTTAAAAGTCATGCAGTTGTTAGAGTTAGGTTAATTGGTGATTCTAAATTACCTGTCAATGTAAGTGCAAATGGTTGTTTGTGATAGACTTATGAGTTGTCCAGGGTGTGCCCTGCCTTGTAACCTATCACTTCAGGGTTTTTTCCCAGCCCCCCTGCAACCAGGATAAAGATAGGAGGATGGTAGTTGTTGTACATCCATTCAATTTTTATGGTAACCAGGATCTAGACTTTGTTGAACATTACATAATATGAAGAGAACATGTAGTATTTAAGTGACCAAGTAGTATTGGGGTAAAAGTTATTAAATAGTGTTGAAATAAAATGACAAAATTGTGAACGATTAAAATATTCCAAGAGCTCAACTTACTTCATCTAAACATGTTTCAATCGCGTTTTATGAACACAAAATGCACAGGTTTACTGAATATGAAAAAGTTGTGTTGATTGAACTCAATTGTTTAAGTTTCTGCCAAAGCAAAACATTTGTGTGCAACCGATGTCCACTATTGAATCAAGTAAATCCAACATGGCCTTTTTTTCAGTGTACATGAGTGAAGGAGAATCAGATAATATTAAAATAGTACGACTTTGTATAATCTTATATATAAATTATATGTATTTTATTTTGTGTAGATGCTGTGAAGTCATCTTGTGTGTGAATTGGAATCTAAAAAGTTGATCGTTAACTGGTAGTTTGTAGATTGTGCAGCACACAACGTTATATAGACACAAACTTATGCAACACAACTCCAGTTAATTACACGTCGATCGTTTGAAGATAAGGAAGCTGTTACAAGAGTAAACCGCAGGTTGCGGGGTGTGTGCTCAAACTACTTTTTTTCCCCCACTAGGCTGCTTTTCTTTCTATGGCAGGAATAAACAAATCCAACCTGAAACACAAATACTACTCTTGGAGACTCATTTTAACTCCTTCTAGTGCAGAGTAGATGTCAGGGTGTGAGTGTTTGTGCCGTGCAAAGGAAAATGTCACTTCCTCCTTCCTCACGCATGGTCAAACATTTCAGTGTTTGACCATGCGTGGTCACACTTTATGTATGGGTTTATAAGAAGAGACATGATATAACCATAAAACAAATGTTTTATTCTTGTTTGCATCAATAAAACTAATTACTAATTACATTTATGTAGATCCCTGTGTTATGTACACGACCCATATTTTTCTACATTTATATCTGACTAAATATTATGTACACTATAACCACACAGACACAGATGTTTTGTCCTACACCAAGTTGATCAGGATTAGAAACCACAGTGACTGTTACATACGAATCGGTGAATAGTACTTTTGTCGCACTGTATAAGGGTCTTAGGTTTAAATTCAGGCTGGGGACAGTGTGGAGTTTGCATGTTCTCCCTGTACCTGCGTGGGTATTTCCTCCCACAGTACACAGACATGTTAGGTCAATTGTGTTGCACGCTGTTTAATCTTAAGCCCAGGTCACTCTTGAAAAAGTAACTTTGGTCTCACTGAGATGCTGACCTGTCAAAATGTAATCTTACTGAGACAGAACTCTGACTTTAACTTCCTGTTTCATTTGGCTAGAGAAATAAATAAATATCTCATTTATCTCATATGGATATGTATTTCTGATATGAGGACATCTGTGTCAATAACTGTGACAGCATTGCACTGAAAAAGCTATTTTTAACCTGAAACCCTTATTAAACCCATTAAACTGCTGTACAAGTAGTATCACTTTCTGAGTTTGGTTTGTAATGTTAAGAAAAGCCCAACACTTCAAATAATTTGGAACAACACTTACTATTCTGAAAGTTTTAAACACAGCCAGTATGCGGTCTATACCACGACTACTATGGTCACAAAAAAAATAAATAGATAAAAATGATAAATTCTCACTTTTAGTTTTATTGATCACCTGGCTATAAAAATGAAAAGAAGCAGTAATAATCAAACAGATGAAAGACAAACTGCTTACCAGATGAGTGCAGAGGTGCGGTGAAATTTAGGGAAAGATAGACATAGAGTTGAGGATGTTAAAGTGAATTAGACATCTTTAAGTCACACACTGCTCATTTTTGCCTTATTCACAAATAAGTTGACAATATTTTTTTTACAGACACCCAACTTATCCAACATGAACGATCAGGTTTGCCACTGCGGTTGGACCAAACGCACAACTTACCACGGCTTGAGAGTTCACCAGGGAATGAAGGGATGCACGCCAAAGGGAATGAGGATCCCTCAAAGTGAACAACCAAGGTTTTCACATAAACCGAGCTACAATGAACCTCAAATCAAAATAGAAGAGCCTTTTGAGGATCACTTCAAGAGTTCTGGTGAGTGCACCGATGGTACAGTGTTTGTGCTGATGTAGGACCAGGAAAAATATCCTCACTAAAACTTCTGTTATCATCCCAGTTTTCAGTGACTGTCTTCTTTCTCTACAGTCTTTGAGACTCCACAGCGCTCTCATCAAACTACTGAACTTGAAGATTCCAGAGCTCGTCAAGTTCTGGACTTTTCTATTGGTGGACAGCAGGTACTGCATATTTCTTAAGGATGACCATTCAGATACATGTAAAATGGACTTACACAGAAGTACACATTATCAAGCCAAAATAAAGCTCCTCATAAAGAGCACAAGGTGGCCAAAGACATCATTTTGCTCATTTGCTAAGAATTTACAGGCCTTTTGCCTGCTTTGTTCAACAGATTCAATCCTGACTTTAAAGTAAAACTACATAAACATTAGTGTCATTCTTCCTCCGAAGGTAAAGCGTATGTAACCTGAAACCCTTATTAAACTACTGTACCATTAGTATAACCTTCTGAGTTCGGTTCCTAATGTAAATAAAAGCATGACACTTCAACTCTTTTGGAAGAACACTTACTTTTGTGAAGGTTTTAAACACAGCCAGTATGCGGTCTATACAATAACTGATATGGTCACTAAAAATAAATAAGAACGATAAAGCTCTTAATTTAAGTTTTATTGATCGCCTGCCTACAAAAATGAAATGAAACCGTAATAAGCAAACAGCTGAAAGACAAACTGCTTCCGAGAGGAGTGCAGAGGTGTGGTGAAATTTAGGTAAAGATAGACACAGAGTTACGGATGCTGTTAAACTAAATTCGACATAAACCACATCATTAAGTCACACACTGCTCATTTTTGCTTCACTGACAAAAATGTTGACAATATTCTGTTGCAGACACCCAACTTATCCGACATGAACGTTCAGGTTTGCCACTGCGGTTGGACCAAATATACAACTTACCACGGCTTGAGAGTTCACCAGGGAAAGATGGGATGCACGCCAAAGGGAATGAGGATCCCTCAAAACGAACAATTCAGGTTCTCTCATAAACTGAGCTACAATGAACCTCAAATCAAAATAGAAGAGCCTTTTGAGGATCACTTCAAGAGTTCTGGTGAGTGCACCGATTGTACAGTGTTTGTGATGATGTAGGACCAGGAAAAATATCCTCACCAAAACTTCTGTTATCATCCCAGTTTACAGTGACAGTTGATGTATTTCAGCATTTTCTGTATTTTAGCACTATAGCGGCCCCAACATCACACTTTAACCGTTTATAACTGATAGCAGGCACAGAACAGTGAATCGTGACTGTCTTCTTTCTCTACAGTCTTTGAGACTCCACACCGCTCTCGTCTAACTACTGAACTTGAAGATTCCAGAGCTCGCCGAGTTCTGGACTTTTCTATTGGTGGACAGCAGGTACTGCATATTTCTTAAGGATGACCATTCAGATACATGTAAAATGGACCCATACTGAAGTACACATTATCAAGCCAAAATAAAGCTCCTCATAAAGAGCACAAGGTGGCCAAAGACATCATTTTGCTCATTTGCTAAGACTTTAACAGGCCTTTTGGCTGCATCGTTCAACAGATTCATTGTTGACTTCAAAGTAAAACTATATAAACATTAGTTTCATTCTTCCTCCGAAGGTAAAGAGAATGTAACGAGTTCCATTTGTTCGTTTGTCTGCCGGTCTGTCTGTTTCTTGGCAAGATGTTGGTTTTCAAGATATCATTTTCAAATTTTGTGTGATGGTTGATACCAATAACAGCTCAAGCCGACTTCATTTTGGTGAACAAAACTTCACTACAATAGGCCTTGGAGGACATGAGCACCTAGGATGACTAAGCATTTTACTGTGACCTCCTTTGTTTGAGCGTAAGGTCAAAGTTGACCCTTGCGCTCTGTTGCTCTTGTTGTAGCTTATAGCTGGCACAGCTCACAGCTCAGCAAGCAGCAATCAGTCTTAAACAGAAAGCTCTGTGTTTGCATACAGCTCAGTCAAAGCCACCACACCCCTAACTTTAGGCCTTTATTAATATCCACATAGATAGATCATATAGCCAATTTGTTGACAGTAAAACTGTTATGAAGGGGGCAACTATTGTAGTTTTGTACGTGATTTTAAACATGTCTTTTAATCCTGTTTAGCTGGGCATTTTGACACTATAGTCTGTCTTTTGGGACTGAATCACTTTCGGAGCCATCCTCCAGTGGCCACTAGAGGAACTGCTGTTTATGAGAATTCATTTTCCAGCCCACTATTAATCAGTTCTCCAGGTTGATTAATAATTGGATTGTTTATCCACCATTACATTAACATTAGCAGTGTCCAGTGACATGCTTTATGTGTGCTATCAACTCGTTTAAATGCCCGCAAACCTGAAAAACACAAAACTCTCGTGCCAGCAAATCTCAGCATAACAGTCAACTCTTTTTTTTAATCTAATTATAACTTGTAAATATTATACGTGTCCTTTGTCCTCTTTCAAGGCTAAACAAGAAAAACTGAAAGCTCATTTACAGCAACAAATTCATATCAGAGAGCACAAGATGGCAGAAGTCAGATCATCAGTAACAGACTGCAAGGTAAAGACTGTAACATATGTTTGATTTTTTTGTTTTGTTTTTTTGTTTGCTTTAATATCTTTGCTCTAAATCCTCCACTCTCTTTGACGGCTTTCAGGCTAGTTTGGACGCAGAGTGGCTGGAAGTCAACAATTTCTTCTCAGACATAATAAAAGTCGTGGAGGATGCTCGGCAGAAAGCCCTTCAGCCTCTGGAGGAAAGGTTGGTCCTGTGAGATTATGTCGCAGTTAGTCTCTGTTCATCAGTGAGGAACAGCTTAACAGCACCATGGAGATCCTTTGTGTTGCTATGGTGCAATACATTTTAATAAAATAAGCTCTCTTGTGGACACTCTAGGAGACGGAAAGTCAAAAGGGACACTCAGGATCTCCTCCAGAAGCTTCAGAGAGAAATTGATGTGCTCAAAAAGGCCATTGATGAGACAAACAAAAACCCAGACTTGGAGGTGAGCCACAAAGGCCTGAAGTCCATCTTCTGGTCTTTTTAATACTGGAGCATAAAAGCACTTAAAAGAGGAAACATTTAATTTCTATTCTGTGTCAGTCCTCCTTCATTAAAATCATTACATTTAATGATGTCTGCACACACATACAGGCTTCTCTTCTAACAGGCCTAAATGACTCTAACTGGAAAAATGTACATGTTGACACTTCACTCTCCTTCGGCACACTGAGAGCTACGACCTCAACCATGATGAAGCAAATTCACAAGGAACTGGATAAACTCTCACCCATCGGTGAGTCTTTTGATTCGTCATGACTTGTGTTAAAATCTATACTTGATATACAGCATCTTACTCAGATTTTTTCTTCCACAGAATTCAAGAGGATTCCTACATTTGCAGGTGTGTATGTCAAAATAAAATCAGTATTTAAATAGAAAGAAATGGTGATTGTTCCACATTTTCATTGTAAATACATACAAGACACACACTGATGGACAACAGACAAGTCCCAGATGTTGACACTGACTAACAGAAGGAAACAAGTGCGGCTCAAATGTTGAAAGTATAGATCCTCAGTTTCTTATTGGAAAAAATCCTTCGGGAAATTATCATGTTTGACCTAAGTTATAACTGATTTCAAAATAAAATCCCCATGATACTTACAGTATAGGAATTAAGATTCTTTAAACTCCGACATTTAATATAAAAACCACTAGTGATGTATTAGATGTAATAAAACTGTTTTTATTGTCCAGAATTGGACTCTTCTCGCTAAGTTTTTGTTAGATATGAAAATTCATATGTACTTTACTAAACTAAAATCTAATTTTCTTATGTATTCAAAGGTCATTTAGAAAACAATGGCAAAGATCATTTTAAGATTACCAATTTTAATATTTTCTCACTTGTTACCTTTTTATCCAGTTAATACAAGTAGCTGGTGAGGTGGTGAAACTGTATACATGAGTTATATTTTTTCTATTGATTATCTCTTTCTAGTTGTGGTGTAACTCTAAAATCGTCTTTTTAATCACTTGTATTCTTTTGACTGCAGTGGACGTGAAGCTGGACCCCACCACCGCACACCAAAGACTTGAAATTTCTGATAATGGGAAAAAAGTGAAAGATAGTGGAAATATGTCGACAGATCCTGATTCTCTGCTGAGGTTTGATGTGTTTGGAAGTGTCCTGGGGTTCAACAGGCTGTCCTCTGGCAGGGCATACTGGGAGGTGGAGGTCAGGAACAAGCCCGGGTGGGATCTGGGTGTGGCGAGACGTGATGCAAACCGCAAGGGGAAACTCTCACTCAATCCTGACAACGGTTACTGGGTTGTTGTACATTATGAAGACCAGAAATATGCAGCCCTAACGACACCACCTGTGAGCCTTTCGGTTAAAAGGAAACCTCGGAAAGTCGGGGTGTTTGTAGATTACGAGGAAGGTCTTGTGTCCTTTTACGATGTGACGTCTCAGTCTCACATCTACTCATTTACTGAGTGTTCGTTCGGTGGTGAGATCCTCCCGTACTTCAGTCCACATCTGAAACAAAATGAGAAAAACAGCAATCCTTTGATTATCTCTGCTGTGCAAAAGCAGCAGTAATCACATGCACTGGATCTGGTGCGGTGACTGCATTACTGGTAAGCAATATATCAGTTCAGGTGTGCAGTAACAGTTAAATGTTTTTTTCTGTGTTTAAACAGAGTTTTCTTACCTCTCTACCGGGCATTTGCTTGCCCAATTTTCAACATTATTCATTATAACATGCATTAATGAAGATCTCCTGACTCAGGTTTTTATGTACTATATTTTCCAACTTTTATTTTCATTTGAAAAGTAAAAACTAAGTCATACATACAGCAGTGCAAATGTATAAATTTTACAGAAACAATATGAACAATGAAATAACAGAAAATTATTAACATGCGTGTTGAAACACCTTTTGCAAAAGACAGAAATGACAAAAACTCTTCTAAAGATAAAGCTGTTAAAACACTTTAGGCACTATTCCTGTTTGTTTAAGAAAAAAGCATTAGGACATATTATGATCAAATGATGTTACGTACTGATCACCAGTAACTGGAGGCGGTGCATTTTTCAAAATCAGCTATTAGGCAATTCCTATCACAGTAGCATGAAAACACTATTTTTTAAAGTTTTGTTTTATTTATCTTCTAATCACTTATAAAACAAATTGCAGACAACCAGTTGACTGAGGAACTTCCTCTGAAAGCTCTTGGAATTATCCCACTGTTGGTCTCCTTCACTCACTCACGTGTCCCAGATAAATGTCTTCACAGACATTTTAAACACTTTGAACAATTTTTCACTGCCCCTTATTAGGACATTTGTAGCCTAAACCTCTGAGTGCTATGTCACGTTTGCAGCATTAAAATCATGCGCCTAGATAAAGGTAACAATAAGAAGTAATTTTGATATGAATCCCTTGAATGCAACAGGGCACTTGACTTTGTTGTACGTGGACTGGTGTATGTATGAATCTGAATCACTCACTACAAGCCTTGGAGTATTGGGGGTAATTCAGGACTCAGGATCTTTGACACACAGGGGAGCCAGGGATCAAACCACCAACCTTGCCAATAGCAGATGGCCTGGCTTACCAACTAAGCCACAGGGGCCTTTAAAATGTTAAGTTAACTTTGTGCAAATAGGCTTACATCATATGTCTTGACTGCTTTCTTAAGAGTTGCAAGACTTGAGTACTTGAAATCTCTGTGTGCCTGTGACATTTGGACTCAGCTGTGTACAGCTGTGATCCCTTCCACCGCCATACACGCACACACATACTCATTTTCATATAAAAAAAATCAAAAATTATTTATAACCATCAAAAATTAATACCTAATCCTAACCCTCAGCCTAAACCTAACCACAACCTAATTTTAACCCTGACACATTTTGAGCCTAAAAAAATGCCTTCAGGTCATGGGGACTGGCATTTTGACCCCTTGAGTGGGCTGTTGGTCCCCACAAGTACAGCATCATGCCAATTTTCTGTCCTCACAAAGGTGTCTAAACATGCACACACACAGACACTTCAGCACTCCATTCCCACGGCTCTGACTATAAATGCTGTTTGTTTTAACTGTATACCAAAGGATGGATTATGAATTCTTCTTGTTGTGTTTGTTGATACAGTAACTGATGGACAATCAGCCAAACTGCTTACTTACGTACTCTTTGTAGCTCTGTTTTACAGATCCTTTTTGTAACTATTTCCATCTGTTCAACCGTTTCATTTTGTAGTTTTGCTACTCAGGCTTCTTATATTGTGGTCCTCAGGAGTCACAATATGCGATTTAATAGATGTGTGTAATATATTTTATGACATCAGATGTACAGAAATGAATAAAATTGTCATTTAGGAACATTCTTTTTGCATTTTTTGTCATGATGTTACCACAAAAAAGTCTGTGGCTGTAGATTTTAAAAATAAATATAGAACATGTAATGTATTTTTATTATTATTATTATTATTATTGATAATAATAATAATAATAATAATTGCTATTATTATTTATTTCTCATTTAGGTGAACGTGGCAGTAACAACAGGGTGATGCTGCTTTCGTGTCCTTTGAGTTAAAATGTGTCCCAATAACCACAGTTTATCTTTACAAGATTGACTTCTGACTTTACTGCACTTTTATTTGTTTCTGTGACAAACACTTACCTTATTTTTTTTCAAAGTTTTTTTTTTTTTTTAGATATCTTGCTTGAACAGATGATCCTAGAATAAGGCTCCTTGAACCATTATAAGCTTCATTCTGACCTGTGATACTCATCAAACAGTTCCCCTTCACCGAGTCCTGTCTATTATTGTGTAGCAGGTTCTCCTCAGTAACTACAGAGAGAAAGGGTGTTAGTTGAGCACACCGTTTGTTATTATTCACTACAAAAGAAAAACACAGAGATGCATAGCTTGCACTTCCAGCTGTTTAGTGTGGGCCTCCACCTCTTTTATATGGACGTTTAAATGAAGATCCTCATATCTGTTTGAGAGTCTACAACTGCATCAGACTCCACACCAGCACTGAGCACTCCAGAAACCTGCTCCACTTTGGTTAAGCCTCTGCCATTACTTCTGGCTGTCTGGCAGCTTCTTTGTAAATAAAGTATGCCTCTGTCCACCAACTCTGCACACAAAGTGGCCTTTAACACAGCTTTGTGGGCACTATAGGGCATCTGGATAACTTACAAATTGACCTCTGCTAATATCCTTGGTTTCTTAACATAAAACTCATTGTTGCAGGCAGTGGTAGCACAAAAGTGACCCCCTAAATCTGATTTTTAGTTTTAGCATTCTTATTTTCCTCTGAGTTATCCATTTTGTCACTAGTTAGCTGACATAAACCATTGTAAGTCTATTAGTCACAACCAACAAATCAACCACATGATGTTCGTACTGACAGAAGATGTAGCTAAACATGTTTTTAAAACTTTAACTTCATGCACTTATTTTTTAAATCCAGCTTCACAGCCAGAGTTACATCTATGTCAGTTTTTGAGAGCAGGGCTCAATGATGTAAAGACTTTATATGTGTAGCATTTCACGTCCCCTTTAAACTCAGAGTGAGCCATGGATAAAACAACAAAACAAAACTGAGCTCCAAGGCACGCAAATAACCTCACAAAACAAAAAATCAAAAACAGGGACCTCACCAAAAGAGTGAGAATAAGATAATATATGATATATTTTATGTTTACCAGACTTGCTAAAAAAGTATTGCAAAAATGAGATTAACATTGCCTTTGACATAATAAACAGATCTATTATAGTGATCAAAAGTTTCTATAAACAACTGGAAGGCTTTTGATAAGTGATGGTATTTTAGCACTGGTAGTAAAATTCCTGGTAGCACCTTTGTTTAGATCTTTACTGATATAACAGTGCCTGAGTGGTGGGAGTGGCTGGAGCATAAAGGCCAGATCCTGCAATCTCTCTGGGTTTCACTCATGTTGTCGTGTTACAAGCGTCTTCTTACAGTGTGTTCTGCAGATGTTTACAGTTTTTTCATGCAGGTAATATCTCCAGAAATTGGTATCATTACTTAGGCCATTGTTATTGAATTCTTTGTAAAATAAACTAACTGAGCAAGCTAAGCTGTGTCTGTGGACTCTTTTTGTTGCCAGTGTTGAGCCAAGTTGGTAACAAATGGGGGCTAGTCCGGGGTAAAACATGCCCAGTCCACTCCTTACCATCCACAAAGGCAGGGCGCTATTGAAAGATTCCATCAAACCCTGATGTTCTTGTTACGTGCTTATTATACAGAACTGGTTCCAGACTGGGAGGAGAGACTGCCGTGGCTCATGCTAGCAGCAAGAGAAGTCACCCAAGCTAGTACTGGGTTCAGCCCAAATGAATTGGTTTTTGGTCACACTGTTCAGGGTCCACTAGCAGTTTTACAGGTTGATTGGAAGACACTCCCACCTCCTGTAAATCTGGCAGACTATGTTAATGGCTTTAGAAGAAGGTTTTATGAAGCAGGAAAACAGGCAAAAGTTCACCTGAAAGGATTAAAGAACACAGATGAAAAAACAGTTTGACTGTAGAGCTGAAAGTTTAGTTCAGGGGACAAGGTGTTGGTACTGCTTCCTGTTATTAAATTGTCTATATTCTGTACTGCAGCAGGTGTCAGATAAAAATTATCTGGTTGCTACTCCAGACTGCAGAAGGACATCACAACTTTTTGATGTAAACCTGTTAAAGCCCTATCATCTTCCTGTATGTGGTGCAGAGGATGTGAAACCAATTGTTGTGGCAGCTCTTTCAGAGGGGTTGGTTAGTGGAAGGGTTGGAACTGGGGAGGAGTGTTTGTCTGATGGTTCCATTTTACAGGAATGTCTGAAAAAAAAAGTTGCTAAGTAATTTGGATGCTTTGTTGGGACACTTAGCAGAGTCTAACAAGGAAGAATGGAAGAAGCTAACACTTTTCTTTTCACTAATTGTTTTCTGACACTCCCTTGGTTACCCAAGTAATTTGGTATGGCACTGATGTGGGAGATGCTGAACCTGTTCGGCAGCGTTTCTATCACACTTCACTGGAAAAACAGGATCAGCTGAAGTCTGACGTGAAGTACATGCTGATAATCTTGCCGTACCTTCATGTTCAAATTGATCCTCCCCATGCTTGCTTGTACGAAAACCAGATCAGACCTTTCTTTTCCATTGTGACGTGTCAATGACTGTGTGGTCGGGACAGGCTCAGCAAAATTTGTCAGTAAATTTGAGTTGTTAAAAGGTTACTGGCTGTGCTCAGATGCAGGTTGTTGTTGTCACACCATTGCTTCAGATGCTGTACCATGTAAGCTGAATCATTGTTGTACTCCATCAGTCGGTGGTGATGGTGGTGTCGTCACCAAATTTTATAATGGTGGTACTGGTGTGAACTGGGTAAAATGTGAGTATAAGAGGGGACCAAGGACACACCCCTGTGGAACGGCTACATTCAGAATGAGGGTGGAGGAGGTGTGCTCTCTCATCCTGACATTCTGGGGTCTACCGCTCAGGAAGTCCAATATCCAGCTGCACAGTAAGCTGCTGAGTCCTAGGTTGCTTAGTTTTTTAACCAGTTTGTGGGGTTTAACTGTATCGAAAGCGGAGCTGAAGTCTAGAAACAGCATTCTCACATAAGTGTTAATATTGTCCAGATATGTGAGGGTTGTGTGAAAAGCTGTTATTATGGCATCCTCTGTCGACCTGCTTGCCTTGTATCCAAACTGGTATGGATTGAGGTCCGCAGGAATGACAGCTTTAATGTGTGACATGATAAGTTTCAGCAGGATGGTATAATAGAGTGTAGCAGTGAGAGGTTGAAGATGGTGATGAAAACCTCTGCTAGTTGGTCTGCACATCCCTTAAGCACACTTCCTGCTACACTGTCAGGACCAGCTCCTGCCTCGCGTTGACTTTGCGCAGTGTGGTTGTGACCTGATGCTGCTCAAGCTGGATGGGGGCCTTGCCCCCCTCTGAAAAAGCAGTTTAGGTGTTTTGTTGGTCAAAGCAGACGAAGAACTGGTTTAGGGTGTCAGGTAAGGTGATGCCTAGAGAGTTTGTTTGTATGCTATTGTCTTTGTAGCCAGTGAGTGTCTCGATCCCATGTTTCTGGAGTTGTGTTGAAATGTTCTTCAATGCGCTGTTTGTATTTGAGCTTGGCTTTTTTAATGCCTTTTAGCAAAGGTTGGCGTGCCTCTATGTAAGCTTTTTGGGCTCCTGATTTGCAGGCATTGTCATGTGCTCTTAGTTGAGCTCGCACCTCCCTGTTGAGCCATGGCTTCTGGTTCGGGAACACTTTAACAGTCTTTGTTGTTGTTACACTCTCATTATGTATGAGAGTATGAAAGATGTGTGGCCCTCCAATTCTGTTCCTTCTGCAAATATACCCCAAACCATGTTGTCAAAACAGTCCTGTAGGGCTGTGGTGGCTTCTGCGGTCCAAACTACTCGATAGTGGAGAAGGAAGCATTGGCTTTAAAATTGGCTCTATAAAATTTTTGAAGTGTATGCAGGGTCAAGTGATAATCCTATTGTAGCTAACACTGATCAAAATTTTCATTGTTCTGAGTCTGGGGACCCAGTGTTTATGTGTTTCTGGTTTTAAATAATTTTTGTTTTAGCGTTATTCTTGGTGTTGTCATCCCCTGTTATATTTGTTAGTTTCTAGTCTTTAGGTTTTGTTACTGTGCCTCCTCTGTGTTCCATGTGTTCAAGTTAGTTGTGTTCTCATGTCTGTTCTCTCCCGGTCACAGTGTCAAGTCCACGTTTCGGTCTATGTCTCATGTGTCCTGTTTTATTTTGATAGTCCCTGTCCTGTGTGCAGTGTATTTAGTTTCCTTCCTCCTTTGTCTCATCATGTCAGATTTGTCCCATCTGTGTTCCACCTACATTTGGATCACCTAAATCCATGACAGTCATTCAGGCAGTAATGCCTGGACTGGAAACAAGTCATCCTTAAAATATTACAACATACCAAGCTTCTGTGTTTGAATGCAAAACAAATGTGATGTTTAATCTAGAGACTGCACTTGTGGCTGAACAATAAATACATTTTATTTTGAAAATATAAGTAATGTAACTAGCAAAACAAAGTTGTGGAAAGCCTAAACTTAGTTTTACAGAAATTAAATCTGAGACTTTGTTTCATTGTACGATCATAGCAATGATGGCAATATAATTGTTTGTTGTTCAGCAGAACAATGTCTAGTATATTGGCTGATGTACATTTTGGATTTGAAAATAAAAGTTGGGCTAATTTTAACACCATTACAAGAAGTGTTGTTAATTATTATATATAATGTTAATTGTTAATTGTTAATTATTTATTATTTGCATACAGTGTTATATTATTTTAAGTGTTGTACTAGAAATTTGCAGGGGTGCCTTGTGGGAATGCTGTTGACTTATTATAAAATGCTATGTCTATTTTAAGCTTTTAGCCGAATAATAAGCAGAGATATTTGTGTCTTTCTTAAAAAATCAGATCCTTAGAGATTATTTGAAAAATGGATCAACATCTATCACAAAATGAAACACTCTAAACCTGCACTGGGAAAAAATAAAAACTTTGGTTTTCCGGTGCAGAGCAATGACCAACAGAAGGAAAGAGTTCACTGAGTGAAAAAGGATGAAGATCCAGTGCAGCTGGTGTCAGGAGATGAAGAAAAAGCCTGATCATTTTCTTTACAAAAACAAGAGGCATGGGGAAATCTTTCTGGAAATCTGGGAAATCCTTGGGAAAGCTTACTGGGAGGTGGAGGTTAGCAGCACGAGCATCTGGGTGTAATAAAAGCCACCCAAGCCGTGAGGAGAACCTCTCACAAAACCCTGAAAATGATTGCATGTTGAAGCAGATGGTGCCACTGCTTACCATCAGTAACTATGTGTGGGTGTGGTAGTTTTTGTGAACTGGTTGTATATATGTGCAGTTGTTATTATTATATTTTTTCTTTAAGTGCCATGTTTGGTAGCACGTGCGGGGGTTCTACCCATGGAAAATCATTCAGTCCCAGTCTGCTGTCATGTATGAGATAGATGTTGCTTTTGTTTCATGCTGGAAAAGGAAAATAGATAAACTCATCTCTCTCTGTCTCTCTCTTCTTTATCGTCCAGTGAGGAGGATTTGACACTTTTTGTGTTCAGCATAAAAAACATTTTTAAAAAAGACCTGCGTGCTAAATGAGGAGTGTCCTTTGCACACAAAACCCCACCTGTGTGATAAACACCTCCACTTTTACACTCTAAGTATCAAAAATAGATTTTAGCATCTGATTTACTGATTAAAAATATCAAAAAATTTAAATACATAATCATTTTAACTGATGTCATGTAAGATCGCATCAGGCCTCCCATCAGTTTTAAACTATGATTTATTTTTTTTTATTATAATATTGATCCACTTACTTATTGCGAAAAAAGCAACATTTAGTGGGGAAAAACTCAGCAAATTAAAGGTGACTTTACTTTGACTGTCTGTCATGAAACTCGTACTACCGAAAGCTTCTTTTAATAATGTGCTACTGTTGTAATGTAAACCACGTTAAATAATCTTAGAATAAAAATGTCAGTTAAACATGTTCAGAATATCTATATCATAAGATCCAGACCAGCGATGTACAGTAACGGGAGGATGTCAACTGTTTGTTTTTGTTTTTTCTTTCTCTCGTTTTTCTTAAAGAATGAATGAACGTTGTTCCTTTTTTTTCTCATGACGTGTATTTGTTTGTTTCTTTTCCATGACGTTTCCAGTAACCAAGTATTTCGCAGTGATATGTCGCAACTCTTTACACTTGCATATAAATGGTTGGTTTCGGGATTGATTTTGCCGAATGGAAACTGAAACTGCTGAATCTTTATTAGAGGGGAGCAGATTGTAGAGAAAGCAGCAGATCGCACAGAGGAGCATCGAGATACGGAGGCGCGCAGGTAGGCTGCTCTGCACTTTGGTGTTACTTTGAACTTTTTGAAATGCTTCATGATAAAATAACATGAGTCTCACTGACCCACTCACTCTCGTGCCTGCATGAATGAAAGACTTGTTTGTAGAAGAATCAGATAATATTAAATCATTACGCCTTTGTATAATATTATAAGTATTATATATATGTTTTATATGTATTTTATTTTGTGCAGATGCTGGGACGTCATCTTGCGTGTGAAATAAAATCTAAAAAGCTGTTAGTTAACTCGTAGTTTGCAGAGTGCAGCACACAACGTTATATAGACACAAACAGTTGGGGGTTTTGATATGGGCGACATGGTGGGGGCGGGATCATGGGCATCGGCAAAAAAAGTTGCTGGCACCAATGTTTTTGGCCTTGCATGGGTACCAGTCGGTTTTCTATTGCCCATTTGCGGCGAGTAAGGGCGCCCTCCGTTTGCGAGGTGCGCCTGCTGCTTGCTGCACAGGGAGGAGAGGGGCGGGGCGGGGCGGGGCGCGGCGAGCTATTCTCTGGCTCGGTGTAGCGGTATCTAATCACCAGCTCACAAAACAAAAACAAACCAACGGACACAAAAACACCAGACTTATAATTTGCACCGATGTGTTTTCTAAATTCTATCACACACATATACGCGAAAACTCAGCGCTAGGGACCTCGGTGCGCCTGCTTGCAGCTGCTGCTGTGCTGAAGTCTCACACACAACCTGTCGAAAGGGGGGCGGGTTGCTTCCAAATAAAGCACATTTCATTTATAATATTGTCACTCCAAGCCCAGGCATTAATTATTTTTTCCTGGGTTGCGCGAAATCCCAGAAGAAGAAAAAAAAAAACCCATATAAGCCGTGCACATGCACACAAACTTAACACAACTTCAGTTAATTACACCCAGATCGTTTCAAGATAAGGAAGCTGTCATGGTTATAAAATTTAAACCGCAGGTTGCAGGGTGTCTGCTAAGCTTTTTTTCCACTAGGCCGCCTTTCTTTCCATGACAGGAATAAACAAATCCAACCTGAAATGCAAATACTACTCTTTGAGAGTCATTTTAACTCCTTCTAGTCCAGAGTAGATGTCAGGGCGTGAGTGTTTGCCTGTAATTATATGTTATATGTGTGGTCAAAGTTTGAAAGGGAGATGAGGTTTAAAATGAATGTTTAATGTTTATTAAAAATAATAAAACACTAATTACATTTATGTGTTATGTATAGGATCGATATTTCACCACATTTATGCTTTATTTAGGCAGATGGCCGCCCTCCTCGAGCCTGGCTCTGGGGGAGGTTTCTTCCTGTTAAAAGGGCGTTTTTCCTTCCCACTGTCGCCAAAGTGCTTGCTCATAGGGGGTCATATGATTGATTTCTGTATGTATTATTGTAGGGTCTACCTTACAATATAAAGCGTCTTGATGCTACTGTTGTTGTGATATATAAATAAAATTGAATTGAATTAAATTATTCAATATTATGTATAAGTACATACATGTTGTAGCTTGATAATGTTTTTTAAAATCTCAGTGGAATGGTGACATTTTTAATGTATATCTTTACTGACATGAACTCTCCACACTAAGACACAAAACTGTAAAGTCTGTGTTCCTTTTTTGCTGTATAGTCAGTACCACTAGAGGGCGCCTAATCACTGTACAACACAAGGGAGTCTGAGGTGTAATTTTTGACAGTTTCACTTTTTTTTTTTTAAAGTATTTTTATATAAGGGGTAATATATTCGTCTTAGTATTTTATATGTCTGTCTTGTAAAGTGGAATAGAGAAATGGTGGGTAACTGAGGGGCAAAATCAATATGGTCATCATTTCTTTCTGATATAAGGACATCAGGACATCATAGCAGTAATGCCTTGAAAGGTTACTTTTAACCTGAAAAGCACAACTTTTAATATTGTACAGTAAAAAAAACTCTTCTGAAAGTTCCACACAGTGCCGATGTAGAGTATACACCATAGCAGAAACTATGAACACACAACAAGCCTTTAACAAGACAAGCTGGAACCACACAGGAAACACACCTTGAGGGAGAAAATGACAAAGAACAAAGGGGGACTCAGACATTATTTACATACTAGGAAATCAGGGAGATGCAAAACACCAGGGAACACAGCTGAATGGAATCAGACTAACGGGCTGGGAAGTGGGAAGCAAAACTGAATAAAAAACACGATACGTGGACTATCAAAATTAAACATGAGGTAACAAACACTGAGACCAGGACTAATATGTGAACCATAAAAAAAGCCAGAATGTCAACAATACAGAACTGTAATACAGATAAATGAATTAAAAAAAACATACAAAACACCCCAAAACCCAAAACTCTGGGATCACGAGAGAAGAAGAAATATTTTTTAATCTCATTAACAGAAAACAAACAATAATAACCAAATTGTTTGGAAAGAATAGCATTAAAATCAATTATTAAAGCAAACTAGTGATAAACTACCCTCACTGATAATTCACACATTACTCATATTATTCCTGCTAAAATCTAAAACCACATTTTCTAAACAGTGCATCTCTTTTTAATAATTGAACTCTTACTGGCTTCCCTGTTGTTTACACCCTTTTCTGTCTACTTCAGATACTCACCTCATCCAAAATGAGTCTTCAGGTTTGCCACTGTGGCTGGTCCAAAAACACAAGTTACCAGGGCCTCAGAGTTCACCAGGGAAAGATGGGATGTACACCAAAGGGAATGAGGATGCCTGAACATGCACAATTCAGTTACCTTCCTACAGTGACCATCCTGAGTCCTCAGATCAAATTAACAGACCCATTTATGGATATTTTCAAGAATTCTGTGAAGTCTGGTGAGTGCGCTGATTGTACTGTTGCCCCTAGTTACACTTTGTGCAGCTGCAGAGGCTGGGGATAAATTTGTCACTTTAAAAGTTTGTTACAGTGTATTCTCACATTGTTAAGGAATACTTTGCTAAAAATAAACAAAGAATATGCAGGAAGAGTTAAAATAATCATTCCTTAATGTGTCACACAAACACAACAGATTCTTCTTCAAACGCAAGCTACTACAGCTGGCCCAGAATCACAGCTGATCAGGACCTCGGAGATCTCCAGGGAGGGATGAAATCTACACAAAATCAACTGGAGGAGAACAAAGTTCAACTCTGGAGAAATCATCAGGAAGAATCTCATCAAAACTACAGCAGACCAACTTTCAGTTCTTCAGTCAAGGAGGAGGTATGGCTTTTTCACCGAAATATTAGAAATTACACTAGATGAGTATTGAACTGTATAATCACATCTGTTGTCTCCAGCAGAATAGACTTCTGCCATCAAGCTTCATCCCCCAAATCGATTCTCCAGCCAGACAAGCCTCCGCAGTAGAGATAATTAAATCATGTATGCATTGTAATTTAGTTATTTCATAATGACAACACTCCAAAAAAGCAAGGTGGCTTAATTTAACCTAATTTAATCCTCTTTTGTTTCAGTGGTTGAAACTCAGCAACAGTCTGTGCCAACAGGTTCAAACATGGGCGCATATCAGGGGCTTGATTTTGCCTCTGGTGCCCAGGTACACATTTTTTTTTCAAACACATCAAAGAAGTGTTAGGATAACATGTCAAGTGACACCCACTGAATCTCCACTTCTACTTTTCTCTTACAGTCTGTGTTCATGGCCATGTCACAGACCTTCAGCAACCACAGTGATCATACAGACAACATAACCACAAAGATGGAGACAGACACATCATGTACGCATTACAATCTTCACAGTTGATGACAGTTCAAGCCAGCTTTGCTTGGCACTAACTCTCTTGTTCCTCTGCAGTCTTTGAGACTCCTCAGCGCTCTCATCAAAGCACCGTGAGCTCAGACAAAGCCCGTCGAGCTCTGGACTTCTCTACTGGTGAACAGCAGGTACTGCAGATTTCTTAAGTATAGTCATTCAGATGCATGTAAAATATGGTTTTTAGTATAAATGTGAAACAATTTTGCTAAGAGTTAATCTGTATAAAGATTAATTTCATTACTTACTGCTTTCATATTTTAGGTGGTACAACTCTTGGAGCTTCCTGGGAAAGCAGCCCAGCATGCAGCAATCTGCCCTGAAGAAAAAGAAAAGGAGATAGACAGACTGAAAGAGAAGAAGACTAAAAAACTACAAAAGGTAATGCAGTTTTAATAGTTGTTAAAATAGTTTTAAGTGGTTCTGAGTAACAGTTTAATAATTAGTAGAATTTTCACTCACTAAAACTGAAGAAATACTAAAAATGCTCCAAAAGGTGCCGACAGCACAAACAATGCTTGGAGATTAAGTTCAAACACTTAAAGTAGCGGAAGTAAAGCCTCACAGAGTGTTAGAGGCTACTGCTGCATGTGTTTGCACACCTTTCAGTCAAAGCCACCACAGCTCTAGCTATCCACATTTAGTTAAACTGCTGAAATGTCTTAAAGACATAAAGACCTGGATAGTCTCTAAATTTCTGCTTCTAAATTCACATAAAACTGAGTTTATTGTATTTGGCCCTGAAAATCTTAGAAAAATGATATCTAACCAGATTCTTACTCTGGATGGCATTACTTTGGCCTCCAGTAACACTGTGAGGAACCTTGGAGTCATTTTTGGCCAGGATATGTCCTTCTAGCATGAGACTTTTGACTCTGAGCCATTTGTCCTCTTTCAAGGCGAAACAGGAAAAGATGAAATCTGACTTGCAGCAGAAAATTCACATCAGAGAGCTCAAGATGGCTGAAGTCAGATCATTGGAAATAGACTGCAAGGTAAGGCTGTTTATTTATTTTTCATTTGTTTGGTTTCTTGCTTTGATGCTACTTTAACACATCCACTCTCTTTCAGGGTACTCTGATCAGAGTTGGGCTACTCTGGATGCTGAATCAGTGGAGATCAGCTGAACATGGTTGGAAGTCAATAATTTCTTCTCAGAGGTGATCAGAGTTGTGGAGGATGCTCGAAAGAAAGCCCTTAAGCCTCTGGAGGAGAGGTTGGTACTGTTAGTTTATCAGTGGAGATCAGCTGAACATCGCCAAAGGGCACTTTAGTGCTGTTATAGAGCTGTACATTTTACTCTCCTATATACTGTTTAGGAGACAGAAAGTGAAAGGAGATGCTCAGGATATCATTCAGAAGCTGCAAAGAGAAATTGATGTGCTCAAAAAGGCCATTGCTGAAGCACCCAAAAACCCAGACTTGGAGGTGAGCTTTGAGGACCTGAAGTCCATCTTCTGGTCTTTTTAACATCTCAGCAAAAAAAACATATACTTTTATTCACAGGATGCTCAAAAGAGGAAACATTAGATTTCTGCCAATTCTGTTTCATTAAACTCATTAAATTTAATCTTGTCACACGCTGATGTTTACCATGTGCACACACAGGTTTCCCCACCAACAGGCCTGGATGAATCTACTGACTGGAAAAATGTACAAGTTGACACTTCACTTGTCCTTTTTTGTACATTCACACTGAGAACTACGACTTCAGCCATGATGAAGCAAATTCACGAGGAACTGGAAAACTCTCATCCATCGGTGAGTCCATCATTTTGTTATACTTATATTAAAATCTGTATTTTCTGATTTATTGCCACTTACTAAAATGTTTGTTTCCACAGAACTCAGGAGGATTACTAAATTTGCAGGTGTGTATTTCAAAATAAAAACCTTATTTAAATGGAAAAAAAATGTTGATGTTTAATACAGATACATACTGATGAGCAGCAGTAGATTTTGTAATGTAAAATTAATAGGCTTTAAAAGTTGTGAAATTTTCAAAATAAAAACCCAAGCTTTATAGAAAATTAGCAGGATTCTCTCAAATTTCAAAATAAAAGCCTCCAGTTATTTATTAGCTGTTATTGTTTTCCAGAATTGAACTAGTCTTGCTAAGGATTACTAAATTTGCAGGTGTGTATTTGGAAAAAATGTTGATGTTTAATACAGATACATACTGATGAGCAGCAGTAGATTTTGTAATGTAAAATTAATAGGCTTAGATGCAATCAAAATTAATATGTAGTTTTCCAAATAAAATATAATTTTCTAATGTACTCTTTAAAAGTGATTTGAAAAACAAATGGCAGAGATAAGTTTAACATCGTCTGTAACAATTATTTTCACTCATTAGCTAGGTGATGTTGATGCTTGGTCATCGGGCAGTGAGACAAAGGCTACGTTCACACTGCAGGCGAAAGCGCATCAAATCCGACTTTTTTGACCCTATGCGACCCATCCAATCATGGTATGACAGTGTGAACAGCACAAATTCGAAAATTTCAAATCCGATCTTTCCATCACTTTCGTATGTGGTACTGAATCCGATACATATCTGATGTTTTAGAAAGCGACTGCTGTTTGAACGGTCATGTCGCATTAAATCCGTCTTTTACGTCACTGAAACAAGACAGACGCCAATTATCAGCGCCGGAGAAGACAAACGGGAAAGCGTGGGGTTGGAAACTGGAGACGGAGCGAGTCAATGTCACATTGTATTTGTAGTGTGAACAACCAGACAAAAAAATCGGATTTGATCAAAAAATCGGAATTGAGCATTAAGACCTGCAGTGTGAACGTAGGCAAAGTTCTATTTTCTTCCTTTTTAAACACAAGCAGATACACCCCCCTCCCCCCCACCTGTACTGTGTTCAGCTTAGAGGAATTGTCTGGCCAGTTTTAGAAAACATTGTAACTTGTATATTTCTAAAACTGCTCACTTAACTGCAATAATTTTCTTCCCGAAAAAAGGGTCTATGGAAAAACATGAGTAATTATTTTTAAGAATATGAACACGTTTAGCTTGGGCACATTTTATTATTCTCAAATGTTGTCACGTGAATGATATTTGACACCTCTGGGAGAGCAGCAAACTCAACAAGATTAATACACTGTGATTCAGTGCTGTAAGATTTCAGGAGTTATGCAAATTAAATATTTGAAAATTATCAAATTAGCACAGTTATTAGCTAAAAATGTTAATATATTGTTTAGTTCACAATAAGAAAAAATGAAATAGTGAGATCGCTAACGTATGTAAGGAGTGTTTACTTGTTATGGACCTCAAGGGGTCAGCATGGAGAACACAATGCCCTGATGCTTTTGTTAGCCTAGCTTCTTGTCGTTCAGGGAACGGTTAATGTATCCTGCATGCTCATATCTCATCTCCTTAAGATTTCATATACAAATATTATTTCTTACTGAGGACAAACCTGTTGTTAATATTGTTTCCATAGCAATACTTACCACCATGTTTGGGTTTAATCCAAAGCTTTGGCTGAAATATTTAATATGAAAAGTAAATAAAGTAAGGGGAGACTTCTATTGTAGTGTATCCATTACTCTTGTGATGCTTCTACACTTCTACCCACCACACGGTTCTGTTTCTTAAATCACTTGTATTCTTTTGACTGCAGTGGACGTGAAGCTGGACCCGACTACCGCACACCAAAGCCTTGAAATTTCTGATAATGGGAAAAAAGTGAGAGATGGTGGAAAGATGTCGAGAGATCCTGATTCTCCACAGAGGTTTAATATGTTTGGAAGTATCCTGGGGCTCAACAGGCTGTCCTCTGGCAGGGCATACTGGGAGGTGGAGGTCAGCAAAAAGACCGGGTGGGATCTGGGTGTGGCGAGATGTGATGCAAACCGCAAGGGGAAACTCTCAATCAATCCTGACAATGGTTACTGGGCTACTGTACATTATGAAGACCAGAAATATGCAGCCCTAATGACACCACCTGTGAGCCTTTCGCTTAAAAGGAAACCACAAAAAGTCGGGGTGTTTGTAGATTACGAGGAAGGTCTTGTGTCCTTTTACGATGTGACGTCTCAGTCTCACATCTACTCATTTACTGAGTGTTTGTTTGGTGGTGAGATCCTCCCGTACTTCAGTCCACATCTGAAACAAAATGAGAAAAACAGCAATCCTTTGATTATCTCTGCTGTGCAAAAGCAGCAGTAATCACATGCACTGAATGTGGTAAGCAATATGTATGATTGGGTGTGCAGTAACAGTTTGCTTACCTGCTCATTGGGTATTTCATCGGTCAAATTTCAACATTTTTTACTATAACATGCCTTAATGAAGATCCTCTGACTGAGGCATCAATTTTAAAAATTTTTATATACTATTTTTCTAGATTTTAACATTTGAAAACTAAAAAATAGGTCATACATACAGCAGTGGAAATGTATACATTTTACAGAAACAATATGAACAATGAAATTACAGAAAATTACTAACAGGAAAAAAAAACATGGCTGGGAACTAGGATGTCTGGGCGTGTTGAAACACCTGCAAAAGACAGAAATGACAAAATATATTCTAAATATCAACGTGTTAAAACACTTTAGACACTATTCCTGTTATTCCTTTAAGAAAAAAATATTAGGACATATTATGATCAAATGATGTCACGTACTGATCACCAGCAGCTGGAGGTTGTGCATTATTCAAAATCAGCTATTAGCCAATTTTGGGGAGCATTAAAATCTTGCACCTAGATGAAAGTAACTTTAAGAAGTAATTTGACATTAATCCCTCGGATGCAACAAGAAACTTGACTTTGTTATGCATGGACTGGTGTATGTATGGATCAGAATCAGAATACTTTATTAATCCTTAAGAAAATAATATAAGTGTATGTATTTGCTTTTCTACTCACTCTCAGCAGATTGCTTTCTTATACTTCAAAGCTTGGGGGATAAGGAGGTAATTTAGGACTCAGGATCTATGACACACGGTTTAAGTGGAGCCATGGATCAAACCACCAACCTTGCCATTAGCAGATGGTCTGCTCTACCCACTAAGCCACAGGGGACTTTAAAATATTAAGTTAACTTTGTGCGAATAGGCTTAAATTATATGTCTTGACTGCTGTCCTAAGAGTTGCAAGACTGGAATACTTGAACTCTCTGTGTATCTGTGACATTTTTTGGCTGCTGATTCTTGTCTGCTTTGCACAGAGGAGTGTGCACTGCACCTCTGTGCACACACACACACACACACACACACACACACACACACACACACACACACACACACACACACACACACACACACACACACTTCAGCACTCCCTTCCTTCGGCTCTGACTATAAATGCTGTTTGTTATAATTGTATACCAAAGGATGGATTACGAGTTCTGCTTGTTCGTTGTCTTTTGCTCATTCTCCATCACTTACTGTATCAACAAAATGTTTACTTCTCTTTGTAGCTCTGTTTTACAGATCCTTTTTGTAACTATTTCACTTTGTACTTTTGCTACTCAGGCTTCTTAAATTGTGCTCTTCAGCAGTCACTATATGCCATTTAATAATGTGTGTAATATATTTATGACATCAAATGGACAGAAATGAATAAAACTGTCATTTAGGAACGTGTTTTTTGTGCATTTTTTGTCATGATGTTACCACAAATAAGTTTGATAAGTAAATCTATAGGTAGATTTTAAAAATATAAATAGAAAATATAATATCAATTGTTATCATTCATAATAATGATGATATAGAAATTACTTCCAGACTGTCATATCTTATTTGTCCACTAGATGCCATTAGTGAGTTTTACCTCCATCCTGATGAACACATTCTCCACCCATTGTTGTTTTCTGCTATCTAGAAGAGAGTTCTGGATAATGAATGGAAAATTAAAGTAAATATTTCATGTCCACACACAAATCAGAGAAAATATCCACTCCACTTTGGAATACTCTCATGATCGTCACTTTCAATCAATCAGTTTATTTATAAGCACATTTAAAAATAACACAGGTTGAACAAAGTGCTGTACAAAGTAAAAATAAAACAAATACACACAAAAAGAACAAAACAAGACTCAGTCACATTAAAAGCGAGGGAGTAAAGATGTGTTTCTCAATGAGATTTAAAAATGTTGAGTTTTGGAGAGGTCCTAATTTGAAGAAGCAGACTATTCAAGTTTAGGCGCAGCAATCGCAAAGTCCCGGTCGCCTCTGGGTTTTAGTCTGCTGCTAGGAACAATCAGAAGCAACTTATCGGCTGACCTAAGAGTTCTATTTGACTATTTTTAGTTACAAGATCAGAGAGGTATTTTGGAGCTAATCCATTTAGAGACTTAAAAACAAGCAATACAATCTTAAAATCAATTTTATAACGTACTGGAAGCCAATGTGAACGAGCCAAGGCTGGGGAAATATGGTCTTGTTCATGAGTGCCTGTCTAGAGTTGGGCTGCAGCATTCTGAACAAGCTAAAGAAGAGAGCAGAGCCTGGCTGATACCAAAATGAAGAATATTACACTAATCAAGCCCGGATGATATAAATGCATAAATTACTTTCTTGAAGTCAACAGATGACAAAATGTTCTTAATTTTTGCAAGGGCCCTTAGCTAGAAGGAGTTGGCTTTTACAACAGGATTTATTTGTTTGTCAAATGAAAAACTGCCATCTGTCATGGTATTGCTGTGTAACAGACAGCGGGAGGACCCAAGTGCAGGACTCCGACACATTGAGTTAACTTAGGCACAGCTTTACTACTGGAAAACTCTTCATGAAAAATAACACTTACCAAAACCAACCAAAAAAAAACTGGAGCTCGAACTTCTAGAACTAACAAAACTCAGGACACAAAGGGGAGAAGACACAGCACAAGGAGAGTATAGGTTAGGTTAACGATGTGACAACAAGTAAGGGTAGACTGAGGACTAAAATATGCAGGATCACGAGAGGAGTAGGGAACAGGAAGAAACACAGTTGGGACAATTCAGACATAATCAGACGAGGGAAGGCAAAACCAGATACATTGGCATAGACAGACTAACAAAATAGAAATTTAAATATGTCACATACGCACAGACACAGACTCAGAGACACGAGCTTAGCACTATGATAATACTGAGGCGGTACAGAGGGAAAATAAGGACAGGAATGACTAGACGGGAGAGGTGGGACTGGCACAGAGACTCTGACTTGATACTGAACAGAGGGAACACGGAGTACAAGGAAAGGGGTGACATGAGACACGACTGACTGGGGAACAAGAGAAGAAGCACGAGGGCAGAACTAAACCTAAGAACTAGAAATCATAAACACAGAAGAACTAGAGATCTAGGAATACAAAACAGAAACCAAAACTCTAATAGTAATGAGCCATGATCAAAAATAAAAGTACAAAACTCAAAACACTGGGTCACCAACTCAGGACCACAACACCATCAAAGAAAACTCTGGGATTTTTCCAGAGGGACAACGTAACCCTTAAGAGAAGAACTAGGGTCAGAAGGTCCAAATAGTACAGTCTCAGTTTTTTGATCATTTACATTAAAAAATTAATACCAACCATGATTTAGTGTAATCAAGGCAGTCTAGCAAAACTTTTAAAGAATCTATAGAATTCTTTTAAGAGGAAAGTAGATTTGAGAATCATTGGCATAACAGTGAAATGAGATTCCATATTTTCTGAAAATAGATGGGAGCATAAGGGTAAAAAGTAATGGCCCAAGGATAGATCCTTACATGTAAGGGGGGTGGATGTGGATGAAGAGCCACCGGACCTGACAGAAAAACTACTGTCAGTTAATTAAGATCTAAGTCATTTAAGTGCAGTTCTTTTAATATCCACACAGCTCTCCCGACACAAGAAACCCATGATCCACTGTATTAGCTGTCGCCCTCAGATCTAAAAGCACTAAAATGGCAGAGTTACTGGAGCCAGCAATAATTAAAAGATCATTAAAAAAACACAGCACAGTTTCAGTGCTATGTTGCACTTTGAAACCAGACTAAAATATTTCTGAGATGCCATTACCGTATTTTTCGTACCACAAGGCGCACCAGATTATAAGGTGTACTGTCTATGAACGGGTCTCTTTTCATACATACGGCGCATCACATTACAAGGTGGATTAAGCGAAACAGAACAGTCAGATAAGTCAAACATTACTCAACTCATTCTTCTTGCTTCCTCCACTTCTGTACCATTGATTCAGTAATGTTGAATTCTCTCATACCTGCTCTATTCTCATGTTCTGGACCTGAAAACAGGGTTTGATGTTTGGTTTCATTCTATAATACTGGGCTTACTTTTCTTTGAAGGTTTGAACTTTAAGAGTGTTTAAACAAGAGACAAAAGTGTGAAAATATTTATGCCCAACATTTAAATATTTCAGTAAGAGACTTTTGACACTTTGTTTGGATAATTCATTATTGTAGGTGCCCATTTTTAATGCGTGTTGTTGGACTTTTTTAGTGTGACCACGAGTTTTAATGGAGGAATTGATCAAGCTCTAGATCGACTGCACACAGGGAAATGGATCAATATTGTAGGTATATTGGGTGTTTGTTTTAGATCTGTGATTTTGAATGGTTTAATAAAACTGATATTCTATTGGGTAACATTTTCGATAATTTTGTTTGTGTTTTGCAGCTGTTGTTGTGCTTTTTCTGCTGTCCTTTTTTTTTGTTCTTTTTGGTTGATTTGTGATTTTGTTTTGGTTAGTCCATCCAGCCGTAAAGGCTGTTAATGATTGGGAATGAGTCTTGTAAGGCGAACTAACCTCTCTTTTTTTGTTTTTTGTTTGTGAAACCTCCCTTTATAACCCAGATTGCATGCCATGCATAGCACTGATTCCCAGCTGTGCTGAGACCTGAATCGTTTGCAGTGTGTGCCCACAGGTAAATTGATTGCAGTGTCTCTAAGCCGGGTGTGACGGTTTGCAGTGTCGTGTTATTTTTTGCACCTTTTGTCATTGCTGTGCAGGCAGGAAAAAGACCCAAAATGCAGGCTCACGGAGGCTGAACTTGAACTCAAAAACCTCAGCTTTATTGTTTGCAAAAGACAAAACAGAAACTACACTGGGAAGACTAGAAACGGTGCATGAAAACAGAACACACAGGTAAGAATGAGGGACGAGGCGATGACGAGCAGGGGAAGACAGACACTAAATACAAGAGGTCAACAGGACCAAGGGGAAACAGCTGGGAGACACGGCTGACACAGACGAGACGGGGGAGCGGGAATTACTGAATACACTGACATAAGGCAAAGACCTTCAAAGTAAAACAGGAAACTCAACGCACAGGCAAAGACACAGACTCAGAGACACGGGCTTTACACAGAGACCTGACTGAACTGGAACAGAGAGACTACAGAACAAAACCTAACAACTTAACAGAATACATAACCAGAACAAACAAGAACATAAGATAATATTAATAAATACAAACCACTGAGTCATCAGACTCAGGACCATGACACTTTTGGTTTGGTAGGTCTTGTGCAGCTGGAATATTAGTAGGATGTGTTGTAAGTCCCGTCTGGGAATAAATGAGAAAACGTATGTTCAGTTGATGTAATAAAAAAATTATCAGTTTATTTCTTTGCTATTTTCTTCGACACCTTTGTGCTCGGCTACATTTTAGCGTTGTTCCGAACAGGATTCAAGTGAGTGGCAATTTTGTTCTTTCTTTATTTTTTGGAGTTGTTTTGTAAGGACAGCAGGGACAGGTTTGTAGATTGCAGTGAAGGAGCAGCCAGGTCTCGATTGCAATCATGGAGGAAAATGAGCAACAATCAATGGCCCAACGTATAGAGGAGTTGGAGAATGAACTTAGAGACTGGAAAAAGGCATCTGTGGGTACAGAGAGGCCCTCAACTTCAACACGAGCTACAGGAAGTGAATCAGAGACTGTGAGACACAATCCTGTGGTATATGTACAACAGGATAGAACGTAGCCAACTTTTTCAGGGAAGTTGGATAATATGGGCTCACTGACTCTAGATGAGTGGATTGAGCAAATGAGAGACTTTGTGCGTACTTTCAAGCTGGCGAGGCGTGATTGCGGATGCCACTCAGGTGTGTCCATCTCCCTCGCAGCCCCCAACAGTAAGTTACAGTAAGTTTTGTTTTGTCTGTTTTGTTTCTTTTCCATGACCTTTCCAGTGACCAAGTATTTCTTAGTGACGTGTCACAACTCTTTACAGCTGAATTTAAAGGGCTGGTTTCAGGATTGATTTGAAAAAAATGAAACTGAAACCAGTGAATCTGCACCAGAGAAGAGCAGAGTGTGGAGAAAGCAGCAGCTCGCACAGTGGAGCATCGAGATACGGAGGTGTGTGCAGGTAGGCTGCTGGTGGTGCTTTTAACTTTTTGAAATGCTTTATGATAAAATTACATGGCAGTCTCACTGACCCATTCACTCTCGTGCCTGCATGAGTGAAAGAGAATCAGATAATATTGAAATATTACACCTTTGTATAATATTATATATTTTTATATGTATTTCATTTTGTGTCAATGCTGTGAAGTTATCTTTTTTGTGAATTCATATCTAAAAAGTTCATAGTTAACTGGTAGTTTTTAGAGTGCAGCAAATAAAGTTATATAGACAAAGTTATGCAACACAACTCCAGTTAATTACATGCTCATGGTTGGACGATAAGGAAGTTGTTGTGGTTATCAAAGTAAACCGCAGGTTGCAGGGTGTGTGCTCAGCTACATACGAAACTAATTTTTTTTCCACTAGGCTGCTTTTCTTTCCATGGTAGGAATAAACAAACCCAACCTGAAAAGCAAATACTGCTCTTGGAGAGTCATTTTAGCTCCTTCTAGTCCAGAGTAGATGTCAGGGTGTGAGTGTTTGTGCTGTCGAAAAGAAAATGTGACTTTTCCTATATTCACGGGTGGTCAAACACGGAAAGGTAGAGTTATATAAAGGTTTATAAAAGAGACACTACAGAACCATAAAACCAGGGCTCTAGACTAACTTTTTGCCACGGTTGCACTGGTGCGCCTAATTTTTTTTCTTAAGCGTACCAGCACAAAAGTTAGGCGCATCGCTTAACACCGCAGTTTTACATGTGCACTTTTTTGGGGGGGGGAAATTACAGACAATATTCATTTGTAAATGATTAACTAACAATCTTGTGCTTGTGCTTTAAGTGCTTTGGCACTCTATGCCAATATTGTAGACAATGTTAAACTTAATCATCATCTCGGCCCCCTCTGACGACCAGTTTGCTGCTGCCTGCCGCTGAAGGCAGTGGGGAGAGAGGACACTTGAGCAGTGCCTTTATCACGACATATAACATGTTTTCTGGATAAACTGTGCTTTTTCAGCGTTCAAAGATTGATGGCACCGTGTCAGAGCTGGCTATGAATTTCAGGCTGATCAGGCCTTAACTTAACGAAAAAGTTATCAATAGTTCTTTTCATCTTTTCTCATTACCCACAGCTACATCCACTTCCACTGGGTATCATCACTGATTTCTACAATCCATTCGATTCCGATTCAATTTTGCCTCAGACATTCAGAAATATTATAATTCTGATCATTTATCAGTACTGACATTTGTGAGACTTCATCAGAATTGTGAACATCACAGCAGATGCCTTTATGTGAAAGTAACTGAGAATAAAACACAGAAAAACATGAAGGAGATTTTCCTGGTCTGGCGTTTTATAGCAGATAACCTTAAAAATATTCTGCAATATTCTGCAATTTTGCATAATTTTAAAAGTTTAAATCTCTTCAGTATTGAACAGCAGAAATTAGGCTTTCTTGCCTGAGGTCATTTAAGTAAAAAAAAAAAAAAAAAAAATACAGCGGCCGACAGCGCTGTACATGAGTTGTGCGTAATAAGCAAATGAATAATGCAGAAAACAGAGATTTGAGATGGGAAACTGTTCTTGAAGTACACAGAGAGAGAGCTGTGCATGAAGTGTGATTTTTATCGTGGTGGAAGCAAAACAGAATTCATGACGATATTTATCAAATGTGAAGCGTAGTTTGCTGCTTCTTTTGCTGCTGGTTCAGTGAATTTTGGTTGGAGAGAGACAAAACCTGCAGTAGTGATGTGTCCTGTGTGTCGAAGCTTCGAATCGCGCTTCGGGTAATCTCGGGGGCGTGTCTGTGAAGCGCGTATCGAGGCTTGCTTTGATTACGTATGCAGTGACGTTCGAGGCTTCGTGGGCAGTCCGTACCACGTGACTGATTCGGGAACTGGTTCACTGGTTCGCGCCAGATTCGAAATAAAATGGGCAGCAAAACACAGCTGATTCCCCATCACATTGTGTTGCGGAATTGGATTGTTTACGTGCTACATAGTTACTTGAGCATTTCTCCTTCGATGGAGCCTGCAAGGAAGAGATTTGTTTTCTCTTCTAATAAAGTATGCACACAGTAATAAATATCACAAATGATAAGTACCATAATATAAATAAACAACACTACAGATCCTATAACCTGATTTATGTCTTTTAGTTTATTAAAAAGTGAAGCGTCACACAGTTTGTGTCATTATCCAGATGTACATAAGCATGATTACACAGTTATAGGGGCGGGTTTTGATTATCGATTAAAATCGATTCTCGCTTGGAAACGTGATATTGTTTAATTAAAATCCTGAATCGATTTTTAATATAACTTTATTTTGCCCGAAATGCCAGAATCTCAGGTTAAACCTCACAAAAATTTCAACAACCACCAAACAGCTAAAACAGTAAGTGACAGCAGGTACACGGATTCTGCACAAAGACGCAAACACAAAGCGCGGAACCGCTGACGGATCAGAATCAGTGAGATGTCGCCTTTCTCACCCGACGACACGGACACGGTCGGGGCTGAAAGGACAGCTCACTGATTCTCATGTGTCGGCGGGTCCGCGCTTCGTTTTTACGTCTTTTGCGCTGATTCTGACGCTGCAGGTTTTATTTCTCTCAAACAATATTGACTGAACCAGCAGCAAAAGAAGATCCAAACTACGCTTCACATAAACATCGTCATGAATTCCCTCTGACTTTTGCTGTTTTGCTTCCACCACGATAAAAATATCACACTTCATGCACAGCTCTCTCTCCCTCTCTCTCTCTCTGTACTTGAAGAACAGTTTCCCGTCTAAAAATCTGTTTTCTGCATTATTCCCTTGCTTGTTACGCACAAGTCTACCGTTGTTTACAGCGCTGTCAGCCGCTGTTTTTTCCTTTTACTTACTACCGAAAAGAAAACCTAATTTCTGCTGTTCAATAGGCTACCAAACAAATTTAAACTTTTTAAAATTATGCAAAATTGCAAAACGCTTAGCCGTGTCTCTAAACCTCTGTAACTTTGCTTCATTCAGCAGCATCAGGTAATGCTCATATGTTGATGAATGGTTTTCTTTCGTTTTTGATCTGCTGCAGAATATTTTTATAAATCGTATTTCTGTTTTATCCTTAGCTGCTTTGACACAAAGGCATCTGCTGTGATGCTCACACCTTTGATAAAGTCTCGCAAGTGTCAGCTTTCTTTTATAGATATAAAATATAGAAATGTACTGATCCATGATCTGAATTATAATATTTCTGACTGAGGCACAATTTCCCCTGATCGAATCCTGGATCGAATCGATTCTAGAAATCAGTACGCAGGCCTAACAGTTACACAATCATACCAAAACTCTGTCCTGATAGTTTCCACTTTCTCTTTTGTATCAGACATACTGAGACAATATTTGGAATAAATAACCACGAAAACAATCTATTTATTCAGTTTAGAGGTTTACACATCACATCATTATAATCACAGAGCCTATTTCACTTAAATCGTCCACTTGATGGCGCAGTAGAGCAAATGAATCATCACAATGCTTCGAACCATGAGTCGACCAGTTGGATGGAAAGCTTCAGCTCATCACGAGGCTTCATCTCACCATCACTAACCTGCAGCTCAGAATCAGCGCAAAAAAGGCGTAAACTGCGCGGAATCATCAGAATCAGTGAGCTGTCAGCTTTCAGTCCCGACGGCGTGTCTGTGTACTTGCCGTCGGGTGAGAAAGCCGAGATAGAGAAAGCTGATTCTGATGTGTTGGGTCCGCTCTGTGTTTACGTCTTTGTGTGGAATCTGTTTACCTGCTCTCATTTGCTGTTTGGTGGTTGTTGAAATAGTTTTGTGAGCTTTAACCTGAGATTATGGCGTTTCTGGCAAAATACATTGATATTTAAAAGTCGATTCAGGATTTAATGAATCGATATCGCTTTATTCAAGCTACTTACATCTCTCTATCTGCCTGCACTTTCAAACGTACACACGGACTACATGAATATGAAAAGTTTTTTGTTACTCGAACAGTTGGTCGCACCAGTGCGACCTAAGATTTTTTTTAGTGGCACCATCGGTCGCACTCTAGAGCCCTGCATAAAACAAATGTTTTATTCCTATACCATCAATAAAACTAATTACTAATTACATTTATGTAGATCCCTGTGTTATGTACACGACCCATTTCTTTCTACATTTTTTGTTTTATTAAACATTATGTACAGTATAACCACATATACAGATACATTTTTTTTCTTCAACATCAAGTTATTCAGGATTAGAAACCACACTTGACTGTTACACACGAAGTGCTCTATATTACTGTTGTCGCACTGTATAAGGGTCCTAGATTTGAATTCAGGCTAGGGACAGTGTGGAGTTTGCATGTTCAACCTGTGCCTGCGTGGGTATTTCCTCCCATAGTCCATAGACAAGTTAGATCAAGTGTGTTGCACATTATTCAGTCTTAAGACACCTCTAAGCCCAGGTCACTCTTAAAAAAAGTAACTTTGATCTCACTAAAATGCTGACCTGTCAAAATGTAATCTTACTGAGATGGACTCTCCGTTTAACTTCCTGATGTCATTTGGCTAGAGAAATAAATAAATATCTTGTTTGTCTCATGTGGATATGTATTTCTGATATAAGGACATCAGTGTTAATAACTATGACAGCATTGCACTGAAGGTAAACAGTATATAACCTGAAACCCTTATTAAACCATTCAACTACTGTACCAGTAATATCACCTTCTGCGTTTGGTTCCTAATTTTAAGAAAAGCACAATACTTCAAATAATTTGGAACAACACTTACTTTTCTGAAAGTTCTAAACACTGGTAGTATCCGGTCTATGCCATGACTACTATGGTCACAAAAAAAATAAATAAATAAAATAATGAAGCTCTCAATTTAAGTTTTATTGATAACCTGGCTATTGAAATGAAAAGAAACAGTATTAAGCAAGCAGATGAAAGAGAAACTGCTTACCAAAGGATGTGGTTATCTGCTTATTATTTCTTCACTCACAAATATGTTGACAATATTCTGTTGCAGACACCCAACTTATCCAACATGAACGTTCAGGTTTGCCACTGCGGTTGGACAAAACGTACAACTTACCACGGCTTGAGAGTTCACCAGGGAAAGATGGGATGCACGCCAAAGGGAATGAGGATCCCTCAAAGTGAACAATTCAGGTTCTCTCATAAACCGAGCTACAATGAACCTCAAATCAAAATAAAAGAGCCTTTTGTGGATGACTTAGAGAGTTCTGGTGAGTGCACTGATTGTACAGTGTTTGTGCTGATGTTGGGGCAGGAAAAATATCCTCACTAAAACATATGTTGTCATCCCAGTTTACAGTGACAGTTGATGTATTTCAGCATTTTATGTTTTTTAGCAGTATAGCGGCCCCAACATCTCACTTAAACCATTTATAACTGATAGCAGGCACAGAACAGTGAATCGTGACTGTCTTCTTTCTCTACAGTCTTTGAGACTCCACAGCGCTCTCGTCTAACTACTGAAATTGAAGATTCCAGAGCTCGTCCAGTTCTGCAATCTTCTATTGGTGGACAGCAGGTACTGCATATTTCTTAAGGACGACCATTCAGATGCCTGTAAAATGGACTTGTACAGAAGTATACATTGTCAAGCCAAAATTAAGCTCCTGCCAAAAAGCACAATGTGGCCAAAGGCATCATTTTGCTCATTTGCTAAGAATTTAACAGGCCTTCTGTCTGCACTGTTCGACAGATTCATTGCTGACATCAAAGTAAAACTATATAAACATTAGTGTCATTCTTCCTCTGAAGGTAAAGAGTATGTAACCTGAAACCCTTATTAAACCATGAAACTACTGTACCAGTAGTATTCCTTTCTGAGTTTGGTTCCTAATTTTAAGAAAAGCACGATACTTCAAATAATTTGGAACAGCACTTACTTTTCTGAAAGGTTTACACACTGCTAGTATGCGGTCTATACCACGACTACTATGGCCACTACATTTTTGTTTTTTTAAATTAGATGAAAGAGAAACAGCTTACCAGAGGATGTGGAGGTGTGGTGAAATTTAGGGAAAGATAGACATACAGTTAAGGATGTTAAAGTAAATTAGACATCTTTAAGTCACACACTGCTCATTTTTGCTTAAGTGACAAATATGTTGACAATATTCTGTTGCAGACACCCAACTTATCCGACATGAATTTTCAGGTTTGTCACTGCGGTTGGACCAAATATACAACTTACCATGGCTTGAGAGTTCACCAGGGAAAGATGGGATGCACGCCAAAGGGAATGAGGATCCCTCAAAGCGAACAATCCAGGTTCTCTCATAAACCGAGCTACAATGAACCTCAAATCAAAATAAAAGAGCCTTTTGAGGATGACTTCAAGAGTTCTGGTGAGTGCACCGATTGTACAGTGTTTGTGCTGATGTAGGACCAGGAAAAATATCCTCACCAAAACTTCTCTTATCATCCCAGTTTATAGTGACAATTGATGTATTTCAGCATTTTCTGTATTTTAGTAGTATAGTGACTCCAACATCACACTTAAAACGTTTATTGTCAGGGCTAGCGGGTCGGACTCAGGAGCAGGCAGCAGGTCACGTTCACAGTTCTTAACTTTATTGAACACCAAGTGCTATTTACAAAGTGAGGGATTTTGGGATGGGCTCCACGGGTTGATGGGGAAAGGGACAGGTGCTCCACACTCGCAGGGTCTCAGCCGCTCCTCACGCTCTTGCTCTCAGCTCACACTCATGCTCAATCTTCCAAACAGCGGGGAACAGGAAAGGTCCAGGGATCTGAAGACAGGAAGGGAAGCAATTAACAAGGTACACGATATCAGATACAAATCTATAAGCCGGGATTCTCACTAACGTGGTAATTCAAAATTCCAGCAACGAGAGGCTCTGAGCCTCTGCCTTTAGTAGTGTCCAGAAGCAGTGATGAGCAACAGGTCAGTAATTAGCGGCAGGTGTGTATGAAAAGGCAGGAGCCCGAGGTGAGCTCCCCCCTGGCCGAGTGATGCAGGAGCAGGAGGGAGGGGAAAAGAGATCAAAACAAAAACAAGTACACATGTAGCCTTGCAGGGCTAGCCGGGCAGACACAGGGACCATGACATTTATAACTGATAGCAGGCACGGAACAGTGAGCAATGACTGTCTTCTTTCTCTATAGCCTTTGAGACTCCACAGCGCTCTCATCAAACTACTGAACTTGAAGATTCCAGAGCTCGTCGAGTTCTGGACTTTTCTGTTGGTGGACAGCAGGTACTACATATTTCTTAAGGACGACCATTCAGATGCATGTAAAATGGACTTGTACAGAAGTATACATTGTCAAGCCAAAATAAGCTCCTGCCAAAGAGCACAATGTGGCCAAAGGCATCATTTTGCTCATTTGCTAAGAATTTAACATGTCTTTTGCCTCCATTGTTCAACAGATTCATTGTTGACTTCAAAGTAAAACTATATAAACATTAGTGTCATTCTTCCTCCGAAGTAAAGAGTATGTAACCTGAAACCCTTTTTAAACCATGAAACTACTGTACCAGTAGTATTCCTTTCTGAGTTTAGTTCATAATGTAAAGAAAAGCACGATACTTCCAACTATTTTGGAAGAACACATACTTTTCTGAAAGTTTTAAACACTGCAAGTATGTGATCTATACCATGACTTTTGGTCACAAAAAATAAATCAAAATGATAAAGCTGTCAATTTAAATTGTATTGACTTCCTGGCTATTAAAAAGAAAAGAAACAGTAATAAGTAAACAGATGAAAGACAAACTGGTTACCAGAGGAGTGCAGAGGTGTGGGGAAATTTAGGTAAAGATAGACATACAGTTAAGGATGTTGTTAAAATAAATTCGACATAAACCACATCATTAAGTCACACAATGCTTATTTTTTCTTCACTGACAAATATGTTGACAATATTCTGTTGCAGACACCCAACTTATCCAACATGAACGTTCAAGTTTGCCACTGCGGTTGGACCAAATATACAACTTACCACGGCTTGAGAGTTCACCAGGGAAAGATGGGTTGCACGCCAAAGGGAATGAGGATCCCTCAAAGTGAACAATCCAGGTTTTCACATAAACCAAGCCACAATGAACCTCAAATCAAAATAAAAGAGCCTTTTGTGGATGACTTCGAGAGTTCCGGTGAGTGCACAGATTGTACAGTGTTTGTGATGATGTAGGACGAGAACAAAATATCCTCACTCAAACTTGGCTTCTGTTGTCATTCCAGCTTACAATGACAGTTAATGTATTTCAGCATTTTATGTAATTTAGTAGTATAGGGACCCCAACACTTAAAATGTTTATAACTGATAGCAGGCACGGAACAGTGAATCGTGACTGTCTTCTTTCTCTACAGTCTTTGAGACTCCACAGCGCTCTTATCAAACTACTGTGACCTGGTTTGAAGATTCCAGAGCTCGTCAAGTTCTGGACTTTTCTATTGGTGGACAGCAGGTACTACATATTTCTTAAGGATGACCATTCAGATGCATGTAAAATGGACTTATACTTAAGTATACATTATCAAGCCTAAATGAAGATCCTGTCAAAGAGCACTAGGTAGCCAAAGGCATCATTTTGCTCATTTGGTAAGAATTCAACAGGCCTCTTGGCTGCATTGTTCAACAGATTCATCAAAGTGACATCAAACTGAAACTATATAAACATTATTGTCTTTCTTCCTCCGAAGGTAAAGAGAATGTAGTCAGCTCCATTTGTTTGTTTGTTTGTCTGTCTGTTTCTTAGCAACATGTTAGCTTTCAAAATATCGTTTTCAAATTTTATGGGATGGTAGATAGCAATAACAGCTCAAGCAGATTTAATTTTGGTAAAAAGAACTCCACTACAATATATTAGGCCATGGAGGACATGAGCACCTTGGTTGACTAAGCATTTTACCTTGACCTTCTTTGTTTGAGCTTAAGGTCAAGTTTGACCCTTGCGCTCATTTGATCTTGTTGCATCTTATAGGTGGCACAGTTCTTGGAGATTCCTAGGACCACAGTTCAGCCATCAATAATCAGTCTTAAAGAGAAAGAAAAGGAGAAAGCCTGGGAGAAAGAGAAGAAGGCCAAAAAACTACAAAAGGTACGGCAATTTCAATACAGGTACTACACTAACAGTTAGTGTTACTAGTCACTAGTAACACCTACTGTTACTAGTGACTAGAAACAGAGTAATTACAACTGCAATTTCTCATACTACACCCAAAGAAATGCTGAAAATGCTTCAAAAGGCAACAACAACAGACACACTGTATCTTGTGAAGTAAAGCCTTGGGGATACCTACCGGCTACAGCTCTGTGTTTGCACAAGGCTCAATCAAAGCCACCACACCCCTAACTTTAGGCCTTTATTAATGTCCAGATAGATGTGTTATATAGCCAATTTGTTGACAGTAAAACTGTTATGAAAGTGGGAACTATTGTAGTTTTGTACTGGCCCGGTTCTAGACAGGCAAATATGAGGGGGCAGACAGAAATGTAAAGAGGCCACATGATGTCAATGGAAGCAGGAAAGGGGTGGGGGTTGGATGTTCTGGATAACTGTTTTTGTCATGTAACTGGATTGCACTTTGTTGGGCCTCTAACCTAAGCCCTGACCAACTTGGGTATCCTACCTGAAGGCTAAGCTTCTTCCAGTCTAGCTCTTAGGGTCACTGAGACACGCAAACCCCCTGACCATGTTAACTGAAAAATAAAACAACAAAAAATAAAATTAAATATTCCTCATCTGATTATGACAATTAAAAATATGACATTTACCTTAATCGAATGGCCTATAATTCAGTTAAAAGGGATAGATGTTACAGTCCCTGATAATGCATTGCTTTAGATGGAGAGACTCTTGAGGAATGGCTGTTATGAGGAAAAGCAGCCCAGAAACTTTGCCAGCAGCACACATCGTTGTATGCCTCAACTTTCGGTCTTTTACCCAGGCTAATCTGACATTTTCCTTCCTTGGTTAGGTTTAGGGATTAGAGATCGATCTAGATTATCATTTTTTATTTGGGACACATCATCAGTAGTGGAGCTTGGATTCATCAGGTGTTTCGGCCATTATCACTAGACACCCTCATCGAAGGAGGCCCTGCCAGGGGTGATCAGGCCCTGGAGTGTGTCGCTGGTTTATGTTAAATTGTTATTTCTCTTCTTCTTTCTTCTGTTTAGTTTCTTACAGTTTTCTATCTATTCACTGCAACTGAGAAATAATACTTTCCTCTTTAGCATTTATGGAGCCTCACTTCTTCAAAGGGACAAGAAAAGGTGATAGAGAGAAGTAAGACAAAAGGGACAAGATAGGAGAGAGCAGAGAGGAGAGGGGGGCGTCTGATCTGGCTTCCCACACCTCCCCACCGGATCGGGCTGTACGCTGTACCTTCCCACTGCCTCCCAGAAAAGGGAAGAAGAGCAGAGGGGAGAAGAGTGGAATATTTCTTTTCTCTCATGGTTAGCTGACTGCCTTAGCTCCCCAAGTAATGTCAGCCGTTTTTAACCACAGCCAGTAACTGGTCCTCTCAGCAGTGTTAGCTAGTTCTCTTATAGCCTGCCGTTGTGCCTGTCCTCTGATCCCAGTCTCTCTAAGCAGTTTTGCTGTTTTACTGGCAACAAAGCCCCTGCACCCCACTTCCACTGGGCGCACCTTGATCTTCCAGCCTCTGTCCTCTGCCTCAGCTGCCAAGTTGGCATACCGCAGCTTGTAACGCTCAAATGCTTCCTCAATTGCTTCCTCCCATGGTACCATCAGCTCAATGACGTACGCAAGTTTTCGGGAGTTAGACCAAAGGACGAGGTCTGGTCGCAGAGTAGTTGTTATGATCTCTGTGGGAAAAATTAGCCTCTGATCCAAGTCCACTTGCATCTGCCAATCCCTGGCAACCTTCAGTGGGCCCAGGTCTGGGTTTGAGGGGTTTGTCCTCAGCTTGTCTCCTTCCCGGACAAACGTTCATGAAAACTGATGCTTCTCTTGGTTTGTGAAAGGTTGAGCGTTAATGGATTTTCTTTTGCACTCAACTTTCTCGGCTAGACACCTGAGAACCTGGTTGTGTCTCCATGTGTATCTGCCCTGAGTAAGGCTAGTCCTACAACCAACCAAAATGTGCTTAAGTGTAGCTGGGACTGTACACAGGGGCAGGATGGGTCCTTTCCAAACCACAGCTGCAGATTTATTGGGGAAGGAAGCACATCATATGTCGCTCGGATGATGAAACTTAGTATATTAGACTCCATGCCCCAGATTTCACTCCATGAGAGTTTCCTCTTTTCCACACTCTCCCAATTCATCCAGTGACCCTGCTTGGCCAGTGCCACGGCTCTGGCATGTCTGGCTGTTTCCTCCTGTCGTCGCACCTCCTCCACTACCATTTTCCGACGTTCGGTTACAGATGCCTGTTACCACATAAATATATTCGAACCCAACAATAGTACTTCTCACTACTGCCAATTTTAACAAAACTAAAAAGGGTAGGCCAAGTTATAAAAATCAATTCACCAGGTCTTGAAAAATAAAACTGAAAAACAGAAATAAAGAATAAAATAAAATTTCCATCAAGGTCTTTACAACCATCAACATAATATCTATCTTAATTGAATTGCCTAACTCAAATAAATTTGCAAAATTAAGTAAGAATAAAATAAGACCTCTCAATATAGCCAACACTTACAAAATTATAAAGGGCTGGTATAGTAATGTAGAACACAACAGATTTTGTCTTGTTTTAAGCTTATTTGTTTTGCAAGGAACTTAACTCTGTTTGCAACTGAACAGCTCCACTCTCCTTTCTCCTCAATCCACTCTACAACAACAGTCTCCTGTTGCCCTTTGCAAAAACTCTTACAGATTCATCCGTATCCAAGTTATTTGTTATGGACTTTCTTTTATGTAACAAAAGTGAATGAGGTTTACTACAATCACTGTGATTACATCAGTATATGTACGAGGAAACTGTTTGGGACGGGGCTTTGTGTCACGTCTGACAGACACAGGTCCTCCAGTCGGCTCTGTGCAGCAGACAGGCTCACAGAGAGAAACACTTCTCTCATAGATTGAAACTGTGAGAAGAACAATGGTCTAGTCCCCCATTGACTGTAGATGTATTTTTTAGTTGTTAATTATCTCATGAATCACATTTATTCCAAGTTCACCAACAGGTCATCGTGAAAACGAATTAAAATAAAGTCAATTATATTTAGAAACATCAGCGTATCTTGAACATAAAAAGATAATGCTATTTTCGCTTGTCTCACATATTTAGTGAAATTAAATAACTTAAACCATCATGTGACATGGTTTGCAATAACACTGTTGTCAAAATAAACCCATCCATCCATTCGCTTCCGCTTATCCTTTTCAGGGTTGCGGGGGGCGCTGGAGCCTATCCCAGCTGTCATAGGGCAAGAGGCGGGGTACACCCTGGACAGGTCGCCAGTCTGTCGCAGGGCCAACACACAGGGACAGACAACCATTCACACTCACATTCACTCGCACATTCACACCTAGTGACAATTTCGATTATCCAATTAACCTATCCCCTCAAACTGCATGTCTTTGGACGGTGGGAGGAAGCCGGAGTGCCCGGAGAGAACCCACGCAAACACGGGGAGAACATGCAAACTCCACACAGAAAGACCCCGGCCTGATGGTGGAATTGAACTCAGGACCTTCTTGATGTGCGGCAACAGTGCTAACCACCGTGCCACCGTGCTGCCCTGCTCAAAATAAACCCAGCAAATAAAAGTGTAGAAACAAAAATACCTATTTATCGTGGTGTAATGGAAACTCAAATTGATAGAGAGACACCTTAAACACACCTCACTGCCCCCTGTAGCCAAACAGGAGAAAGTACAGCTTTGTCCCAATTCAGGGGATGCATCCTTCGAAGACTGAGAGGCCGGAAGTATGAAACTGTGAAATGGGACGGTCTAGCCTTCAGATTTGCATCACCAGCTGTCTCGGTGGCGTTAAATAAACTCTTCCGTCTGCTCCTCGCTCCCTAAAATATAACAGGACATTTGAGTAAATTCTCTACCATCTCACACTTCTGTTTAACCAGTTTTCTGTTTGACATTTATTCAGCTGTTTGAAAACTATAACCTTCATCTCAGCCAAACTGATTTACTCAGGAACAAATAAAACACTGAAAAAAAGCCAAACAATAACATTTTTAAGTTATCTAAGTGACTTATAGATCATGTTTAACCTGAGTAGCGAAAGACTGCAGGGGTTTGAAATCAATGTGCCGGGAGTTTGGTGTTCTCGCTGACTCTGGTGAGCCTCGATCTCCCGGTTAGATATCGAGCTGGTGGGTAACAGTCATCTCAGAAAATGTCAGAGCACTTTTGCAAATATGTGATGTCTTGATAAATCAAGCAGATATTTGAAGTTTACACAGCTACATTCTCGCCTGAAAATATCTTAAAAGTATATTTTGTGATCCCGGTAAGAGTACTAAGAGTAATATTACAACTAACTAGCTGCCGCCATTGTTGGAAACTGGAATTGGCTGGGCCGCGCTATGAATTCTGGGATAGGTTGGGCCACGAAGGATACACCCGACCCATCCTTCAAATCAGGGGATTTGAAGGACACATTTGTCGCCCACATTTGGAGCAGCCTTTGAATTGGGACAGCCTTCATCGCCTGCCTGTGGCTTAATTGGCCTTCAAATGCAGCCTCTGAAAGATGTAGTTCCTGACCTGGGGCACAGCTTATGTTCTTCGCAGCTGCACTTCATCTAAAAAAGGTAGGTTAACAAATTGGATTTAACTTAACTTTGAGTGCTCAGAGTAGAAAAGCGCTATATAAGAACCATTCCATTTACCATTCACAATACTTTGACATGGGTCCTTTATAAACTTCAGTCCAGCTTGAAATCGGTGACAAGATGCAGCAAAACTCGCAGTGCACCTGTGTTTTACTTGCTTTGTGTCACTAAAAAAACAGTCTGTGCTGAGCATTGCTTCTGCTCCTCCAAGTTTAAAAAAAGTCCCACAGTTAACAGAAAATTACAAAAAATTTTCTAACAATAATGAAGAACATTAAAATAATTCACTGTCAGTTTGTCATAATCCCGCTGTGTGCAGGCAGGAATTGGACCCAAATGCAAATTCACGGGAAACACGACCATGACACAGTTACAGTCACTATGATTTTGACGACAGAGATTAGCTGCTTAATTTTGCTCTGCCCTGCCCATTGAGAAACCTGACACCGGGTAATTTGCATATTAACAGTGATTGGATGTTTAGCTGGGGGTAGGGTGAGGGGGGCTTCTCTGCCTAGTGCTGTGTGAACCCGCGCTATAAACAGAGCACGGAGGGAAAGAACGAAGGACATGTGACACCTGTCATCTCATTTGTGCCTTTTCCAGCATATTTTTCAGTGACTGTAGTAAATCTTGTCCATATTCAGTTTGTGGGTAATCTAGTATTTTCTTTGTCAACTTCTAAAACTTTGACTTTAAGGGGGCAGGATGTCTGTTTAAGGGGGTGTTGCGACCTCTTACACCAGCGCAGTGGAGCCAGACTCAAGTGGCCACTAGAGGAACTGCTGTTTATGAGAATTTTCCAGCCCAATATTAATCAGTTCTCCAGGTTGATTAATAATTGGATCACTGTACAGTTACTACAATAACTGTATTAAAATTGCAGTACCTTTTGTAGTTTTTTTGGCCTTCTTTTCTTTTACCCAGGCTTTCTCCTTTTCTTTCTTTCTTTTTAAGACCGATTGCTGCTTGCTGAGCTGTTGTCCTAGGAATCTCCAAGAACTGTGCCACCTATAAGTTACAATAAGAGCAACAGAGTGCAAGGGTCAACCTTGACCTTGCTGTTGCTGTTGTTACTTTGAACTTTGTGAAATGCGTCATAACAAAATAACCTGACAGTCTTACTGACCCACTTACTCTCGTACCTGAATGAAAGAGTTGTTTGTTAAAGAATCAGATAATATTAAAATATTGTCCCTTTGTATTATTTATATGGATTATATGGATTTTATATCGATTTAATTTTGTTAAGATGCTGTGTGAAGTCATCTTGTGTGTGAATTACAATCTAAAAAGTTCATAGTTAACTCATAGTTTGTAGACTGAAGCACACAATGTTATATAGACACAAACTTATGCAACACAACCACAGTTCATGCTCATGGTTTGAAGATAAGGACCTCCACCTGGCTGTGCTGGAGGTTTCTTCCTGTTAAAAGGAAGTTTTTCCTTCCCACTTTGGCCAAAGTGCTTGCTCATAAGGGGTCATATGATTGTTGTTTTTTTGTTTTTTTCTATTTTAGGCTATTTTAGCATCTACCTTAAAATATAAAGTGTACTGGGGCAACTGTTGTTGTGATATATGAAAAAAAATAGAATATTATGTTAAAGTACAAATCCAAATCCAATTATGATAGGCTATAGTTTTCTACTACCCCAAGTTGATGGGGACCATAATAAAGCCCCACGTGGCTGTTGGACACACATCGCTGTATATCACTGTTGCCTCACAGAAAGACGTCCATGGTTCCAATCCAGTCTTCAGGAATTTATGTTTGGAGTTTCCCTGTTCTCCTTGTGCCTGCGTGGGTTCCCCTCACAGTCCTTAGACAAAATATTGTCTCTGAATCATTCGTAAGTGTGAAAGTCTGTTTGTCTGCAGTTTAACTAATTGGTGTGTGTTACCTGGCTTCATGGATAGATAGTGTTGGGTGTCATCCGCATAGCAGTGAAAATGTATACTATGTCTTCTGATGATACTGCCTACGGGAAGCATGTATAATGTAAATAGAACTGGTCCTAGCACTGAACCCTGTGGAACTCCATAATTGACCTTAGTGTGTGAAGAAGACTCTCCATTTACATACACAAATTGGAGTCTATTAGATAGATATGATATAAACCACTGCAGCGCAGTACCTGTAATACCTACAGCGTCCTCTAATCGCGCTTATAGAATATTATGGTCAGCAGTATCGAACGCTGCACTAAGGTCTAGCAGGACAAGCACAGAGATGAGTCCACTGTCAGAGGCCATAAGAAGATCATTTGTGACCTTCACTAAAGCTGTTTCTGTGCTGTGATGAGCTCTGAAACCTGACTGAAACTCTTCAAATAAGCCTTTCCTCTGCAGATGATCTGTTAGCTGTTTGACAACTACTCTTTCAAGGATTTTTGATATGAAAGGAAGGTTGGAGATTGGCCTATAATTAGCTAAGACTGCTGGGTCTAGAGATGGATTTTTGAGTAAAGGTTTAACTACAGCCAGCTTGAAGGCCTGTGGTACATAGCCGATTATTAGAGATAGGTTGATCATATTTAAGATTGAAGCATTAATTAATGGCAGGACTTCTTTGAGCAGTTTTGTAGGAATGGGGTCTAAAAGACACGTTGATGGTTTGGAGGAATTAATTATTGAAGTTAACTCAGAAAGATCAATTCGAGAAAAAAAGTCTAACTTAACATCAATGGTACTGGAAGTAGCTGTAGATAATATTACATCTGTGAGATGATTATGGGTAATTTTTTTCTCTAATGGTTAAAGTTTTATTTGTGAAGAAGTTCATGAAGTCATTACTAGTTAACGTTAAAGGAATCGTTGTCTCAACAGTGCTCTGACTTTTTGTCAACCTGGCTACAGTGCTTAAGAGAAACCTAGGGTTGTTCTTATTTTCTTCAATCAGTGATGAATAGTAAGATGTTCTGGCTTTGCGGAGGGCTTTCTTATAAAGAAACAAACTATTTCTCCAGGCTAACTGATCATCTTCTAAATTTGTGACACGCCATTTCCTCTCCAGCTTACGAGTTGTCTGCTTTAGACTACGTGTTTGAGAATTATACCACGGAGTCAGGTACTTCTGATTTGAGGCCTTATTTTTCCCTGGAGCTACAGTATCCAGAGTCATATGCAGCGAGGAGGCAAAATTATTAACAAGAATATTGACCTCTGGCTTAGACAGCCAGCAATTTAAGAAGAACAGGTCACTCCTGGTCTGATTGGGGAGGGGACCAGAGAAAACTACAGAGTCTGACATTGTTTTGGCAAAGTTACACGCCGATTCAATATTGGTTTTAGTGACCTCTGATTGGCGTAACCGGGTGTCATTACTGCCAATGTGAATTATAATTTTACTGAATTTATGTTTACCCTTAGCCAGCAGTTTTAAATGTCCCTCAATGTCGCTTGCTCTGGCCCCTGGAAGACAATTGACTATGGTTGCCAGTGTCTCTAGCTTCATGTCTCAGAACAAAATCGTCAATTACCAGAGTTTGATCCCTGGCGGGTGTGTCGCCAAGTAGGTAAAACTGGTTAGACACATAAACAGGTTGGTGGTGTACCTGGGGCTTCCATTTAGGAACACCTAAGCTACCTTCGGGTTTACCGGCTACCGGGGCATGGCTAGCTACAAGTGTATCAAGGGTGCAAAGCCGACTCTCCAATTCAGTGATCCTGGTCTCCAGAGCTGCAAATAGGCTTTCATTCATTCATTCATCCATTAAACTTTATTGATCCCAAAGGTTGACCCCGAAGGAAATTATGGGTTAAGGCCGCCGGCATTCCAGCACCATCTTACCCTTCCAACCATACATACATTACACACGCATCACATGGGGAAGACAGAGGTAGAACAATGGAAAATCCACAACATGAAGAAAGACGAAAAGAAAAAAGACCTCCAACCAGACTGACCTCTAGAAGGGAGATCAGTTTGAGAACAGAAAAAAACACTTCAGCACATACCACATGAGTCACATCTCACAACATAGAAGACATAAGTGCTTCGATGTGAAGGAGCAGCAGCTCTACTCTGAGCCCCTCCCGGATGGCCGAACGTCTCACCCTATCTCTAAGGGAGAGGCCAGCCACCCTTTGGAGGAAGCCCTGGAGGGAAGGTCCAGGTCAGGCACCTGGACCTTCCCTCCTTCTTCAGCTTGGTGGCCCCCCTCACCTCTGGTGTCCACCATTAGGTTCGGGGGTTACCACCTTGCGACCGGAGCTCAGTACAGCGGCTTCGGCAATGGAGGTGTTGAACATGCTCCATTCGGACTCAATGTCCTCAGTCTCCCTGAATGCTGTTGAAGCCGGAGGTTTGCATTGAAGATCTCGCGGACCGGGGCCTCTGCTAGGCGTTCCCAGCACACCCTCACTATACGTTTAGGCATGCCAGGTCTGTCCGGCATCCTCCCCCACTACCTGATCCAACTCACCACCAGGTGGGGATCAGTTGACAGCTCAGCCCCCCTCTTTACCCGAGTGTCCAGAAAATATGGTCTTAGGTCTGGTGATAAGATTACAAAATCTACCATCAACCTGCAGGCTAGAGCGTCCTGGTGCCACGTGCACTTATGGACACTGTAATGTTTGAACATGGTGTTCATTCTGGCCAAACTGTAGTTTGCACAGAAGTCCAACAACAAGACATACCTCAGGTTCAGATCCGCTAGGCCGTTCCTCCCAGTCACGCCCCTGGAGGTCTTGCTGTCATTGCCTACATGAGCATTGAAGTCTCCCAGTAGGACAACAGAGTCTGCAGACGGCAGCACCCTCCAGTACCCCACCCGGTTTAGTTAATTGCTAAACTAAAATACACAAAAACACCCTTAAAAAATCCCCTGAGTATCCCAAAACTCAAAACCCTGTGACCATGAAAGAAGAAGAAACATTTTAAAATCACTCAATTTATTCTCACTGTTACTCGTTAATAGAAAACAAACAATAACCCAATTGTTTGGAAAGAATAGCATTAATATCAGTTATTAAAGCGAACTAGTGATAAACCACCCTCACTGATAACTCACATGTTAGTCATGCACATTTTCTAAACAGTGCATGTCTTTTTAACAGTTAAACTCCCACTGGCTTCCCTGTTGTTTACACCCTTGTCTGTATCCAACAGATACTCAACTCTTCCAAAATGAGCCTTCAGGTTTGCCACTGTGGCTGGTCCAATATAACAAGTTACCATGGCCTCAAATTTCACCAGGGAAAGATGGGATGTACACCAAAGGGAATGAGGATCCCTGAACGTGCACAATTCAGTTACATTCCTACAGTGACCATCCTAAATCCTCCGGTCAACTTCACAGACCTGTTTGTGGATATTTTCAAGAGTTCTGTGAAGTCTGGTGAGTGTGCTAATTGTACTGCTGCCCCTAGTTACACTTTGTGCAGCTGCCGAGGCTGGGGATAAATTTGTCACTTTGACAGTCAGTTACAATGACAGTTAATGCATGATAATGTTTTGTTTAAAAAAAAAAAATTAGCAGTATATTTACAAACGTGGAACTGCATATACCCTGGCTATGTTTTACTATTTTGAAACTTTCTTAATCAATGTTTGACCAGAGTAACAATGTGAGAATACAGTTTTTACTAAAAAAAACTGTATTCTCACATTTTAAGGAATACTTTGCTAAAAATAAACAAAGAATATGCAGGAAGAGAAATTAATCATTCCTTAATATGTCACACGAACACAACAGATTCTTCTTCAAACACAAGCTACTGCAGCTGGCCCAGAATCACAGCTGATCAGGATCTCGGAGATTTCCAGGGAGGGATGAGATCTACACAAATTCAACTGGAGGAGAACAAAGAGCAACTCTGGAGAAATCATCAGGAAGAATCTTATCAAAAGTACAGCAGACCAACTTTCAATCCTTCAGTCAAGGAGGAGGTATGTCTTTTTCACCGAAATATGAGATATTACACTATATCAGCATCGAACTGTATAATCACACCTATTCTCTCCAGCAGAATAGGCTTCTGCCATCAAGCTTCGTCCCCCAAATTGATTCTCCAGCCAGACAAGCCTCCACAGAAGAGATAATTAAATCATGTATGCATTTTAATTTAGTTAGTTCATTATGACACTGCATTGAAATGACACTCCAAAAAATTAAGGTGACTTAATTTAACCATTAATCCTCTTTTATTACAGTGGTTGAAACTCAGCAACAGTCTGTGCCAACAGGATCAAACATGGGCGCATATCAGGGGCTTGATTTTGCCTCTGGTGCACAGGTACACATTTTTTTTTCAAACACATCAAAGAAGTGTTAGGATAACTTGTCAAGTGACACCCACTGAATCTCCACTTCTACTTTCCTTTTACAGTCTGTGTTCATGTCTGTGCCACAGACCTTCAGCAACCACAGTGATCATACAGACAACACAATCACAGTGATGGAGACAGACACATCATGCTGTGAACAGCAGGTACTGCAGATTTCTTAAGTAAAGCCATTCAGATGCATATAAAACAGCGATATTAGTATACATTTGAAACACTTTTGCTTAGAGTTAAACTGTATAAAGATTAATTTCATTACTTAATGCTTTCATATTTTAGGTGGCACAAATCTTGGAGTTTCCTGGGAAAGCAGCCCAGCACGCAGCAATCGGCCCCAAAGAAAAAGAAAAGGAGATAGACAGACTGAAAGAGAAGAAGACTAAAAAACTACAAAAGGTAATGCAGTTTTAATATTTTTTAAAATAGTTTTAAGGGGTTCTGAGTAACAGTTTAATAATTAGTAGAATTTTCACTCACTAAAACTGAAGAAATACCAAAATGCTCTAAAATGTGCCAACAGCCAACAGCAAAAACACTGCTTTGAGGCCCATTTAAGATACTCATAGTAGTGAAAGTAAACTCTCACAGACTGTTACAGGAAACTGCTGCATGTGTTTGCACACCTTTCAGTTAAAGCCACCACACGACTTTAAACCTCACTAGTATCCTCATAGACAGATTATATTACAAATTCACTGACAGTACATTGTTATGAAGTTTACAACTTCATAACAATTTACCTTAGAGACCTAAACAGTTTTTTTCTTTTGCACCAGATTATAAACATGTTTTTTTTTTTTTCAAACAAATTAATTTATTTTTTATGCTGTTTCCTGGGCATTTTTACATTTGAGTCTAGGGGATTGATTTAGTATTGGAGGCAGGCTCAAGTGGCCACTCGAGGAATTGCTGCTTGTAGCAATTCATTTTCCAGCCCTGGGATGTTAATTAACTCTTGACTGTTTATCTACAAGTGCTGTGAAAAAGCATTTGCTGCTTCAAATTTCTTTGCATACTAGAAATTTTGGCTAGCTTTAAAACAGTTGCTTCAAAGACCTAATAACTTTTTTCTCTAAATAAATAAAATCATCATTTAAAAACATCATTTTATATTCACTTGGGTTATCGTTGTCTAGTATTAAAATTTTGTTTGATGATCTGAAACATGTAAGTGTATAATATGTGCCAATTTAAAAAAAAAGAAGAAATCTGAAAGGGGCAAATACTTTTTCACAGCACTGTAGCTTCCCCATGAGGGTTTAGCAGTTTTAACTTCCAGTGACATTTCTCAGAAGTTAAATGCAATGCCAACTTAACATAACTTTTAGTACTTTTAATACAAGCTCAAAGTGGAACTTGTTTCAGTACTTTTGTTTTCCTACAAACAAATGATCTTCTTATGGTCTCTAACAGTGGACTCATCTCCGTGCTTGTTCTGACTTGCAGTGTTTGATACTGTTGTACATAACATTTTATTAGCGTGATTAGAGTATGCTGCGGGTATTAAAGGTATTGTGCTGCAGTGGTGTGAATCATATCCTCAGGGTTCCATGCTAAGATCTTTAGGCAGTATCATTAGAATGCATAGCATACATTTTCACTGCTATGCAGATGACATCTAACTTTATCAATCCATGAAGCCAGATAACACACACCATTTAATTAAACTGCAGGAAGGTCTCTAAAATTAGAAATATCCTGTCTCAGAATGATGCTGAAAAACTAGTTCCTGCATTTGTTACTTCCAGGCTAGACTACTGTAATTCATTATTATCAGGATGTCCTAAAAACTCCCTGAAAAGCCTTCAGTTAATCGAAAATGCTGCAGCAAGAGTACTGACAGGGACTAGAAAGAGAGAGCATATTTCTCCTATATTGACTTCCCTTTATTGACTTCCTGTTAAATCCAGAATTGCTGGGGGATTCCCATGATGCACTGAGTGTTTCTTCTTCAGTCAGCTTTTTCACTCACCATGTGTTAAAAGACCTCTCTGCATTTAATTATTTGTTGTTATTGTTCGCTGGCTCTCTTTCACAGCATGTCTTTGCCTACGTTCACACTGCAGGTCTTAATGCTCAATTCTGATTTTTTGATCAAATCTGATTTTTTTGTCTGCTTGTTCCCACTACAAATAAAATGTGACAGCAAATGCACTCTAGTGTGAACGCTCAAAGCGGCCCGCATGCGCAAAAGAGGACGTCACACACAACGCGCTCTGTTTAGACCCAGACCAAACAGTATTGTTTGACTGATGTCCCTTAATATAAAGAGTTGTTTCAGACTTTACGTTTCCCAATTTTGCTTTAAGTTATAAAGTTATTTTGTTATTTACATATGGCCTAATAATGATCCTTATTGCTGTTTTAGAGAGGAGCGGTGCTTCAAAGGATAGTTGCAGATTTCTGTCAGAATCTGCAGATTATACAGTACAAATAAAATGTTCACGTTCCTCCAACGTTGTCTTCCCAACAGTTTCACTAACATCTACACTGGATGGCCAGGAAGCGTTCACGATGTCTTCTCCGGCGCTGATAATTGGCGTCTGTCTTGTGTCAGTGACGTAAAAGACGGATTTATTGCGACATGAACATTCAAACAGCATTCTCTTTCTAAAACATCTGATATGTATCGGATTCAGTACCACATACGAAAGTGACCTAGGTCGGATTTGAAAATATCGGATTTGTGCTGTTCACACTGTCATACCATGATCGGATATGGGTCGCATAGGGTCAAAAAGTCGGATTTGATGCGCTTTCGCCTGGAGTGTGAATGTAGCCTTAGTCTTTGTCCACTCACCCCCAACCGGTCATGACAGATGGCTGACCCTCCTTAAGCCTGCTTCTGGTGGAGGTTTCTTCCTGTTAAAAGGGAGTTTGTCCTTCCCACTGTTGCCAAAGCGCTTGCTCATAAGGGGTCATCTGTTTATGGGGCTTTTCTCTGTTTTCTTTGTATTATTGAAAGGTCTTTACCTTACAATAAATAGTGTCTTGAGGCACTATTGTGCCTGTGATTTGGTGATTTGTGATTTGGTGCTATATAAAAAAATGTTTAGACTTCAAAAGTGGCTGATGTGACTGCTATCAAATTTACTTTGAACTCTTCGTCCTCTTTCAAGGCGAAACAGGAAAAGATAAAATCTGACTTGCAGCAGAAAATTCACATCAGAGAGCTCAAGATGGCTGAAGTCAGATCATTGGAAATAGACTGCAAGGTAAGGATGTTTATTTATTTTTCATTTGTTTGGTTTCTTGCTTTGATGCTACTTTAACACATCCACTCTCTTTTCAGGGTAGTTTGGATGTTGAATGGTTGGAAGTCAATAATTTCTTCTCAGAGGTGATTAGAGTTGTGGAGGATGCTCGAAAGAAAGCCCTTAAGCCTCTGGAGGAGAGGTTGGTACTGTTAGTTTATCAGTGGAGATCAGCTGAACATCACCAAAGGGCGCATTAGTGCTGTTATAAAGCTGTACATTTTATTCTCTTATATGCTGTTTAGGAGACAGAAAGTGAAAGAAGATGCTCAGGATATCATTCAGAAGCTGCAAAGAGAAATTGATGTGCTCAAAAACGCCATTGCTGAAGCACCCAAAAACCCAGACTTGGAAGTGAGCTTTGAGGACCTGAAGTCCATCTTCTGGTCTTTTTAACATCTCAGCAAAAAAGTGCTTAAAAGAGGAAACATTAGATTTCTGCCAATTCTGTTTCATTAAACTCATTAAATTTAATCTTGTCATACGCTGATGTTTATCATGTGCACACACAGGTTTCCCCACTAACAGGCCTGAATGAATCTACTGACTGGAAAAATGTACAAGTTGACACTTCACTCTCCTTTGGCACACTGAGAACTACGACTTCAGCCATGATGAAGCAAATTCACGAGGAAATGGAAAAACTCTCATCCATCGGTGAGTCCATCATTTTGTTATACTTATATTAAAATCTGTGTTTTCTGATTTATTGCCACTTACTAAAATGTTTGTTTCCACAGAACTCAGGAGGATTACTAAATTTGCAGGTGTGTATTTCAAAATAAAAATCTTATTTAAATAGAAAAAAATGTGATTGTTCTGCATTTTGATGTGTAATACAGATACATACTGATGAGCAGCAGTAGGTTTTGTAATGGAAAATTAAGGCTTTAAAAGTTGTTACATTTTCAAAATAAAAACCCAAGCTTTATAGAAAATTAGCAGGATTCTTTAAACACTAAAATTCCAAAATAAAAGCCTCCAGGTATTTATTAGCTCTCATTATTTTCCAGAATTGAACTAGTCTTGCTAAGGTTTAGTTAGATGCAATCAAAATTAATATGTAGTTTTCCAAAATAAAATATAATTTTATAATGTACTCTTTAAAAGTTATTTGAAAAACAAATGGCAGAGATAAATTTAAGACTGTCTGTAACAATGATTTTCACTCATTATCTATCTGATGCTGATGATTGGTCATTAGGCAGTGAAACAAAGTTGTATGGCACAAGTCATATTTTTGTTATTTCAGGGTTTTTTTTTTTCCTTTTTAAACACAACCAGATAAAATTTCCCCTCCTCACCTGCACTGTGTTCAGCTTAGAGGAATTGTCTGGCCAATGTTAAAAAATGTTGTAATTGTGTCAAATTGCCTCACGTTAATTTGTCTACTTATATATTTCTAAAACTGCTCACTTAACTGCAATCATTTTCTTCCCGAAAAAAGGGTCTATGGAAAAATATGAATAATTATTTTTAAGGATATGAACACGTTTAGCTTGGGCACAGTTTATTATTATTATTATTCTCAAATTTTGTCACGTGAATGATTTGACACCTCTGGGAGAGCAGCTAACTCAACAAAATTAACACACTGTGATTCAGTACTGCAAGATTTCAGAAGTTATGTGAATTAAATATATGAAAATTAGCATAGTTATTACCCAAAAATATTAATATATTATTTTTTGAAATAGTGAGTTAGCTAACATATGTAAGGAGTGTTTACTTGTTATGGATATTTCTGCCAAGACCTCAAGGGGTCAGCATGGAGAACACAATGCCCTGATGCTCTTTTGTTAGCCTAGCTGCTTGTTGATAGTGTGAAACCTCTCTTTATTGCGGTTAATGTATCCTGCATGCTAATATCTCATCTTCTTAAGATTTCATATACAAATATTATTTCTTACTGGGGACAAACCTGTTCTTACTGATGTTTCCATAGCAATACTTGCCACCATGTTTGGGTTTAATCCAAAGCTTTGGCTGAAAAGTTTAATAAGAAAAGTAAATAAAGTAAGGGGAGCCTTCTATTGTAGTGTATCCATTACTCTTGTGATGCTTACACACTTCTACCCACCACACAGTTCTGTTTTTTAAATCACTTGTATTCTTTTGACTGCAGTGGATGTGAAGCTGGACCCGACTACCGCACACCAAAGCCTTGAAATTTATGGTAATGGGAAAAAAGTGAGAGATGGTGGAAAGATGTCGAAAGATCCTGATTCTTCGCAGAGGTTTGATGTTTCTGGAAGTATCCTGGGGCTCAACAGGCTGTCCTCTGGCAGGGCATACTGGGAGGTGGAGGTCAGGAACAAGACCGGGTGGGATCTGGGTGTGGCGAGATGTGATGCAAACCGCAAAGGGAAACTCTCAATCAATCCTGACAATGGTTACTGGGCTACTGTACATTATGAAGACCAGAAATATGCAGCCCTGACTACACCACCCGTGAGCCTTTCGCTTAAAGGGAAACCACAGAAAGTCGGGGTGTTTGTAGATTACGAGGAAGGTCTCGTGTCCTTTTACGATGTAACCTCTCAGTCTCACATCTACTCATTTACTGAGTGTTTGTTTGGTGGGGAGATCCTCCCGTACTTCAGTCCACATCTGAAACAAAATGAGAAAAACAGCGATCCTTTGATTATCACTGCTGTGCAAAAGCAGCAGTAATCACATGCACTGAATGTGGTAAACAATATGTATGATTGGGTGTGCAGTAACAGTTTGCTTACCTGCGCATCGGGCATTTCATCAGTCAAATTTCAACATTTTTTATTGCTTTTTATTATAACATGCATTAATAAAGATTCTCTGACTGAGCCAACTCACCGAGTTTTATTTTTTATGTACTATATTTTCTAACATTTAACATTTGAAAAGTAAAAAATAAGTCATTCATACAGCAGTGGAAATGTATACATTTTACAGAAACAATATAAACAATGAAATAACTAAATATAAATTAGTAACAGGGAAAAAACAAGGCTGTGGGAACTGGGTCTGGGCGTGGTGAAACACCTTCTTTTGCAAAAGACAGATATCACAAAAACTCTTCTAAAGATAAAGTTGTTAAAACACTTTAGATACTATTCCTGTTTCTTTAAGAAAAAACATTAGGACACATTATGATCAAATGATGTTACGTACTGATCACCAGTGGCTGGAGGTTGTGCATTTTTCAAAATCAGCTATTAGCCAATTATTTGGACCATTAAAATCATACACCTAGATAAAGGTAACATTAATAAGCAATTTGACATTAATCCCTGTGATGCAACAAGAACCTTGACTTTGTTGTAAGTTAACTTTGTGCGAATAGCCTTAAATTATGTGTCTTGACTGCTGTCCTAAGAGTTGCAAGACTGGAATACTTGAACTCTCTGTGTGCCCATGACATTTTTTGTCTGCTGATTCTTGTCTGCTGTGTACAGCGGAGTGTGGTAGTCCCCTCCACCTCTGTGCAGACACACACACACACACACACACACACACACACACACACACACACACACACACACACACACACACTTCAACACTCCCTTCCTTCGGCTCTGACTATAAATGCTGTTTGTTATAATTGTATACCAAAGGATGGATTATGAGTTCTCCTTGTTGGTTGTGTTTTGCTCATTCTCCATCACTTACTGCATCAACAAACTATTTACTTCTCTTTGTAGCTCTGTTTTACAGATCCTTTTTGTAACTATTTCACTTTGTACTTTTGCTACTCAGGCTTCTTAAATTGTGGTCTTCAAGAGTCACTATAAGCCATTTGATAGATGTGTGTAATATAATTTATGACATCAGATGGACAGAAATGAATAAAACTGTCATTTAGGAACTTTTCTTTGCATTTTTGTCATGATGTCACCACAAATAAGTTTGATAAGTAGATAATTTTTAAATCTAGTTTTTATAAACTTCCAGACTGTCTTTCAGACTGTCATTTCTTATTTGTCCACTAGATGCCATTAGTGAGTTTGATGTACACATTGTCCATCCATTGTTGTTTTGTGCTAACCCTAACCCTAGGAACAATCAGAAGCAACTTATCAGCTGACCTAAGAGTTCCATTTTAAGTATTTTTAGTCAAAAGGTCAGAGAGGTATGAGGGAGCTAATCCATTTAGAGTCTTAAAAACAAGCAATACAACCTTAAAATCAATTCTATAATGTACTGGAAGCCAGTGTGAACGAGCCAAGACTGGGGAAATATGGTCGTGTTTACATGTGCCTGTTAAGAGTCGTGCTGCAGCATTCTGAACAAGCTGAAGACGAGAGAGCAGAGCCTGGCTGATATCAAAATAAAGACTATTACAGTAGTCAAGCCTGGATGAAATAAATAGATAAATCACTTTCTTGAAGTCAGCAGATGACAACATGTTCTTAATTTTTGCAAGGGCTCTGAGCTGGAAGAAGCTGGCTTTTACAACAGGATTTATTTGTTTGTCAAATGAAAAACTGCCATCAAAGAACACTCCCAGATGTTTTGCAATGGGAGTTCTGGACTTTTCCAGAGAGCCCTACTTCAGCCAAAGTACACAGAGAAACAGGCTCAAAGTGTTCAAAAACAGCTGAGGAATACGTGGGAACAGAAGGAACATAAGCTTCGTCCCCTGGTGAGCTCATCACTGGACCCACTTCAGTTTGCCTACCAACCTGGCATTGGAGTGGATGATGCTTCCTGCAGAAGTTCTCTGATGACTCCTCAATAGTCGGCCTCATCACTGACGTGGACGACAGGGAGTACAGAGAACTGACCCAAGACTTTGTGGACTGGTGCCAGTAGAACTACCTCCAGATCAACTCTGGAAAAACAAAGGAGCTGGTGGTAGACTTCCGCAGGCACAAACATCCTCCACTGCAAGCACTAAACATCCAAGGTATGGACATTGAGGCTGTGGACAGCTACAGGTACCTTGGTGTTTATCTGGTCAATAAATTGGACTGGACTCACAATTCAGATGCTCTCTACAGAAAAGGGCAGAGCAGGCTGTACCTGCTGCAGAGACTCAGGTCTTTTGGAGTGAAGGGTCCACTCCTGAAGACCTTCTATGACTCTGTGGTGGCCTCAGCCATGTTTTAACGTGTGGTCTGCTGGGGTGGCAGCAACTCGGCTGGGGAGAGGAAGAGACTGAACAGGCTGATCCAGAGGGCCAGCTCTGTTCTAGGATGCCCTCTGGACTCAGTGGAGGTGGTGAGCAGAGATGGGCAGTAACGCGTTACTTGTAACGCCGTTACTGTAATCTGATTACTTTTTTCAAGTAACGAGTAATGTAAGGGATTACTATTGCAAAACGGTAATTAGATTACCGTTACTTTCCCGTAGGGCAGCTGACTGCGTTACTAAAACCGTGATTTTTTTTGCGAGAACGTCTCATGACAGTGACGTGAGTGCGACGTTCGTGACAACAGCTGTGTGCAGATCATAATATATCGAAAAGCGGAGAGAGTGCAGCATGCAGCGTTTAAAGCGTGGAAGTACTGACCTTATTTTGAGTTTGATTCCATAAAAAGTGACAAAAACATTAGTGTCCGTTGTGCGTGGGAAGAAAACTTCTTTTACAGCGAAAAACCCCTAAACTTCCAAGCAAGCACCGAGTGTACTATGACGTAATGTGAAATTCACAGAGAAACTCATGGATTCTTCCACTGACCGCCGCGGAGCACACCTGCACCAGGGTAAACCTCCACCTAATCCAGTCCTGCTTTACAGGTGAAAATAGAGCAACAGGACCGCTGAGTCTTTGATTTTATTTATTTTCTGTTGTGTTTCACTTGCATCTATTTCAAAGAGTGAGTGTAAACACAAAAAAATATTTTATTTTATGTGCTGGAATGTGCAGAAAATAGGTTTAAATGTTAAACAAATTTCTTCCAGTCAGAGAATGTTGCATATAATTAAGTTTTTGCTTGATGCATAAAGTTAAAAGATTTAAAGTTAAAAGTTTTAAAAGAGACGTTTCCATTTGATTACATTTTGTATGATGGATTATGCAGAAAAAGTAGAATTGGGCTGAAAGATCTATCGCTTTATCACCTATTCAGGTTGTAAATCGTGTTTTTAAAAAGTAACTAAGTAACTAAGTAACTAAGTAATTAATTACTTTTGAAAATAAGTAATCAGTAAAGTAACGGGATTACTTTTTGGGGGAAGTAATCAGTAATTAGTAACTGATTACTTTTTTCAAGTAACTTGACCAACACTGGTGGTGAGTGACAGGAGAATGATGGCTAAGCTGTCATCTCCCACCCCATGCAGGAGACTCTGAGCAGCTCCTTCAGTAGCAGGCTGCGGCACCCACAATGTGGGACAGAGAAACCCTGCAGGTATTTCCTTTCTACTGCTGTCAGACTCTACAACAAAGACTTTGCAGATGACCAAACACACACATCCACACTTGTGCAATAACACAGTGTATTTTTTTTCTAACAACGTAGCATTTTATTCTATTGCATATAGCATGTGTGACAGCCAGTGGGCTGGCCTTGTTTTCTTGTTGTTCTCTTTCAGGTATGTGGTAGGTGGAGCTGACCCAATTATAGATACAGCACACCTGAGAAGGCCAGTCCCAGTTATAAAGCTACCTTGACTGAACCTCTGCCCCTCTCTCTCTCTCTCTTCATCTGGGGCTCATTATGCTCCTTTGGTTATGTTCAGTTATGGCTGTTGCATCATTTACAGTTTCTTTATTTAATTAAAATATCTTACAGACTGTGTGTGGTCTCCCACTTGTCACATCCTTTGAGCCGGGTAACTCTGTAAAAAGTTTTCACAGGTAGCTGGAGAGACTGGTAAGTGTAGGGTGGGTGAAGGGTTGATAACAGAATTAATGGTGTTTAATAAGACACGGGACCTATAACAGTTATTTCTTAAATCCAGCTTCGCAGACAGAGTTACACCTATGCCGGTTTTTGAGAGCAGGGCTCAATGATGTAAATTAGCCTGTACACGTGTAGCATTTCATGTCCCCTTTAAACCAAGAACAAAACAACAAACAGTTGTGCTGGAAAAAACTTAGAAAATGAATTTTAACATTTTACGGTCTATTTTCTTGTTTTCTGGCTTGACTTTGGCCCACAGTGTTATTAATACCACTGAAATGAATCCATACCATCCTGACATGTGTAACCTCCTGAAAGATTTTGGGGCCATGACAGAAAAAGTGAAATCTATGGAAACAAGACTGAAGGAAACTGAAATCCGCCTAAAGGAGACAGTAACCAGGCTGAAAGACAGCGAAAACCAAATTTTGGAGCTGCAAAGCAAAGGTAAAACAAAATGAAGTCAGATTTAATTGATTAAACTGTTAAGCGTTTTTTTCATTGTGGCTGAATACTCATAATTAATTTGACTCAAAGTTATCAATCTTCAAAAATATTAGTATAGGAAGGAAGATGGAAGGTGTTGATGCTCTTATTTTATGTTTTCAAACCTGACAATAGAGCAACTACTCCCTGAAATTCAGTGCTGTAAAAAAAAAAAAAGTCTTGAGCCACGCCTTGTTTCTATTTTTACAAAAAATGGAAAAAGCTGGAACGATTTATTGAAATGAATAAACACTGTGTATCGGGAAATCGTGTACTGAGTAAAAAACAGAGTTTATGCCTCTTTAACAACCTGGAAATTTGGTAGGACCACCTTAAATTTTCATATAAGAATGCAAAATTAACTTCACTGTTTGTCTGATTAAAGTGCTGTATACTAAGATGAAAAAGCTTAAAACAATTATGACATTTTGAAGACCAGATAATGTCCATGTTGTCAAAAAGCTCATCAATAATACCAGAGTAATTTTGCAAATTAAAAGCTAAATGTCACATTTATCTGCTGAGACATGTTGACAAAATATGAAGTTATAAAACATGTTTTCAATTTAGTTTTGGAAAATTGTATTTATTGTTATTGTAAAATTAAATTTCAACAGCAATTTACAAATCTGACATTTACATGTTGTTAAATGATGAGAAGTAATGATCAAATTTGAATTTCCATTACTTTTTCCTTTTCTTTTTGATGTGACCAACACTCTTTTATTCTTCAGGTGTCTTTACAGCACCTGTTGCAGGTGTTTATTACTTTACCATCTTCTATCACGGTGGAAGAAGCTATTCACATTATCTGCGTATTTTCAAGAATAATGAGATGACGGTCATAACAGCTGATCATAAGACAGAAGGAGATGGAGCTGATAACGGAGGAAACGCTGTGTTCCTGCAGCTGCAGCAAGGAGACCAAGTGTATGTGAGCATGGCTGCAAACTGTTAAAATCTCCCAGTTCTTTTAATCTTTGGGCTGAAGAAAGGACAATACTCGGTGTATAAATGCTCAATCAACAATATTTTATTTCCATATAATTCAACACTTAAGAGCATAAGAACCATCATGATGGGGAGACCTGCCTGCAGAGGGTCACAGCAAGTCTCAAAATGGTGACGGGTTACTCAGCCTTTTATAGCCTCTAGTAGCCCCCACCTAGTCGTAAAAAGCCTAAACATTCACATTCTTTCTCTCACATGGCGCCTAAGTTATGACCTCGGCTCCCTGTCTTTCTGCTCTCTGTAAAGGTGGGGGTATGGAATGTGGTCTTCTCTTCTTCTATTCTAGACACAAGGTCTTCTGCACACAACATTCTCTTCATGATTCAGCAGTATGATATGTCAAGAAACCATGTAACACATTCAACAGTGTCGAATAATACAGGTCAATCAAAATAGATCTAATGATTTTCACACTCTTTTAAGTCAAAAGTATAATGCAAACTAAGACTACATACTGATCACACACTCTATATTAAGGGGTATAATATGATCTACAGCAGTATCATAATTCAACTACTTTTATTACATATATAAGGTAACATATGATAACAGAATAATCTCACAATTCCCCCTTTTGATCTCTTAAAAAAGAGATCACTTATAACATACACTCCAGCGTTACAAGGTTCAGTTCTTCTTGGTCCTGAGGCCCTCTGTCCCCCTTTAACGGGTGGACCATATGTGGGATGACCTCTGTGTTTACGCAGTTCAGATGCAAGAAAAATTAGATTTACAACAATAACAGCAGTTACAGATGACACTCCCATCACTCCCAGTTCTCCCACAGCTTTATTTTGGTGCTACAGGTTCCCACTCCCATTTTGATGCCACCTTATACCTTTCAAATGTACTCAGCAGTGTTGGGACTAACGCGTTATTAAGTAACGCGTTACAGTAACTACGTTATTATTGTGGTAACGAGCACGGTAACTAGTTATTATGCCAAAACCAGGAACGCGTTACTCGTTACTGGGATTTAGATAGGCTCGTTACTCGTTACTTCGTGTGGTGGATATCGCGGAGCTTCCACAGATTCAATAACATTAGCAAGTGGTGGAGGCCAGCAGGTGGATGAAGAAAAAGGGAGGCAAGAGGAGAGACCCGAAGCGGCCGCCGGTCCGCGTGTCAGGTGAACTGAACTTCAGGTAAGAAGTTATGACCTGCAGTCTGTCGGAGTCAGATACAAACCAAGTTTAGGTGGAGTTTATTTTCGGTATGCTGACATTTTCGTACTGCGTGCTAGCTAGCATGACGGAGTTTCTATACAGCTGGGTGGGTGCTATGTTACTGATGTTGAACTTTATTTTGTTCATACGGTTAATTATTAGAGTTTCCAACCGTCCCGTAAAAAACAGAATCGTCTGGTATTCAAAGAAAATATTACGCGTTTGCACTGAGGTGAAAAGGAACACAGTTTGTCCCGGACTTCAGCTACAATGAAAAAGACACAAAGCTGAAGCTGCACAGCTGCCTCTTCTTCTCTCATTCTCTCCTGTTTCTACTTCAATCACGAAACTGATCAATGATCAGCTGATCGGCTTTTCTCTCTTGTTTATTTATCGCCCACTTTGCGCCAGAAAGAGGAAACCAGCGGATGTCGCGTTAAACAACAGCAGTACGTTTAAGCTTGATCAGCTGTTGTTAGAATTTATTTAATATTAATTTCTAGTATCAGCTGATGTTTGCTGAAGCCACAGCTGTAAAGCTGCTGGTCATGATATCGGTTTGGTTATCTGGTGAGAGGGAAACATGAAGATGAAACCAGGAGATGTCCTTACTGAATCATCAGAGCTGAACAGGTGATGGAGAAACAGGTTTACCTTTTAGGTGACATGAATGAGTTGAAGGGAAGTTATGAACTGTTTCTGAGAGACAACAACACCAGGATCCTTTTCTACGTAGCTGACAGCTGGTAACTGTGCAGGGGCGGGTCTAGCAAAGTGTTGCCAGGGGCCAGGTAGGGCATTAACAGGAAAAGGGGGACAAGGAAATACTTTTCTTTATTATTCTCATTTAAAATGTCTCGCTTTTAAAAAAATAATTATCTGAGTCTTACAACAAACGATTGATAGATTGATACATATATACCATCAGAACAGTGTACATCACTGTCACAACAGTGTTTGTTTTCATTCAAAGGCTTTATGATTTTTCCTATAAATGCCCGGTCAAAATGCCCGGGACGATTGTTTTGTCCCAGTCCAGCTCTGTATGCAGCTCATCTGCAGTCTGGTGTTACCTACATCTTCCTATTCAGAAGGCAGAATTTCTGAGTTCTGAGTACAATCAAAAGCACCACGACTGCAGTTTTTGTGTTGGATGTAAAAGCAGGCTAGAATCATGGCGGCGGTCAACGACGGTCCAGGCGTGATTTCTCTCATGGAAATGTGCACATTATTTTTTCCTTTCTGTTGGTAGGTGGCACAGTGCACTTGTGGCAAGTAAGCAAGCTAGAAGACTGGCAGTCTGGCTGGGTATCCAGTTACGGAAGCAACACATTAACAAGAGAATTCTGAGTAAAACCAAAGTTACTTTCCCTAGTAACTAGTTACTCTGAAAGTAACGAGTAACTTGAAGTAACTGAGTTACTTTTTTAGAGAAGTAACTAGTAATGTAACTAAGTTACTAATTTAAAGTAACTTACCCAACACTGGTACTCAGACTAGAACCTCTGTCTAAGGAGCTTTTAACCTTTATTTTTATTGCTGCAGCTACCAGTATCTTCCAGTTGGGTGATTCTCAGCTCTTCTTTCTTCGACCTCAGGGGTTAGACCACCCTTCAGTCGTTGCACAGATCAGGGGATTATTCTGCCCCGATTTCAAACAAAGATCTGTGTATTTTGGGGTCACCGCCGTGTCCCCCTTTTTACCACGAGCCTCTCGAACCTCGTTGGTCTGGTGTTCCTAGATTTTCGCCAACCCCTTCATGGTTATTGCTGTGTTTATGGGATCCATCTTCTCAAGGAGCCCAAACGCCATGACACTTGACCCCAGTTGCTGTCTCGGCAGTCCCTACATCTGTCTCTGCTGTGAAGGGTCCTCGTATCTCCGTAACTTCGTCTGGTGTCTGTTCCTTTCTCTGTAAGAGACAGAAAACCAAAACACCTCTCTCCCTAGCCTTGATAATCTATTATTGTTATCCATTGTTCTTCTAGTGATTCAAATTTGGTTTAAAATATCGTGTTCAGGACTCTCATTCTAATCATAATCTATGTGTGTGTAAAAGAAATCAAAAATTAATGACCCTAAGTCTAACATACCCTAAGCTTAAGTTTTACCATACCTAAATTATTAAACACACAAATAAGGTCATAAACTGTTCATAAAACCATTGTTTGATGTTCAGACTCAACTTCCCCCTTTTTGACACACTCCCATGTGTCAATTCATCGGAGCAAGAAAATTAAAAGAGAAGGTTAGTGACATCATATCTCAGAACTCAAAATCAGCAACCAAAGGGTTAAGTCTGCAGTTCCACACTCTCATGTGAAGCTACCGTCTCCTCCTCCAGTCTCTCTTATCCTCCTGCTCCTGCAAAAACAAAACAAAGCGAAGCATCCACCCTTCTCTTGCCGGCTGGGTGAATTGTTTGTTGGCATTTACTAATCCTAAAGTTGGTGCAGTCATTGTCTCAGTATCAAGTCAGTCAAAACTTTTAGTCCGTCCATCACAGTCCAGTCACATGCATTCATTCACACACATTCATACCAGATGTTGCTGATAATGGAGTCTCACGCGCGGCCTATTCGAGCATCCATCACCAGCAAGATGACGTCATCATTTTAAAGGAAAACAATTCCTTGTTTTTTGGAGTGGATTGACTCGCTGCAATCCTTTTAGACTCAGGACTTACCGCGCAATCAGTGTCCCCTATAAGTGAATTTCTCTCAAGCCAATTACAATCATGGAGAAGCACACTTTGCAACTGTTTACAGTAATAATATTTTATAGCGCTTTAAATTTCAATCTTTCAGGCCTGGTTTAAAGAGCTGATTGTTAAATCATGAACTCACAAAATATCACCATCGGTGGATCACACCTCTCAGATGTTTTTTTATCTCAGTGCACTGTAACAAAAACGAAAACAGATGTAACCAACAAAATACTAATAAAATAACACAAACTAGGGCCCATTGCAGACATGTCCAAACATAAAACTATCCCTCTCTCGCTTATGAGAAAGAACACAAGCCAAAGCTCACTGATAAAATCAAGCTAGCGCTAAGCAAAACCAAAAAATCAACCAGAAATTCACAGGAATGTTTTGCTTCCTGCCGGGACAATATTGTGTGGGAATGAGAACCTCAGGTGGCGTAACACCTTTTGTTCCTCCTTGAATTAAATCTCAATCACAGACAATGCGGTACTCCGACCTAAAACTTACACTATTAATTCATCATTTTCACTCTGTGCCACTGCTCCTCACCAGGCTGTGTGAAGCACAGCAAAGAATTCAGTCAAGGCCTTGAGCCATAAACAGACATCACGCACAGACATTGTTTTCATAACCAAACTGTTTTAGACCTTACCCCTAAAATCTACATAAATGCCCTTTGGGTGACATAAAACACATTTTAAGTAATCAATGGTAATCAATGGCTCCTCATAAAAATTATGTATTGGGATATTTGTGTGCAGCATTTTGCATATCAGCATAAGCATTTATTAGCAAAGCATTCTTCATTGCATCAGCGTGTGTGTGTGTGTGCGCATCACTCTTTATTGCACAAGCGTGTGCATGTGTATGTGTATGTGTGTGGATCACTTCTCAGTGAATCAGCATTTCGATGTGTGTGTGTGTGTGTGTGTGTGTGTGTGTGTGTGTGTGTGTGTGTGTGTGTGTTCATCACTTTCCTGTTCTGGTGTCTTGGGTAAACCACAGCCTGAAGCGTGCCCTGGGGTCCTGCCCTCCTCCTTTTCAGTCTGTTTGCGACCATTGCTGCTGCTGCTCAAAGTTCAGTCCGTCCTGGTTCTGACCCCAATTGGGGCAGTCCTTTCTCCAGTGTCCATGCTCACCGTAGGTGAAACCTGCATCTTCCTCTGTGTTTTTTGTCCATTCCGAGGTGCCTTTTGACCTCACTTGCTCCTCCTGTCTCTGTCACGCCCATTTTGCTGCCGTGTTGGTCCATCACTGTCCTGCACAGTGTGAATGCAGAGTTATCAAGATCAGCATTCTTTTGTTCGGCCTTACTTTTCATTCGGGCTTGGCGGGCGTCTCGTCACAGCTCTGTCCGCTGAAGCTGTCGGAGAATTTTCCCCCGTGTAGTGAAACGGGCCTTGGTTTAGTGCTCTCCGTCTCTGCTGCATGAGATCGCATTCCTGCAGCACTGTTGACATTTTACAGGTTGTTGTTGTGGGTCCAGCTGTTGCAGCGTTTGGTCAGGGTCACGTAGAGGGGAGAGCAGGAGTCCAGGTCAGCCTCGGCTTTCAGGGCCGGCAAAGCAGCCTGTAATTAAACATAAAGAAAAAACAAAAAACAAAAAAACAAAAACAAAACAAGACAAAAACAAACAGAAGTGTACGAACAGGAAAATGATGTTGTGTTGGCTGTGTTACAACGAGGGGAGAAACACCAGGCCAGGCCCTGTGTCAGCCTTCTCTTCCCCTTTTTTTTTTTTTTTTTTTTTTCCCACGATATAATCAACTCATAACCCACCAAGTTGACAGGACAACATGCACATGTTCAAATTCTTAAGATCATCTTTAAACTCACAAAAGAGAAATTTCTTTCCGTCAGTAATCACTTGTGTTGTTCAATCATCAGAAAACATCTCACAATTTGACTCTTAACCACTAAATTTATTGTTTCATCACTCATTGGTCATACCAGTCTCTTTATTTTCTTTTTCTTTGAAGCTAAATTGTTGTCCTGCAACCCAGAGGGTTTATTTGTTAGTAATGGATAAACGTCATCATTAAAAACAACAGGTGTATGTTAATTTTTGCTGCTTTAACCTTGCTGGAAAATCATCACATGTTCATGAGTGTAAGCTGTTTTTTCATTGCATGTGTGTGCATTTGTAGGCAGGCAGGTTAATTTTAACTTTTTCTCAAACTAGGCGTTACCTTAAAAGGAGCCTTTCTCTCACATTTCTCTGCTCGTGTGTGTTTTTGTTTCACCTCTTGTTGTGATGCTCCGGACTCCTTCCCAACCTCCACAAGTCCGTTGGCCCCAAAATTCACCCCAATTTCATGTGTTCTTAAAACCTTCATTTCTCCTCTAATTCTCTCCTCGCTGCTGTCTGTTTCACAGCTGCTGATTCGTGCTGGGTGTGGTTCCCACTACTTATAATTTTGCTTCAGCCGCTGTGCTTGTGGGGGCAGTTGGTCCAGGTCCGTAGCTTCCTGTATTAACACACTAAGAGATTTATTTAATATCATTTTCATCACTGTTAAACAGATATGCCGGCAACACGCCCACCTTGACAGCGCAAACTGCACGTCAATCTCCCAACACACTCCTCTCTCTCCTTCTCAATAATTCTCCACTAGACACCTCTTACTATCTCTCTCTCCTTTTTTTAAATTTTTATTTTTATTACACCACAGAGTAATACACCCAATTCTGCCCGTCTATCTCTATGTGGCTCCAAATTCCCTCTTTGTTCTTAATTTCACGTTATCAGGGACAGGCACACAACAATTTTAACCACTGAAACGTCACTGAAACGAGGACTCTAACCTCTATTTTAAGAAATGAGGACTCTAACCTCGGTTTTCTTTTGACTACTATAGAACTCAACCTTAGATGACAAAGCATTTTCTTGTTCTATTCCAGAATAAATGTGAACCCGTGATTACACGGCCGTTCCAGTGTTACTCTGTTATCGTTTGAGGGCCCTCAGCTCTCAGGTGATAAACCTGGACCTCCAGACGCCGCTGGTCCGTACGCCGCGTCCAACGTACGGTGGGGGAGCCAACCCCAGGGCAAAATTAATTTCCACAGGTACACTAGGCGTCAACCTTTGATCTTAAAGCATCTTCTTCGCACTAATGTCCTCCTAATCACACATCAACCGTCACTGTTACTGTGTTCACGCTGCACACACAGAAACACACCCAGAGCGCGCCTGACACACAGAGCTGCACCCAGAGCGCGCCTCACACACACAGCAGCACCCAGAGCGTGCCTCACACACACAGCAGCACCCAGAGCGCGCCTTACACACACAGCACGTTTCACCAGCAGTAAGACACACAGAGAGCGCTTTACATCAGCGGAAATTTACACAGAAACCTCTTAAGCTCAACTGTTAGAACTCTTCCGAAGCACAACCGCACTATACACCATGTACCCCTTTTACTGCGCTTATGACCGCCACCACGGGGCAAAATCGCATCATAAACAGAAGTGATGCTCGTCCCCGAGGCTCAAAACCGACACCATAAACCAGCGTCTACTTTACCTTTAATCGGGGTGAAGTAAATATTTTACTTATAATTTTATGACCGCAGCCCTCGAGGCTCAAAACCGACACCATAAACCACCGTCTTACCTCTTTTCAATGTGCTGAAACCAGCAACCCCTCACTACTGCACTTACGGCGCATCACCGAACACGGCCGTATCATAAACCAAAACCTACGGACGTGTTTCGATTTACACAGCGTTGCGGCGCCAACCGCACCGTAAGCCAGTATCTGCTTAACCTTAATTTCATACTAATTTCATGGCCGCATCAACGAGGACTCAACCGACACCATAACCCACTTCAAAACCTCTATTCAATGTACTGGACATATGGCCGCGTCTCCAAAGATTCTAATGTATTATTGCTACAGAAGCCAGTCTTAGACAAAGTTAAATGTGGAAGGTAAAGTGGGCTGCAACTAGACTCAACGTAGTATGTTATTAGTATCTTGCTAGAAGCAGTTCATTTAACACACTGGAATTCAGCCTCAACTTATGTTGTTAGTATCTTGCGCCAAAAACCAGACACCGACAAATTTAATGTGAAAATGCGTGTAACTCAGCGAACAAATTAATTTGGAAAGCCCAATATGCACATTTGGTATGTATAATACAACAGGCTGTGCTTACCTTTCTGTGTGGACCGGTCCGTTCTGTTCGCCTCGCCCCACGATCTCACCACAGGCCAAATCTGCACCTCCTCAGCACACCAAAGATCCGGGTCACGGCACCAAGTTGTTAAACTCTCCCAGTTCTTTTAATCTTTGGGCTGAAGGAAGGACAATACTCGGTGTATAAATGCTCAATCAACAATATTTTATTTCCATATAATTCAACACTTAAGAGCATAAGAACCATCATGATGGGGAGACCTGCCTGCAGAGGGTCACAGCAAGTCTCAAAATGGTGACGGGTTACTCAGCCTTTTATAGCCTCTAGTAGCCCCCACCTAGTCGTAAAAGCCTAAACATTCACATTCTTTCTCTCACATGGCGCCTAAGTTATGACCTCGGCTCCCTGTCTTTCTGCTCTCTGTAAAGGTGGGGGTATGGAATGTGGTCGTCTCTTCTATTCTAGACACAAGGTCTCCTGCACACAACATTCTCTTCATGATTCAGCAGTATGAAATGTCAAGAAACAGTGTTACACATTCAACAGTGTCGAATAATACAGGTCAATCAAAATAGATCTAATGATTTTCACACTCTTTTAAGTCAAAAGTATAATGCAAACTAAGACTACATACTGATCACACACTCTATATTAAGGGGTATAATATGATCTACAGCAGTATCATAATTCAACTACTTTTATTACAT